>NC_056729.1:341957557-342332557 GCF_019279795.1 Protopterus annectens
GTAGAAAATTTTTAAAGTCTGCCAACTCATTGCACTCCCAAAAATATTTTCCCAGTTACTTTACCTCTCTTTTTGTCTTTTCCCATCACACCTCTGTCATTTGATATCTGCCCGAGGAAGAATTCTACGAAGTCTGTTTGGGGTGTAAAAATACCCCTGCAAACACTTCCAAGCAAAAATCCTAAACCTTCTGGATTATGTTGCATACTTGTGAGCTGTACAGTGTCTTTCCTTCGTTCCTTTGTAAATTGCCCTTTCAGTTTCCAGTTGTTTCTGTCCTGGTCTGATTGATTCTTATAGTTATCTGTCAATATTTTATGCACTATACTACCTATCCATTTTTAACAGTGTGTTCTAGACTCGTCTAAAAACTCTTACCAGTGCTGGTCTTTCACGTAGCACTTGACTGTCCCTTTTGTCTTTGCCAGTAATCTCATATCAGTGACTGGTAGGGAATGCAGGCTCTAACCTGTAGTCCATAATTCTCCCTGGTCTCATCCCATTTGTTACATTTCACACACTATTTATTTGCTCCCTAGAACCTTGGCTCCTTTGCTCATCTCCAGTAAATTCCAGTCCTCTCTTTCCTGTATTCTATGTCCCTACTTGCAGTCTACAATATTGGCAAAATCTCCTTTCTCCATTTGTTTGTTGATTTAGGTCTTAGAATGCTTTCTGCTTCTTTATAGATACTCCCAGTTCTTATCCAGTCCCCTTGGTCTGCCTGTATTTCTGTTATCCCACCCACTTAAAACTTCACCAGTCAACAGCTACCTAGTTAGGAGCTTCTCCCATAACCTGTCATCTAAATCCCTCCCACTCAATCTTTCCTTACCCAATTGTCATGTTTTTCCCTATCCATTAACTTCTGCTACCTGTTTTTCACTCCCCTGCAAACCCCACCACCTGCTATCACACCTCTACCTATAGTTTCATTATTGTTTCTGTTTACATAATCACTACCTCATCACCGTCTACAGTAGCTCCATACAGTACATACAGTATACTCCCTTCCTTCTGTAGGTACAACTAAAACATTGCTCCTTACCCCTTTCTTCACTTTCTGAAAGCACCACTACGCAATAAACGTGTTCTTTTCTTTTGCATTCATTTCACTGTGACTATAATCATACTACTCCTCATAACATTCATTCCTATTCTTGCACTAACTCTTCACCTTACCATCACTTTCCCCTTCAACCTTAATACCACAAACCCAGCATTTAGCCTCCCTATTAACCAAGACTTCTACAACACCTACACCAACATATTACCTTGTCTCTTTGATATCTTCCTTATCTTCTGTCTTAAACATAAAATTCTGAAAAAAAAATCATAAAATTCTGTTTAGTCACTACTTTTTATACAGAACAAAACAAACTATCGTATCTGTCATCAAAATGCACTCAAAAATTATACTACACAACTCTAAAATTGCTGTATGTAGGGACACTCATCACAGTCCTGGCCCTACATGCCAAAACTCAAACCCAGAAATGACTATCATAACTGAGCACCTAACATCTCCAACAGCTCTCCTCCCTTGTTAATACACACCTGTTCTCCCCTGGATTTTATAATACAAGCATGAACAAATTTTCTACTCTGTCGTATACCCATGCCCCGTCATACCCTACTCAGTCACCCTTACGCCCCACCAAACAAATAAGTCTAGTAACTTTAAGCCTTTTGCAGTAAAATCACAGACCTGCATGCCTCAATATCAAACTTTGCCCCAGATGTCCTAGCCCTTACTTAAACATGGCTTAAACCTACTGTGTAACAAATACAGAAGAATAGCCTCCGGTTACAAACTCATACATAATGACCAACCTCATAAAAAAGGTGATGTAGCCTTATTTTACAACACCTACAACCTTTCTCATTACACCAGTGTCATCCCCAGATTTTAGACAGATGAAATATTTTTAGCACTATTAAAGCTAATAGCAACAAAACTGTTTGTTGTGCTGTTCATCCCCATGGTTTTTGTCTCCTGGGAATCCAGTATTACAACATATGAAAAATTTATACTGGGAGATATCAATATTGATTGGCAAAATTAACTGCTGAAAGTTCCTCCTCCTCCTGTATTATCATTGAACATGAATCAGCTTATCACAGACCCCACTAGATAAATCAAATGCCATGAGAAAGATTATGTTTTAAATTGGATAATAGTACTAGACCCCAGTAAATACATCATCAGTGAAACTTAACCCAACTCCCAAGTAACCGTCTTCCAGCATATACTCATGGAATTGTCGTCCATCTTCCAAATATCCACCAGTTCAAAATAACTAAAAACCTCACCAAGTTTAACAAAGATAAATGTAACACTATCCTAAAGTCCTTTAACTGTTTTTTTCTAAAAACTCTCTTCACTAGATGAGGTTATGAAAACCTTTTATAATTTATTCCTTAAGACTCTAAATAGGCTTGAACCTCTATTGGGAAAAAGAATTCCCCCTAACTCTCCACCTTAAAGAAAAACCGTAATGCATACTAGAGACAGTGCTTGGAAAGACTGGCTTAACCTAAAAGCCTCCCAGAATTTTCATTGCTATAGGGAATTTCATAACAAAGTTCAAAAGCAAGTACACAAATTCAAAAAGAGTTTATATTACAAGAGTGAAGCGACTTAAGAGCAAACGCTCTTTTGTCGACACGTAAAACCCGAAGTCTGAAGAGAGCGAAATTACGGAACAGCAATTTTTTTCCAGGAGCTGTTCAAAAAAAAAATTATAAAGACAAAATAAAGTAGGGGGTCTTCGCCCCCCACTTAAATATGCCAACTCCAAGATCGCACCACAGTGGAGAAAACAGCAAAGTCCCAAGAAGAGCCCAGCAATTTTTTTAAATCGCTGTTCATTAACTTCACTCTTTTCCGACTTCTGGCTTTGTGTCGATGAAAGAGCATTCGCTAGCTCTTCTAATATATACCCATTCAAAAAACGTCATCACAAAAATGCCCCCCCCCCCCAAAAAAAAATTCTGGTACTCATATGCTCTCAATCCTAGCTCAGAAATGCTCTTCAAAAAGCTGTTCTCCTCTTGAAGTAGCTACAAAATTTAATACCCTTTTTATAGAAAGCATAGCTGCCTTCCCCTACTCATTCCAGCGACATATTAAATATTGCCCTCTCCAACACCCTCCTAATCAACAAAAAGCAGGAATACAATCAAGCTTCATTCGCCTATATTAAGTTTATCCTAAAATCTGTACCAGCATTCACTATTAAAAAAAGTTCTACTCTAACTTAACCCATGTTCCACAGCTGCAGATGGCCTTCCACCAGAATACCTGGTTTCAGAAGCATGTCTTACCCAGTAAGTATCTTAATCAGGAAGGTCCATACAGGAATCTTATTTGCCATTCATCTGAAAAAAAAAACTCTTCATCATCCCACTACATCGGAGGGGGGCTCAACCGAAGTCTCTAACATCCGACCTATTATTATCCTGTGTCCTCTCTCAAAAATCCTTGAAAATTTGTTCATCAGCAACTTCCTCACCGCCTCCTCAATGAGCAGCTCCTAACCAGTACTGAACATGGATTCCACGCAAGCTGTAGTACAAATACTGCACTATTATATTTCATGGGCAATATAAATACACACAGGGACTCTAGCAAACTTTTCTCTTCCATATTTCTAGATATCTCCAAAGTCTTTGATACCTTCTCACATAGTAAACTCCTACAACAAATGATTTTTCGTGGCCTGTCTCCTGCCTCTGTACATTGGTTTATAAGCTACCTAGCTGACAGACAACAAACAGTGAAATGGCAACATGCCTTCTCACCTTATCTCCCTGTTACCACTGGTGTATCACAAGGTTCAGTTATTGGGTCCCTTCTCTTGAACATTTTCATTAATGCCTTTCACACTTGTGGTAGACAAGCATTACTTATACATATGTTGGTGACTCAGCACTATTATGCTTATTAGACAATTGGGCACATCTTCTACAAGTCGCACAAGAAGCCTTCATTCACATCTGTTGAAAACTGACTTCACAATGCCCAACTACTGCTTAACTTGAAACACTGTATTTATTCCTTACCAAATCCCAGCAGAAGGGTAAATCCAGTTTTATAATCTTTGCAGTAAACAATACAGGGATAGACATGGTATCCCAAACAAAACTGCTTGGGGTTAACAATTGATGACCACCTTAAATTTGAACTCCACGTACAAATCTCAGAAGAACTCTCAAAAAATAGGCATGTTATATAGACACAAACATTAGTCATTGTCTTTCACATTACAAGCAGCTTCTCAGAGTTTATAAACCTCAAAAGTCAAGGTGAAGCAGCCTCTACTCTTGTTCAGTCTTCAAAAAATGTGATTCTGTTCCACAGGCTGTTACAGTAGCAAACAATCAATCCTTCCATTTTAAAACATTCTAAAGGGCTACTTATCAAACTCATGGCTCTGTTCATGTTCTAATCCTGGCTGAAATGTATAATTCCTTATTACAACTACAATTCACAATCCTCATTAACCTCTGCTAGTCTCAATTCCTCTCCTTGCCCTGTATCTGTAAATGAATACTTTTCCTGACTGCTGTTACTGCCATGGATTAAGTGTAACTAGCAAGAATTGTAAATATGACTCAAACTAAAGTTGTAAATTCAGTTTTTTCTTTTACTCACTCTGTTTGTATTTTTCTCTGTCTATAGTACTGTTAATAACTGATTATGTATCTTATCAAGATGTTTTTTAATTATGTATCCTACCTAGATGTCTACAAAAATAACTGATTGTCTATCTTACCAAGATGTTTTGTAACTTATCTATAGAAAGTGGAGCTTTTCTCCTCGGGGCATCTAAGTTCCTGCATCCAGCCCCCCCCCCCCATTTCATCATCCCATTCCTTTGTGATTTAGAACCTTCTATTTGTGTTGTGTATAAGCCTTAACTGCGTAGCTCTAAAGTATCCATATTCAAATCAAGTAATCTTAATCTACCTTGTTCTGTGGGCGAATCAACATAATTAACATCCACTTTATTACTGCCCTCTTCCCTTCTCAAATAAATTCCTTGAACTCTTTATTAGTTATCATCCACAACTTCTTCACTGGTTGATAAAAATATCCCTGACCTGTGTATAAAACTGAAGAGACTAAAACATTTTCAGTGCTGCTTGATTTCTTGTTAGTCATATCCATAATCAAGAGCTTCCAGTTTCTCAGTTTTTGTATTATGCTTTGCTTTGTCTCTTCCCACATATTCTTAACTCCCATAGCAAAATCCTTTTTAATCCATACACCTACATATTTTATCTTATCAGGTTTCCATAAATGTGGTTATTGCTGAAACAGTTCATGTATAGGTATGTAGTTTACCACTATAACCTTTGTTTTATCTTCATTAATTTTATATCCTAAAAGGACTTGAAAATATGTCAAAATGTTCCACAACTTCAATATATCCTTCTCTGGATTTATGAGTCCCATATTTTCTTTGTCAATGGCTGTGATATAAATCAAATAACAGAGGAAGGAGGACATCCTTGCCTTGACCCTCTATTCAAACACAACTTGTCAGAAAGGAAACCTCCAAACTTAATTTGTGTCTCTGACCCTTGGTATGTCCCCTGAATTAATTGTATTATTCTTTCAGTGAATGCAAATGCTACCTACCATTGCCCTACTCATAAAATTAATCAACTGTGTTGAATGCTTTGTAAGCATCAAGAACCACTGACAATATTTGCATTTTCTTACATTGTGCTTTCCTCTAGTTCATCCTTGATGTCCTTCATTTGATCACTGTTGCAATATTGCTGATACATGGGGAAGTATTCTGCTAAGGATACTATTTGTCTGGCCAATATACCAAAGCTTTGGTACCTTCATGTCATGCTGTACATCTGCCTCCTGACCCAGGCACAAGAACAGGAGCTGATGCATAACAGACATATGGTTGCGAAGTTCTTCAGAACTTATTTGCTACATCTGTCACTTATGGTCTGTCACCCATACTGCTTGTGCCAGTTTGTGTTGCAAATGGGCAAATAAGTATCCCCACTGGGAGACCTTTCCAGTTTCCAATTAACATATGACTAAAGGTTATTTTGTGTTAGTTACGAAGGGTAAACGTGACTTCAACAGATACTGCGTAAAGACAAACATTCAAAGTGTTTATTTTGTGTTGGTCCTAACCACAGTTTTAAGTAGTATTCTATTTGCAAATCTTTTGTCCCTAAAACTGTAAGGAGTCAGTCAGCTTTTCTTGACATTTGTATACAAAACCAGACACTAAAATAGCTCATGTGAGGTAGGATGGCTTCTAAATCTCCCTAGTCTGGCATCCCTCAACAGCCATCTAAGAAGCTCAAGAAGTCAGAGCCTTCAGAAGTTTTTGTTTTACACTCCGACCTTGCATGTCTTTGCTGAGGTACTTGATGAGCCTTCATATCATCTGGTTTTGGTTACTGTTCCCACTCTTGTAACGCCACTGGAGGCTGACCAAGAGCATCACATAGGCATGCCCAGTAAGACTTATTAGACAGCCAGCATGGCAGTGAAAGGGGAATCCAGGCTGATTACTTCTGAGGTACCTGAGGGTATGTCACAAAGCCATGTCCAAAAGGGAATTCATGGTACCCTTAGAGGTACTTCAGGGGTCCTCTCCTCCTGTCTCATTTTCTGCAGCTTTTCAAACAAAGAAGAAGCAAAAAACAAAACATTCCTCTCCTGCTATTTCTACCCCCTAGGGGCCCAGAGAAAGAGTGATATGTATTTTCTCAAGGACTTTTTAAGGTGATTGTCTTTGAAACTGCCTCATTTCCTTTCTTTCCTTTATAAGAGGGTAAGAAATTATTGTGCTGAAAATGAAATCTTTGAATCTGTGGTAGAATCTCTTGGTTATTGTTCCAAGATCTGGTCTCCAGTAGACGTTGCATCAGAGGATGAGGGCAACATTCCTCTTATTCCCCCTTAGAAGAACTTTTCTTTGGGGAACACAGTTTTGAAAATTATGCAGCATTTTCAATGGAAGGGAAAGCAAGTATCAGATGCATAAAAGGAATAATATGACTTGCTGTGTATGGGTGTTCCTAACTTCTGTAGTTCCTCTTGTGCTCAAAGCCTTGCAGGATACCTTTCCCCTCAGCTTGTTTGAACCTTGAGTCCTACCCTCCAGCAACTAAAAAGCACCCATAACCTCCTATGTAAAAATCCTTTCTCAAGATCTAGCTGTATAACCACTGAATCTGTCAAACCTACTAAACTTCTCCCAGCTAGTAATGGTTTGCCTGGTATCCCTCTTTCTTTCCATGCTATTAACTACCAGACTTGTATGAACAGATATATTGTATCTATTCTGGATAATATGAGTAAATTAATTGCCTCAATCGGACAATACATTTTCATCTTGTCCCCTGCTCAGTTATGCTACTTGGGTAGCTAGACATTCTAAATGCAGTTATGATGCAGCAGAAATATCTTCCATGTCTACTGTAACTGGGTCTGTGTTAAGGAGATGCTCCTGGTTAAGGTTGCAGTCTTTGACAGACCAAGTTATGGATGCTTTTTTGGGCAGGGTAAAACCTCTTTAGTCCAGCTGCTGCTGAATTTTTATAAACCAGCAGGAAAAAGGGAAAATTATGTAGGATTTCAAGCAGATTTTTCTCTCTACAAGAAACTACCCATCTAAAGCGGGACTATTTCTTTCTTAAAAAACATAAATCTCAACAAAGGGTAAACAGTTCTCTAAAAAGAAGCTCCAAAAGAAGCCCAAATCATATTTCTAAGGACCTAAAGGATCCTTTCCTGACAAATCATCTAACTTGCAACTTTCAACTACCTACCTTCTCCCCCCAGACCACCTCAACCAACTCTCTCTTACTATTTCAGAGAAGCTTTCTCATTTCCTACCACTGTGAAGAATGATAATTTCAGACCACTAGGCTCTCAGTGTAATCAAGAAAGGCTACAAATTAATTTCTGTTCTCCTCCCCAGTCAGTTTTGAAATTTCTGTAGTGTCCCCAAACCAAGAACATATGGTTTTGCCAGTACTGCAGGAATTGTTTCATCAGGCAGCTATAGAATAAGTCCTCTGTCACCAGGAGAGAAAGGTGTTCTATTGAAGACTTTTGCTTGTCAAAAAGGAGGGCATCTTGAGGCCTGTTCTGGACTTAATAGTCCTCGACAACTTCTTAAACTGCCAAATTTCAAGATGTTGTCTTTGTAAAGTCTTCTGCCAGTGATCCTTACACAGACTTTTCTGGTGACTATGGACCTTGAGGCCACATATCTTCATATCCCTATTCCTTCAGATCATAGGAAATTCTTAAGATTGTGTGCCTTACAATTTCAGTTTCAATTTTCTGCTTTGCTATTTGGTCTTTCTACATCTCCGAGGGTATTTACCAAATGCCTATCCCCTGCCAAGTTAAAGACTACAGACTCCAATGTATTTGTATATATCCTTGCTTCAAGATCCCAACTTCACATTGGATCTTTTTCTTCTCTTGGGTTTTACTCTAAATATGAAAACATCTCTTCTTCTGCCATCACAGGATCTGGTTTTCCTAGGTTGCCGCCTGAACAGTATCATCTTGATGGCATTTCATCCTTGGGAGAAAATACAGTTTCCAATTTCTTACTTACAGTCTCTCCTCCCATTAGAATTGATCTCTGCAAGAAATATAATTGAGAGTCTTTGGGGTACATGGCTTCAGTCTTACAAATGAAAAATACTTCCACAAGAAAAACTGTCAGAAGCTTCAAATAAAAATTTGTGTTCATTAATACAACAGAGTTATGAAAAACATTATATAGACCAAGAAACCTTGGTCCATTTGAAAAAGAAGCACCTGAGGTAGCGCAAAAATATAAAGAACAAAATCTAGAGGTTTTTGAAAGGTATAAAAGAGAAATATGGACATGGGAAAGAAAGATCTGATCTGGTGCAATATTTATGCAAAGGAGAAAGCCACACTGATCAACACAAAAAGGCAGCCTCATAGATATTCAAAGAGAAGTATAGGCAAAGGCATCCAGATATGGAAAATTTCACAATAAAAAAATATGATCACAGAGAGGGAACATAGAACAGAATATTAGTAAAGTAGAAGTTAAAAAAATAAGAAGTTATAGAACACTTGCGAAGTGAAGGACTTGGTATAGAAATTTTAATACCGGTTACAGCACAGTATGATGGAACAAGTAAAGTAAGGAGACACAGGAGGATCGGGAGACATCTGAAGAAGAAATAAGGACATAGGAAAGAAAGAGACTTAATATGGTATAATAGTTATGCAAAGGAGAAAGCAAAACTAATCAAAACAAAAACAGCAGCACCAAAGATATTTGAAGAGAAATATAGGCAAAGGCATCCAGCCATGGAAAATTTTACAATACAAAAAATAAGAAAACAAAGAGGAAAAGTAGGAGATAGGATTAGTAATGGAGATGTTAAAGAAATGGAAACAGAAGTTATGGATTACCTGTGATGTGAAGGATGTAGTGTAGAAAGTCTAACTCAGAAAACATCACAGCAGAATAGAGCAATGGATCTCCAAATTAAGGTGAAACTAGTGGAGCAGGAAACATCTGATCAGTTGCTAGATGAAGATACTTTGGAGCTTTCCATAGGAAAGGAGTGTAAACATCCACTTGGTGTGCACAGCAAGGGGAGGAACAGGAAACTGTGACATCTCAGACGCAGGCAATGTTGTGGAGTGATAGACCAGTGAGTTCCCATATGAAAGAGCAATGAATGACACAGGATAAAACTGAAGAGAATGTGGCACAGGAAGATGCTGTGGAACTACCTATAGAATACCCACAGGAAATGATGAACAAAGAATATGCCCTCAGTTTAGAGGAAAATGACATAATAGAAGAGTTGCTTTATTTAATAGAGATGGACAGATATATTAAGAACAGTGAAAGAAACGGATTGCAGAAAGTCAATAAAACTCAAAATATTAGAAGTTTGATAAAACAAATGAACACAGTAATTAGGACTGTCCACAGAAATCCATGCTCTGTAACAGAAGTAAGTAGGATATATTACTGTGCAGCTAAATTAATAACTGAAGTCTTACCACAAAAACACAAGGTAGTAAGGGAAAAGAAGGTGAGAATTTGAATGCCATCATGGAAGTATTGAATTGAGAAAACTGTAAAGCAACTAAGACAAGAAGTGTCACTGTTAGAAGAGTATAGAAGAGGGAACAGATCAGCAAAAATACTCAGAAAAATAGATGTGATAAAAGCAGCGCACAGTATCAAAACAGATGAGGCTCTATCATGCACTGTCGTAAATAAACTAAAAATATCAGCACAAGCAGAAAAACTTAGAAAATATGCAGATAAATATAAAGGAAAAGTACAAAAATAAGTAGTTTATTGATGACCCAAAACATTTTATAGAGAATTGGTAAACAAGGCAAAAGGAATCAAAACACCACAACAAAAGAAGAAAAAATAGATACATTTTGGAGGAATATTTATGAAGACACTGTGGAATATAACAGAGATGCTAAACAGATAGAAGTAAAAGGGATGATAAGTTCAAATGTACAGGATATGCAATGGGATGAAGTCACAGCCAGAGAGATTAAAACAAAGTTAAAAAACAGAGCTCCTAATTGGAAAATCGCAGGTCTAGATGCAGTACCTAACCTCTGGTTAAAAGTATTAACATCTTTACATGAAGATTTAGCCATGAAAAAGAACTATTTATGTGCAGACCCTGAACAGACACCAGCCTGGCTAACAACAGGCAAAACAGTACTCCTACTTAAGAGTGAACCTGCAAGCTGTCCTAAAAACTATAGACCAATAACTTGCCTTCTGACGACGTATAAACTATACACTGGAACTGATGCAGACAGAGCTTATAGTCATTTAAAAGAAAACTCAATTGTGGCAATAGAACAAAAGGATAATAAAAGAAACTTGTATGGAACAAATGATTACTTGATGTTAAAGTCATAATAGGGAACTGTAATAAGGAGAAGAATCTAAGTATGGCATGGATAGATTACAAAAAAAGCATTTGTCAGTATCCCACATTCATGGATAAAAGAGTGCTTTAAAATGTATAAGATACACCCTACACTGATCGATTGTATTAAAGAGACCATGAAACAATGTCAAACCACTCTGCAGTTAAGACATGGTAAAGGACAAATTATTATTCCAGGGATAAAAAAATCAGAGAGGGATATTCCAGGGTGACTGTCTTTTACCGCTGCTCTTTTGTCTTGCCCTTAACCCATTGAGCTGTCTACTTAACAGATTAGGTCTTGGCTATAGTTTGTCTCCCAGAAAACAACATAAGTGTACATACTTCTCATCTTTTTGTAGATGATTTAAAAGTGCATAGTTCATCAGATGAAGAAGTGAAAGCACAACTGCAAGTGGATAAACTTTTTCAGATGATATAAAAATGTAATTTGGTCTTGATAAATGGGCAAAAGCAACCTTTAAAGGAGGAAAGCTGCAGCAGCAAGAAAACATCTGTTTGGGATAGGAATGTGATATAAAAAAAACTTGAGCAAGAGTGAGTGTTTAAATACTTGGGAATTGATGAAAGATCAGCAGTAAAACATGAACAAATGTGAATAAAACTCGGTAAGGAATATTTTAGAAGGCTTAAATTAATACTAAAAACAGCATTAACATCTAGGAACAATGTCCAGGCTATAAACCAGTTTGCTCTCCCTGTCCTAACTTACAGTTTTGAAGTGATTGACTGGCCCCAAAAGGTGTTGGATAGTTTGGACAGGAAAACAAGGATGTTTCATGCCCATCAAATGATTTGTAAAAAATCAGTGCATACCAAGACTGTATATTCCCCATTATGAAGGAAGTATGGGCCTCCTTGAAATTGATTACATGTATAGATCTGCAGTAGTGGAACTGCATACACATCTGCTGACCTTGCAAGACCCAAACATAGTGAAATTTTTGAAACATGAAGAGAACAAGTCTAAGATGACTTCCCTAATTAGTTTAGCAGAGGCATATCAGCATCAAGTGGGAATGGAAATCATACCAGAAGTAGATGAAAATCAGGTAGCAACTGAATGTGCCAAAAAGAATATAAGATTAAGGATCAGATGAGAAGGCAAGAAATGTGGAAAATGCATAAATATAGTTGCAAGTATAGGAAACTCTTGGAACAGCCTCATGTTGACCAGGATCAAATGCAGGAATGGTGAAGGAGAGGTGAATTTAAACCAAAAGATGAAAGGTTAATATTGGACACTCAAGATAGTGAATTACATACATGTTGGTTTACTTAGTCCATTGAGCATGTAGGAGAAAACAGACAAATGTAAGTTTTGTAAATTAGAATTGGAAACAGTCACACGTCTTGTTGTTCGATGTGATATACTAATAGCAGAAGGACTGTATACTGAAAGGCATAATAATGTGGCAAGACTGTTGCATTGGGGATTGTGCAAACGTAATATCGAAGTAGCTGAAAAGCACTGGAAACATGAGCCACAAAGCATCATAGAAAATGATGTTTATATCACATGGGATCATCCATTACCAACAGTTCAAAAAATAGATGCAAGGAAACTAGATATAGTAGCCCTTGAAAAGAAGACAAAAGTAGCACTGATTATTGAAATCGCCACACCCAGTGACTACAATGTCTTATGTACAGAGAGACAAAAAGGGATAGAGTGTTAGGATTTGCAGACAGAAATGAGGGTGTTGTGGAAGAGAGATACCTAGACAGTTCCAGTAGTAGTAGAAACAACAGGTCTTGTAAAAAAGAATTTACAGTCGTACTTAGATGCATTACCGATACATGGAACTCCATACTATTTGCAGAAGGAGTCATTACTGGGCACATTGCAGATGCTGTGAAGAGCACTTCTGGCTAACATCAAAGATTGAAACAATAATAATTTCATTAACTTTAATCATACTTTGACTTAGGAATGAAGTCCATTCTCGTCAAGTTATTAGAAACTCAAAAGATTTGGAGAAATTAAAAAAAAATGATGAAGGATTTAGTGTAGAAAATCTAACTCTGGTAACATCACGGCAGGATAGAGTAATGGATCCCCAAATTAAGGAGAAACTAGTGGAGCAGAAACCATCTGATCATTTGCTGTATGAAGATATTTTGGAGCATTCCATAGTAAACCAGTAGAAACGTTCAGTTGGAGTTGTACGGCAAAGGAATGAACAGGAAACTGTGACAACTCTGACGCAGTCAGTGTTGTGGAGTGATAGACCAGCGAGTTCCCATATGAAAGAGCAACTGGATGAAACTGAAGAGAATGCATGACAAGAAGACGCTCTCGAACTTTCTATAGAGTGCCCGCAGGAAATGAAGAAGTAATGCTTCCTCAGTTTAGAAGAAAATTATCTAAGAGAAGAGCTGCTTGATTTAATAGAGATGGACAAACATATTAAGATCAATGAGAGAAATAGACTACAGGAAGTCAATAAATCCCAAAAAGTTAGAAGTTTGATAAAACAAATGAACACAGTAATTAGGACTGTTCATAGAGATTCATGAAGAGAACAGGATATCTTACTGTGCAGCTAAATTAATAATAGATAAAGTCTTACCACAAAAACACAGGGTAGTAAGGGAAAGTAAGGGCAGAAATCGAATGCCATCATGAAAGTATCAAATAGAGAAAACTATGAAGAAATTAAAATGGTTTGTGATGTATATGTAATGAAAATTGGTACTTTTCCATTAAACCCCTACCATGCGTCTCACCATTTTCGTTGAGCCCAACGAAGACTGAAAGGTCCGCGACAGACCAAGATGGGTGGGTAGCCTTTCAAAAGGTCCTCCAAAATAAGTTGCTGGTACTAGAAATAACCAGAAAGAGTACCAATGGTTAGGAATGATGGATTGCATACCACGGTGATCATCCTGGTATTAGTAGTTCATTTGCTGTGGTGTGTTATCAAATCAGTGTGTAAAACAGTACACAGATCACCACTACATGAATGTTACATGTGCACAGGACCTTGCAAACTAATGCAATGTATACGTTTTGTACGGCTGTCTTGTCTGTAGCACTCCCCAAACAGCTGCAAATGTAGCAATGCCTCTTTCAGCAGTACACTGCACAAACATGAAGAATGTGGATGGATGACAGGTTGGTAGGATCACAAATACATGAGCAGCTACATTCCTACTGAATGGTGGGTAATTAATGGACAGCGATGGAGCGTATGCAAGTAGAGCTGCAAAATAGTGATTGTTGCGGTTATTAATACCTGATGCTCTCCGAAGCCATCTGTCATGAGTGCATGCTGCGTCCCACGCAAATACACACATGTACTGCAATCGCTGGCATGGCATTCATTGCATGAAGTAATCATTGACTGCAACTATAACTTCAGGAGCAAAATAACTTCAGGAGCAAAACTGTAACAACCCCTTGTAGTAAAAGGTAAAAAAGCAGCTGGAAAAGGCAGCAGGTCAGTTGAAACGACAACATAGCTATGCTTTTCAGGAATAGGGCGAGACGCGTGGAAGGGGTTTAACAGAAAAGTACCTGAAAATCAGTAAAATTTCTATTTGAAAAAAAAAAATACTCGAGATAGATGTGATAAAAGCAATGCGCAGTATCAGAACAGATCAGGATCTGTTGTGCACTATTGCAAGTAATAAACTAAAAGTGTCGGCACAGGCAGGAAAAACTTAGAAAATATGCAGATAAATATAAAGGAAAGGTACAAAATAAGCAATTTATTGATGACCCAAAGAATTGGGAAACAAGGCAAAAGGAATTGAAATACCACAAAAAAAGAAGAAATAGATACATTTTGGTGAAATATCTGTGAAGATCTTGTGGAACATAACAAAAATGCTAAATGAATAGAAAAACTAAAAGAAAGAATAAAAAGTTCAAATGTGCAGGATATGAGATGGGATGAAGTAACAGCCAGAGAGATTGAAACAGAGTTTAGAAAAGCTTCTAATTAGAAAACCCCAGGCCCAGATGCAGTATCTAACTTCTCGCTAAAAGTATTAACATCTGTACATGAAGATTTAGCCATGAAGAAGAACGGTTTATATGCGCACCCCAAACAGACACCAGCCTGGTTAACAACAGGAAAAACAATACTACTTAAGAGCAAACCTGCAAGCTATCCTAAAAACTATAGACCAATAACTTGCCTTCTGACAGAATATAAACTATACACTGGAATTGATGCTGACAGAGTTTATAGTAATTTAGAAGAAAACTCAATCATGGCAGTAGAACAAAAGGGTAACAAAAAAAGTCATATGGAGCAAAGTATCATTTGTTGTTGAATATAGTAATGGAAAACTGTAAAAAGGGGAAGAATCCAAGTATGGCATGACTAAACTACAAAAAAGCATTTGACAGTATCCCACATTCATGGATAAAAGAGTGCTTTAAAATGTATGACGGTCTATATTACGACGTTGAAAGACGAGTTCACTGAACACGTCTTAATCAACACGTAAATATCGACCTTTTCAAATGCCAAATGGCCACTTCAGCGAATTTTTTCCCCAGGGGAAAAATGCTTGGCCGTACACAAACAAAACGAATTTTCAAACCCTGTACAGTGGGGGGAGTCTTCACCCCACCCCAATGTGGGGTGAAGACCCCCCCCCCACTGTGTAGGGTTTGAAAATCACACCTCCTAACTAAATATACCATATGCTGAAGTGGCCGTTTGGCATTTGAAAAAAATTGATATTTATGTGTCGATAGACGTGTTCGGTGAACTCATCTTTCAACATTGTAATACAGACCCATATAAGATGCACCCTACACTGATCGATTACATTACAGCGACCATGAAACAGTGGCAAACCACTTTACAGTTAAGCCATGATAAAATGCAAATTATTATTCCAGGGATAAAAATTAAAAGGGGAATATTCCAGGGTGACACTCTGTCACTGCTTCTCTTTTGTCTTGCTGTCGACTTAGCAGATTAGGTCATGACTAAATTTTGGCTCTCAGAAAACAACAAAGTGTAAAGACCTTTGTAGATTATTTAAAACTGTGTAGTTTGTCAGATGAAGGTTCAGTAAAAAAACTATAAATGTAAATTTGCCTTTGTCACAAATGATAATTCAATAAAGGTGTTTAAAAAAAAATAAAACATGAACAGATGCAAATAAAACTTGGTAAGGAATATTTTAGAAGACTAAAATTAATACTGAAAACAGCACTGACATCTGTTTTTGTCCACTGTTGGCGTGTTAGATTGGCTGGATAGGAAAACAAGAAGGATGCTTCATGCTCATCAAATAATTTATAAAAATCAGTGTATACCAAGACTATATATTCGTATTCTGAAGGAGGTATGGGCCTCCTTAAAAATGATTACATGTATAGATCTGCAGTTGTGGGACTGCATACACATCTGCTGATCTAGCAAGTCCCAAACGTAATGAAAGTTTAGAGACATGACGAGAGTAAGTCTAAGATGACTTCCCTGCTTAGTCTAGCAGAAGCATATCGGTATCTTGTGGGGAATTGAAATCAAACTAGAAGTAGATAAAAATCAGGTAGCAACTGAATGTGCCAAAAAACAAAAGAATGAATAAAAGATGAAGGATCAGATGAGAAAGCAAGAGATGTGGAAAATGCATAAATATAGTTGCAGGTGTAGAAAACATAATACTATGGCAAAACTGTTACAACACTGAAGTAGCTGAAAGACACTGGAGACATGAGCCACAAGTCATTACAGAAAATGATGGTTTATATCACATGGGGTTATCCATTACCAGCAGTTCAAAAAAATAGACGTGAGAAAACCATCTATAGTAGTCCATGAAAAGAAGACAAAAGTAGCATTGATCATTAAAATTGCTACACCCAGTGACTACAGTTTCTTATGTAGAGAGAGAGAGACAAAAATCCAAAAAGTACCAGGATTTGCAGGCAAAAATGAGGACAATGTGGAAGAATACACAGACAGTTCCAATAGTAGTAGGAGCAACCGGTCTTAATAAAAACAATTTAAAGTCGTACTTGCATATGTTACCGATATATGCAACTCTATGAATTGCAGAAGTCATACTTATTGGGCATATTGCAGGTGCTGTGAAAAGGCTAACATCAAAGATTGAAACAATACTAATTTCATGAACTTGAATCTTACTTTGACTTAGGAATAGAGTCCATCCTGTCATGGTACTAGAAACCCAGAAGTCTTGGAGAAAATAAATAGGATGATATATTTTTCCAGACTCCACATGAGGAAGATTCAGTAGTAGTACAAATCAATTTGGGCACAACACTACCATCCCCTGAACTTCACAGATGTTCAACAAACACACTACTGTACCAACATTTGAGTCCTCCATGAAGTACCATAAATTGGATGCTTTTTCTAGATCCAGAGCAGGCTTCACAAGTCTCATCCTCTAAGGGCTCCTGGACCCTTATCTTTCCTCTTTCTGGGTTGGGTAAGCTTTGGGAATCTACTGATATTCTAGTTTGAAGGTGTGGACAGAGGACCCTTATGCAAATAAGTCTTTGTGTTCTAAGAATATCAGCTGTTACAAGTATGTGGAACTTGCACAACTATAATTTCCTCCCTTGACCTTCATGAAGAAGTTATTCTTTTGGTGGATCAACCAGGGTATTGTTCAGTCCAGGAGTACCCTTTTTGGTTCCCTCTTTCCACCAGAAACTTTGCACAGATCTAGCCTGGGAGGGTACATTCTGTGAACATAAAACTTCTAGTTGTATGGTTAAGGTAGAACAAGAGCAACCACGTAAATATCAAGGAAATGAGAGGCTTGATCTGACTCTGCAATCTCTGCATCACCTCTGATCTCCAGAAACCCCTCAAATCCTCAGACAAGTACCACTGTAATGTGATATATCAGCAAATAGTTATCATCTCTGCAGAGTTGTAACAACAGCTCAAATCTTAGTTTAGTACTGAAAACTTCCTGCTAAATCCTCATACTTGAGAACCCTTAAAGTCAAGGTGGGGAAAAGGGAAGCTTAAGAAAAAAAAACATTAAGAAGAATCTTCTCTGGTTGTTTCTTTTGCTGGGAATTATCCCTTGTCCAAAACAAATACATACACTGAAGACCTGTCCAGCAACCTTCTTCTAAATGTTAAACATTTAAGTATTTGTCTACATCTCACTTCATATCTGCTGGAAAAGTGCACTTGTATTCCTTACATTGTGCAAAAATGTCTTGTAATTTTTGATGAATAATTCCGGCAGTGCATGTTAATTTATAGAATATCTCTGCAGTTATGTATGTGAATTATATATAATATGCTTATGTAACACATACATGGAAATATATGAGCATCAGCTTTTTTCCAAATAATTTATGGCTTATGCTAGAAGTCATGGCAGACATGAAGGAAGGTTTAATTCTTTGATCTTGATTTGCAAACAGGATTAGTTTGTGAGACAGCCTAATAAACATATTAAAATATCTAGTATGATTTTGATTTTACACTTAAATAATGTAAACAAGTTAAAATTACTTGTTCTTTTGCCTTACAGCTGCTGATTATATTCTCAGTTTGCTGATGTTTGAGCAAGCAGTTTGAAAATTCCTTTTATTAATTTAGTAAGCAGGCCATCACATTTAATTAAGTTAATTTCCTTTAATGTTTCTCTAACAAGATGCAAGTTATAATTGTATATTCTTTCTACATCTTAGTTTCTGAACCAGAGTTTGGATTCACTTTGCTTTTTAGACTAGAAACTGTGTGTATTTTCCTGTAAAGGTATTCTAGGCTATATCTGCTGTTTGACATGATTCTAATTCAAGCCCTGTTCGTTTGTTTATGCATACCTAGTAGAATTGACCGTATACATGACATATATACCCCATGAAAGTTTTAGTTGGCACCTTTGACATTATATTGGCATTGCAGTCTAAGCATAATTTTTAAAATTTTTTATCATTCTAGCTGTGCATTACAGTTAAAGAATTCTCAGGTGTAAGTGACCTTTTTCAACTGTTATGGTACCTAAGGAATCTTGATCCAAAGACTATTTATCGAAATTAAGTTTTAAATAATATCTACTGTTGTACAGAAAAATATTCCAAGTAAACTCAACCTTAGGATTCATTCTTCCTAATGACCCGTTGCCCCATCCAAACCTACTTTCCCTTAAGTGCACACAGCGATCACAGTCTGGGGCTGGTTGCTCCCTTGCTCCCCAGGTCCCCAATAAGACTCCCTACTGGCACAGCTATAGGGTCCAGATCTCAGCCTAGCTGGCAAGCTAACCTCCAATACCCTCTCTGTCCCACCAGTGCTTTGTGTCCCTGCCCAGGTAGCTGACACACCACACACACTTTGAGATAAGTATTTATACAACTTCACAGACATTCCTGGGAAAGGCTGACACAGATTCTCCAGCTTGAGCCCTTTACCCAGACTATACAGTAGTAATTACTGCCACCACCAGTTAATAATCATCAGCTACCCAAAGGCCCTTAAAAGGGTGTCCAATTATTACTGTGCAATATTATTATCCAATTGGTAAGTGTGACTAATCAGGCAAGGCTGCTTAGAGTGGCCTTGTACAATAAACTCTATAAATATGCAATGTACTCTAGAGCTTAACTCTACACAAACCAGCCACAGGTAAAAGATTTTTAAAATATTTAATAATAAATAATTAAAAACACAAGACAATACTACTACACCACAGTGCTATCCAAGAGTTCAGAGATCACACAGAAACTTAAAATAATTCCGTAGTACAGTTCTGACATAACAGAAAAACACTTGTCTAATCTTTATAGTCCTAGCTATTTCTACAAGAAAACATACTTCTAAAGTAACTTACTTTCATAGAGCAAGGCAGTGCTAAGGTTGGATATCAAGACAGAATGCTTACAGTCTCTCTCTCAGCAATAGTTTTTAAAATCACTCAAGTATTTCTGATGCGCCCTCCCAGATTACATCATTTTGACACTTAGATTTTCCCAGTATACACATTACATCATTTTGACACTTAGTCTGGAATTCCCAGGCCAACAGGCTACATAACTTAACAATCTAACACCAGCTCAGGAAACTACAACAATAAAATATATTTCACATGTACACTCTAGTAGGTATTCCTTAAGTTAAAACAATAGAAAGAATTGTGTTCAGCTAGTCTCTTCAACACCACTATCTAGATCAAAGGACAGATTTGAAATAATTTTAACTTCAAAAGAAAAATTTGAAATGTTTGGCTTAGTTTTCCTTACAGCAGATGGCAATGTTGCTACAACCTTGAAGTTCACATTTTACAATGTTTTCTTTCATGTAAGAAACAAGCCTGTATTTTACATTTATATTTACAAATAACAGAATTATGTATCACATTCTATTTGACCAGGCTGTCAGCCTTCACCCTTTCTCTACCAGTCTTCACATGTTATTCTCCATTTCAATGTCTGTAGCTGGCCAATGGGATGGTGATACTGGCAGTTCCTGCAATTTGAGGTGTGAGGCATCATTTCTATTTCATAGTTTTAAAGGTTGGTACCAGGCTATCAGCCCTAGGGCCTATACAAGCCTAGCCATAACAATTCCCTGGCTATTTCTTCCCACACTGTTTACTTCCCTGGACCCCTGTCTAGCAGGGTGACTGACGTGATCCCCGGGGTGAATTTCCTTTCTCCCATCCAATCGTCAAGGTTCCTTTTGAAGAGGGCCAAAGAGGCACTCTGCTTGACATGTATGGGCAATCTATTCCAGAGTCTGGGGAGTCTCTGGGTCAGGAACCTATCCCTCCAGCATGTTTTGTTTATTGTGATGACAAGGTTTAGATCCCTGGAGCATGTGGCTCTGAGGGATTGGGATTTCTTTAAGTGTAGCATGTCCAACAGCTCTGGGTTTGGCATGGCCTTGTATGTTAAGCAGAGATTGCCTCTGAGTAGATGATATGCGACAGAGTATAGCTGGAGTTTTTTAAGGCGGTCAGCGTAGGGCATCTGCTTTAGGCCTGTGATTCTTTTAGTGAGGTATTTCTGCATCCTTTTCAGTTGTTGCAGATGTCTTGAGAGGTACATACCAAACTGGGCGTTGTATTCTATAATGGGTCTAATGAGGGATGAGTACAGTGGGACAATGACCTCCTTTTTTCTGGATGAAAAGCCCTTAGTGATGAGGTGTGCCACATAGAAGGATTTCCTGACTGTTGCAGTGATGTGGTTATTGAAGGTGAGACCACTGTCCACCTGTGTCTCTAAGTCTCTTATCACACTTTCGGTGTTTAGTGAACTGCCAACTATATGGTAATTCACGGGTACATGTTTTTTCCCCAAAGGGGATAATTATACATTTCTTGGCATTGAGCTTGAGCCCATGGCTCTGGCACCAAGCATCTGTTTCTATAAAGCCCTTTTGTACAGTAGCCACATCATTTGGGGATTCAGTAATGGCTCCCAGTTTGCAGTCATCTGCAAACTTTGTTAGCCAGAGTCCCTTAGTGTTGGCCTGTACTTCAGAGAAGTAGATGCCAAACAAGAGTGGTCCCAGGATTGAACCCTGAGGTATTCCACTTGTCACTTGTCTGGAGCTGGATTTGGAGTCAGCTACTTTTACAGTATGGGTTCTATCTCAGTAAGCCAGGTAGCAACCCATTGGGTGAAGTAGGGATTAATGCCCAGCTTAGTATGTTTATCTGTGATTCCAGAGTGGAGGATGGTGTCAAAGGCCTTGGCACGGTCAAGATAGGCTGTGTGAACCACCTTACCCTTGTCCATGGCTCTGGAGACTGATTCGAAGAAGTTATTCAGGTTCAGGGAGTCAAGATTGGCCCTTCACAAACCCAAACTGAGTGGGGTCCAGTGTTTCAAGGTCACCAATGTCTTTGTTTACAAGTTCCATGCTAATCTTCTCCATGGCCTTGCAGATAAGGCTCGTCAGACTGATGGGACGGTAGGTTCCGGGGTCCAAGGTGGATCCCCCCCTTGTGGAGTGGGATAACTGTAGCTCTGCACCACTCAGTGGGCACGAAACCTGAGGTGAGACTATGATTAAACATGACACTTGGGTGAGGTGCCAGTTCATATTGTAGTTCATGTAGTACACAGCCCGGGATGCCATCTGGTCCCATGGATGCTGTATTCTTAGCTTTGGAGAGTGCATTGTTTTACCTGTGTGGCCGTTATTACCATAATTTGGCAATCTTCCGGTATTGAGATGGGCCATTTAGGGGGTGAGAGGGGAGTGAAGTTGGCACTGAATTGATCTGCCAGGATATTGGCAATATCCTTGGGATCAGTATATTTACTGCCATTCTGTTTTAGCTCAGAGCAGATCTGAGCATTGCCATTTAGATTCTTGACATAGTTATAGAATGCCTTGTGGTTGTCTTTGGAATCTTTGGCAATTTTATTTTCGTAACTAGCTTTGGAGGATTTTATGAGGGATCTCAGTTTCTTACTGAGGCTGGTAAGGGAGTTTTTGTGCATCCTGGGATTTTCCTCTCTTCTGCAACAGTTTCTTCTTTTTGTTGTAAAGTTTGTTTATGGCAGGGGACCACCAGATTGGCTTCCTTTTTTTTTGGATGAGAGCATCTTGGTTCTATTTGGGATGACACGATTCATGCATGAGTAGATGTGCTCATACAGTGCCTTAGTGTAGGATTCAGCAGTTGAACTTTCAGTTCCCGTCTGCATGGGTGTCATGAAGTTTGTCATTTCTGACTTGAGTAGCATGAAGTTGGCTTTGGAGAAGTTTTTTATGGAGGTTTCCTTACTGGGGTGTGGGCGTGGGATGTGGATGTTAAGGGTGATTAGCTTATGGTCAGACGTGACTAATGAGGGGGTGACCTTTTAGCCCATCTGCTGTGCCCGGGATCTTTACAAAATGCCTGGCCAGAGTGATTGCATTTTGCAGGACAAAGGACGTGCACTTTTATCCCTACCAGGATCGCTGTTTGATTGACACTCCCTCTATTCAGAAGACAAGAAGGTCATTCCAAATTACCATAGACTGCTTCCAGAGTTTAAGGCTATCCATAAACTCCAGAAATCCCTCCCTTCTTAGACCTGCTACTTGAATTACCTTCCTGAAACAAGACTTGGAGTCTACAGAACTGAAAAAGTCCTGTTCCTGTCTCAGTTCTAAAACAAGGTTACCAATTTCATCAGCATATATGCCAAGGAATTACTCGGGCTTCTGGGTTACATGGCTCCCTGCATCTTGATGATTCTCCTTGCCAAGCTTCACATGAGAAAACTCCAGTGGTAGCTAAAGAACAGGGGTGCCAGCATCTCTGTTTCCTCTAAGCAGACATTACAGCTCCCTTGCATAAACAAGGAGCTCCTGTGGTGGGCAGAAAATAATTTGGCACGTACCAAATCCTATGCACGAGGGTTTGCACGGTCCAAACCATGTAACCAGCACCAAATTGACCAAATAGACCAGCAAAGCAGCACAGAGTTCAATAAATTTATTAAATACTTGTGTCTATAACAGACTAGTTTCGGCAAACAGCCTTCTTCAGTGTAACACAATGTAGTCAAGTTCCATTTTAATCATCTTTTAAATACTTATCCAGAGCCAATCACAATCATTTGCTCATGAATATTGATAAATTAGAAACATCTTCATTTTTTCATAGAAAATACAAAGGGTACTGTATATACTCATAAAGTCATTTCTGAATGTAAGGCTAAACACCCCAAAGAGGTGCATACACAGAGTTAAAAAGTTGTTATAATATTATGGTATATCCATCCTCATGCTCATATTAATAGAGAACTGTGTTTGGATAGCCATTAGCCCTGGCTACTAATCCAATCTTCATCAAAAGCACCAAAAGTGTAATACATCAAGTGCTCAAATTAAATGAACTGACAAAATTGAGGAAAAAATAGAACATATATATGGGAAATCATAATAAATATACATATATGAATATATATGGGTATGCAAAAACCTAGAATAAAAAATGAAACTTAAAGAATGAAAAATAATAAATAAAAAATAATAACTAAAATCAGCAACATCCACAATGTAAGGCTTATACCAAAGATTAAGCCCAAAATATGTGTCGTTAACCTCCAAGACTGATAATGTAATAGTAAATGCAACTATGTATTTATATCTTGTCTAAGATAATAGTGAAATCAGTCCTGAAAATTAGCGTGAACATCCCAAAAAAGGTGTGTACATAAGATAGGACCACTTATTTACGTGATATGGCCTATCCATCCAGTCATGTACTCATATTGTATCAATCTATATATGTATGGCCATAATCCGTAGCTTGTCAACAATTATTCATTTGAGGCACCAAAAATGTTATATATCGAGTACTTAAGGTAAGAGGCCTAAACAATCTATATGAGAACAATGGGGAAATCAAAGGCGTATGTATACAGGGAATGAAGTAAGTATACACCTGTAATTGAATATGAGTATGCCATTATACATACTAAAGAATCCAGTCTTTTATTCAGTATCTCAATCAGTTCCACATATTAACATACTTGTTTAGATCTTGGTGGTTAAGAATGTGTCTTTTGATTTCCATTTTTCAATACCTAATTGAAGATTCTCAGCATGGATTCTTTAGTATGTATAATGGCATACTCATATTCAATTACAGGTGTATACTTACTTCATTCCCTGTATACATACGCCTTTGATTTCCCCATTGTTCTCATATAGATTGTTTAGGCCTCTTACCTTAAGTACTCGATATATAACATTTTTGGTGCCTCAAATGAATAATTGTTGACAAGCTACGGATTATGGCCATACATATATAGATTGATACAATATGAGTACATGACTGGATGGATAGGCCATATCACGTAAATAAGTGGTCCTATCTTATGTACACACCTTTTTTGGGATGTTCACGCTAATTTTCAGGACTGATTTCACTATTATCTTAGACAAGATATAAATACATAGTTGCATTTACTATTACATTATCAGTCTTGGAGGTTAACGACACATATTTTGGGCTTAATCTTTGGTATAAGCCTTACATTGTGGATGTTGCTGATTCTTATTTATTTTTTATTTTTTATTTTTTTATTCTTCAATTTTCATTTTTTATTTTAGTTATTTTGTACACCCATATATATTCATATATGCATATTTATTATGATTTCCTATATATATGTTCTATTTTTTCCTCAATTTTGTCAGTTCATTTAATTTGAGCACTTGATGTATTACACTTTTGGTGCTTTTGATGAAGATTGGATTAGTAGCCAGGGCTAATGGCTATCCAAACACAGTTCTCTATTAATATGAGCATGAGGATGGATATACCATAATATTATAACAACTTTTTAACTCTGTGTATGCACCTCTTTGGGGTGTTTAGCCTTACATTCAGAAATGACTTTATGAGTATATACAGTACCCTTTGTATTTTCTATGAAAAAATGAAGATGTTTCTAATTTATCAATATTCATGAGCAAATGATTGTGATTGGCTCTGGATAAGTATTTAAAAGATGATTAAAATGGAACTTGACTACATTGTGTTACACTGAAGAAGGCTGTTTGCCGAAACTAGTCTGTTATAGACACAAGTATTTAATAAATTTATTGAACTCTGTGCTGCTTTGCTGGTCTATTTGGTCAATTTGGTGCCAGAAAATAATTTGGGTCACCAGAGGAATTCCTTTCAGACTGAAAACAGGTCTACAGGTACTACCACATAAGTATCAGATGCCCCCTAATAATCCCATTCAGAGACCCTGAAGGTGCAGGCAATACCTTTCAGTCTTGAAAAGTAGCAACTTCCAGCTAAAAGTCTGGATGCCTAATTAGTGTAAAATTTGCTTGCCAAATAGCACACTTTTCTTCCTGCTTCCAGTAGAAATGTGAGATACTACTCAGAAACACATTTAAAAAACAATGTGACAAAATGGTGGAAAGTGTAAGCACATTATTAAAGAAGCCATGTAAAATCTGTAGAGTTTTGTGTAGTGCATTACAGAATTCTACCACACAAGGTCATTTTTTTGGTTCAGAAAAAGAAATTGTAAGGTGCGTGACCTCTTTCTGTAAATTATTGTTGCTACTAGTATGTTGGTCATGTAGTGTGACTTTCTGTGTACTGGACAGCTTTAAAAATCGAATGTAATGAGGAAGAATCAGAAATTTGTGTGAAGGAGTAAATCAAGCCAGAAAATATGGACATCTTTTGCAGGGATAAATCAGACCTGGAAATAGGGACAGTTGAAAAGTCTAGGTCCAGGGTGTCTAGGACAAAAGGATATCCAAGAGGCATATAAACAAAGAAAACGATGACAGTGACTGCGGTCGTCAAAGCATTCAGACACAGCTGGTAACCAAGACTAACCCCCTTCTGATTCAGACAGCACTGTTTCTCCCTCCTGCTAATTATGGCCAGAAAGAGACCACTGATGCTTCTCCAGCATGTAAACTTTCATTCTCTGGACAGAAGATCTGTCATACATCCCTCCCTGTAGACACTGAATTTGACAGCATGGGTGATGTATTGTTCATCCTTTCCAGTCATATGTTTTACACATTCTAATGGAGGCCAGAAAATCATACATAGCTAAATGGAAGAGATTCTCTAGCTAGTGCCACATCAGAGGACAGAGGTCCAGTCAAGCTCAGACGTTAGTTGGTCACATTTATCTTGTCAGATTTTTTTTTTTTAAAGAAAGGCTTGTCTTAAGCATCTATTAAAGCACATTCCTTAGTTGTTTCTGCCCATCCGACTCTAGATCCTCCTGCTTTCTTTCAGCTGCTTTAAACAGTTCCTTAAAGTCCTCCACTTGTCACCACCAAGGAAGGAGCTAGCTCCTTCCTGGCACCTAATTATTTTGTCAGAAAAGCTTACAGTTGAAGAAACATTTGAACCCAGCATCCTGTGCCTTCATCAAGATGCTGACATGGAAAACTGCCATCTCAGTAGCCTTGCCCTCAGCTTGATATATCTAAGTTACAAGCCTTAATGTACTTGACAGCCTTTTTTGGATTGACAAGGATAGAGTTGCTCTGTGTTCTGACTCTATTTTCATGTCCATGGTAGTAACTGAACTCTCCCTGAATCACAGTACATTTTCCTGTGTTCTTCCTATCAACTCTGAACAAAGATGAGAGAATTTTGCACTCCTTTGATGTGTGCATGCATGTAGCTTAGATTTTATTTAGACAAGACAAAGATAGAAGAAAAGACCAACTTTGTGTTGCCTTTGCCATGGGAAAATAAAGAAAGCCATTAAACAGATTATTTCCAAACTTATTGCAAACTATATTGCCTGTTGCTGCTCCTACTGTGGTAAATCTGTTCTTGCTTCAGTCAGGAATTACTCTACAACGGCTACAGCTGTTACCACAGCCTTTTTAATAGTTTTTTTTCTACTCTGGCAGTTATGGAAGGAGCTACTTGATCCAGTGTTCACATCTTTCCAGACATTACAGCCTGGAGACCATGGTCAGAGCCATGGCAGGATTCGCCTCTGCCATACTGCAGGGACTAGTGTCCCCCTGATCTTGTCACAGGCCAGCTGCCCAACTTTTAATATCTCTGTGGTCACCCCAAGAGTCAGTTCTGCAGCAATCAACTATGAAGAACGTAGTACTGTTATGTTAAGAACTTATAATTGTAGATGTTCAAGCAGATTTGCTGTTATGGTACTAATTCCCTCCCTTCACCCCCTGTGCTCATTCTTTCGGTAGGATAGGGGATGAGTACCTTATTCATCTTCCTCCACTGTTAGTTTGAGCCCTCTCTAGATGCCATACCTTATCCCTTAGCCAAGGTCTGACGCAGATCAAGGCAGGTCATGCTGTGGAACATGGGAGAGTGTTCTTATAGTTTGGGGCTTGAAATACCAGAAGATAGTGCTAGCCGACTACCACAAGCCTCCTGACGTTGGAAGGGGGAAGGCATCTGCCAGGCTATAGGGGAGATTGAGATCTCTGATATTTGGGTCAGCTAGGTTATGAAGGAAATTGATCTCTGGCAGTTGGGCCAGCCTTGGGCTTCTGCAGGTAGTTAGTACTGCAGTAGTGAATCTACTTGTACATCCACAGTTTTGCTAGGTTCCTAAATTAACCATATTTTCTTGTTTGCTTCTGTATGATTGTTTTGTTACTGACACCTGGTCCAGATAGTGACTGAAAAGGGCATTTTACCAGCTTCAGCCCCCCCCCCCCAACTCAGTCAACAAACTAACTAACAAATAAGTAAATAAATAAATAAAAGCATAAGTGTTGATTGTCAGGCTATGGCCTACTGGTCTTCAAGAAGCATGATTGCCATAATCCCTTGTTGATGTTTTATTTTTTTCATTCATGTATAAAGACTGTTTCTGAAGAAAGTTAATCATTTGTTACTCCTTATAGTAAGTGAAAGCTTGCTCCATAATTGTGGAAGGCATTGTTAAAATGTATCTGTTACTTTTTTTTTTGCATCATTGATGTTTAATTTAGCTGTTAGGTTTCCCATTCTAGTGTTAGTTTCCCCAGCAAGTATATTCCAAGCATAGGTTTTAAAGTAGATCCAGGTCAATTGTTGCCTTATAAACCCAGCTGGTATCTCCCTTAATTAACCTATATAACAGAATATAACGACATTGATGTCAAGAAGCTATTGTCGATGCGCTTTAGAATACGGTATCAATTTTAAAGATAAATTGCCTCCTTTATTCTTATCTCATTCTAGTCTGCAAAATATAAGCTTGCACTGTCTGTGTTTTAAGTAATTTATTTATTTAGTTACTAACATTTGATTACCGGGAGAGTCCAACTGGGTAGAAGCCCATTTTCAGCAGAGGCCTGGTGAAAAAAAGCTCCAAATTATTACAGAACATTTTAAGAACAACAAATTTACAATCTTGAAAAATAAGCAAAAATGTCTGCAGTTTAAATAACTATAACAAATTAGACCTTATATAAAAAAACATTGGTTAAGAATCGATACAAGGTATGACAGTCATTTAATATTTAGAGAATTTTAGACAGTTTGTGGAGAAATTAGGGGCAAGTTAGTCTAATACAAATAGGAATTGCAGTATGAAGTGAGGGAAAAACAGGTGTATTGTATATTTAGAAAGAAAGTCAGGGAAGATAATTAAATAGCAGCAAGGAAGAAAGTGAAGAGGAGAGACTAAAGAGGTACAAGGAAAGAAAAAGTACTTGTTTACATTTAGGGATATAGTTTATCCTGGTTTTGAGAAAGAACAGAGCTAGATTTTAGCTAGGAAGTCTTTCAGAGTCGTTTTGAAAGATGTGAGGGAGGGTATAGACCTGATGGATACAGGTATTGAATTCCAAGATGTGAGAGAGGGTATAGACCTGATGGATACAGGAAATGAGCTCCAAGACTTGGCAACCTTGTACTAGTTGTGTAGAATGTTTTTAGTGCTGGACGGACAGATGGATGCTAGATAATTTTATAGGTGGTAAGAAGTTCTGCGTATGTTAGTTGATGTGGCAGTTCTAACCAGTTAAGACTTTCTGGTGCTATACAGTGGTAGGTTTTGTTAGTGAGGTATGTGCTACAAATTTAACAACTTTATTAAAGCATTACTCAAGTTTTAATTTTAGTGAAACCTTGGAGGTTGGTAAAGATGGGAGCACCATAAAGAAGAGTGGGGAAGAGGTAAATAGTGGCAAGTGTAGTTTTAGTTGCGTTGGTGAGAAAGTTTTTGCTTCTGTAAAGCACCCCTGGTTTTTGATGAGTTTTTCTTATCTAATTTTGTGTATGCAGGTTGAATGTAAGATTATAATGCACTATCACCCCTAATAGTTTGCAATGAGAAGTGCCTTCAGTGGTTGTATTATCGAGAGAGGACTTTAAATATTTTTTTTTTTTTTATGAAAGAGGGATTTTGGGGGGGGGGGGGGGTATGGTCTTTTTTGACTTGAACATGAGTTTTGAGTTATGAAGCCATGTTTCAGTGGCTGTTAAAGCTTCCCAGGTATTGTTTTGAGCTGTGCCGTGTTGTCAGGTATGCAAATGAGAGTGGATCATCTATGTGTTGAATTAGGGTGGCCTATTGTGTGGAAGTATAGGGGGTGTTAGTGAAAATGTTAGCGGAAGGGACCAAGGATAGAGCATTGTTGTATGCTGGTGGTGACAGTGAGGTAAGGAGAGAACATGGAGTGCCATTTTACTGACTGATACCTATTGGACAGGTAGCTTTTGAACCACAGAAAGGTGGGCTGACCGAAACCTATTGAGGACATTTGAAGTAGCAGTTTGCTGTGACAAACTGTGTCATAGGCTTTAGACAAGTCTAGAAATAAGGAAGAGACTAGTTTGCCATTATCTCAGTCTTTATTGACAGTATCTGTATAGGTTATAAGGGCAGTGTTGGTACTATGGGAAAGATGGGAAGCCATGTTGTTTAGGGGATAGGAGTTCTTCCCGCAGGAGATAGTCTAGCAGTTGTTTTTGAATACATTTTTCAAGTATTTTGGCGAGGGGAGATAAGATTGCTATAGATCTAAAGTTATTAATCCAAATAAATGAATAGACCCAAGGAAGGCTGAAATGTCCAGTTTAAAGAATATCTTTAGTTTATTAACAAAACATTAGCGCTTTTGCAGACGAGCTTCTTCTTCAGATGTAACACAAAAAAAAAAACAACTCATACATGTTAAATATGCATCACTAATTAATTACATGACCAATTTAAAATACTTTCTCAAATTTAAAGTACGCATAAAAATATAAAACATCATTCATTTAAACTAAAAATCATTAGCCTACATATAAAAGCAAAAATAAAATTATCTGGATGCATATAAAAACACAAATAAAAAGCATACTTTATCTGGGTAAAGGTCTTGCTTTTAACATTGGCTTTAAAGTGACACTGTCATTCAGTCCATGTCCATAATCCGCCCTCAGTCTAATGATCCATTCTGCCTCCATCTGTTCTGTAAGTTTTCTCATATCCCCACCCGAATGTTCTCATGTACTCTACTTATAGCCATGAATTTAAAATTATGGTTGCTATCTGTATCAGCAACATGTTTTGCTAGAGCACTTATAATATTTTTCTTACTGTTATGACAGATATGTTTCTTAATTCTATCCCTAAATGCCCTGTCAGTCTTACGTACATGAACCTTGCGGTATACTATACAGTGTGCAAGATGAACAATATGACATGAATCATGGGTGGCATACACTGTAAAAGTGTAAGTTCTGTCTTGATCTGGTTGTACAAACGTGCCTGAATTGTCTATATATTTGCAAGCTGAACATTTACCAAACGAAAGGGAAGCTTTGATGTTAACTTTATTAGCATAACATTTGGGATAGCACAATTGCCTCTTAAGAGACTTCATGTTTCTAAAAAGGAAACTTGGTTGAACATCAACCAGTCCCTTAATTTCATCATCTGTCATTCCATTGCTTTCTAATGACTCTCATGCACCTGTTAACATCATTAGAATTAAGTAATGGTACTCTTAACTTTTTGTCCCTTGTTAACGCCATTCTACTTTCAGTGGTTAAAAAACAGGGTTTCGCCTTATTCATTCTTTTACTTTTTACTTCTTCAATGGCTGCACTAATTTCATTCTTTCTGTAGCCTCTATTGCAGAGAGCTGTTTCTAGAGACTCAACTTGATCTAAAAATCAGTCATGTACATCAAGAAGCTGTAAATATCTGATTTTTCGCAACATTTTTAAATATATACTGTGAATGCATACTCTCCCTAGATAACAGATGGTTGCAATGACAGGGATTCCTAAACAACTGTGGATATCATGCCATGTCCCTCAATCTTAACTGTAACATCTAAAAAAATTTTGCTTCTGTCTGAAACCTCAGATGAAAAATGCAAAAAAGTGGTGGTACTAACGATTTGCCTCTCAAAATTATGGAACTGCTCAATGGACCCGTTCCATAAGAGAAACGCAACGTCCACAAACCTTTGGTAGAACATTATCTGCTCACCATAGGGACCTTCCAATATATGTTCCCGTTCCCATATGGCCATAAATGTATTGGCGTAGCTATTGACACACGATGTACCCATAGCTAGGCCATGAATCTGCCAATAAAATAATTCCCTAAACATAAAAACATTGTTCTCCAAAACGCAATTCAGCAGTGTGCGTAACTTTCCTGTTTTAGCTTCAGAGAAGTCACTGTACATACATCTTAAAACTGGTAATACCAACATCATTTGGAATTACTGTAAAAGGGACATGACATCTAGCATTGCCATAAATAAATCATTCTCACCTTTCCATGTTTGAGTACACAAAAATAAATCCGTTAAAAAATGTTGTGTGCCTTTTAAAACATGTGGAAGCAAATCTAAAATTGGTCTAACAGCCTTTTCTGTAATATGGGCTCTGTACACCAGTTGCGCCCAGCAACAATGGGATGCAAAGGAGGGTGCACAGGATCTTTACGCAATCCTTGTATGATAGGTATCAACTGATGTTGTACAACTAAATAATCAAACTATGATTTATCAATTGTACCTTCTTTAAATAAGCTCTTAAGCATATACATAATGTTATTAACCATACCATCAATGGATCTTTTATTGATTTTAACATAACATTTGTCATTTGCCAACATAGTCAGCATTTCACTTTCATACCAACTTCTATCCAACACAACACTCGGTCCGCCTTTATCGGCGGGTCTTATGACTAAACTGGTATTATTCTGTAGGTTTCTTATTGCTGCATTCTGTTCTTTAGTTGCATTGAATTTACTGACATGCTTGGAGTTAGAAACATTCATTTTATATAAGTCATCCAAACACATTTTTTTTTTTGCTAAAGTTATTAATGTCTGAATCCTGACGGAATATATTTGTCAACTACATAAAAACTAGGGAGGTGGGTAAACTATTAATAAAAGTTTGTCAGACAAAATATTTATACCAGATGCCATTTAAAGTCAAAACGTTTACTGCTGTTTGCTGAAGCATAGTTTATCTGAGAGAAGCTCCTAACAGAAAGACTTCATAGGTCAAAAAGCCAGATTGCACATGCAAGTGGCAGAGAATATTGTCAAAGCTGTTATACAAGGCCAGAAGAGGTAAGAAATGCAGATGACAGTTAAGAGAAATAGTGCTAAACAGAGATTAAATGTATACAAAAGGCAGAGAAATGGTGTCACTGCAGATGTCGTCTTCACCTTTTTAATATGGACTTAGTCCGGTATTCAAAAATCTTTATTTTTTTTTTTTTTTTTTTTATTTTATTTATCCATTGTTGATCAGATTAGTCCAACTAAGCTAGTAGCCTCTTTTCAGGGGAGACCCACTGTGGAATTTATACTACTAGGGGAAATTTAACCTAGGCATCAGGGCCTAATCTTTTCAATAGGTGCCATGGGATTTTCTGCATCTACCTGAGCTACCAGCAAGCAAATGGACCCTCAGATTTACATCTCATCCGAAGGATGGTACGCTCAGAAGTGCAGGTTTTTATATGATTTTTATGGGCAGTTAAGAGTTGTAGAAAGCTAAGATGGTGAGGAAGTTCAAGCCATTTAAGATACTGTAGGCCAGTACAGTGATGGCTATAATAAGTTGTACTGGTTGCAGATTTAGCAGTTTTAATTATAACATGATCCAAATTTTGATCTTGGTGAGATATGGAGGTTGGTGAGAATAAGAGCTCCATGTAGTTGTGAAGGTAAGAGGTAGGTGTTGACAAAGGGAGTTTTGGTGGATGTATTTAGAAAATGTTTTTGCCTGTATAGCATTGTTACTTTCTGATGATTTTGTATGGTTCTGGATGTGAAGATTGAATTTAAGATTTTCATCTATTATCACTACTAAAACTTTAGTATAAGGGACAACTTTGATTTCTGTATTTTTTGTGAAAAGACCTTAAACTTTCTTAAACTTTTTTTGTCTAGTATAGTATAAGTGTTTAGGAGTAAAGAGAAGGTTTTTTTTGTTTTTTTTTTCAGGGTTAAGTAACAGTTGGGAATTACTAAGCCAAGATTTGATTGAGATGAAAGCTTCTTGGGTTACCTGCTGAAGGTGCAGTAGACTGTTTGAAGAATAAAAGCTAGACTGCCTTTATAGAGTAAAACATTACCTTACTGACTCTGCTGGACTGAACATAGCCACTTCTTTTCTACTCCCAACCCTGTTATATGCCTCTCCTATTCTAACCAATCTCAACTCCTCTCTAGCAGCCAAACTAGAACAACACTACAATAAATTTGCCAAATCCCCAACCAGCCAGACGTATAGTTCACATCACTGCCTCTCTCTAAAACAACTAAACGGTCTCAAATTAATTGTTCTTTATTGCACTCGCAATTAATTACATTCTTCATACTACTACACAACCCTGAAAAATTCCCATCTCTTCATGCAATCATTCAACCTTACACTACTAAGAGACTTTTGTGCTGCACTGACAAATCATTGCTCTCCATAACTAAATCTGACAACAATGCAGGATACTCTCTGTATTCACACTACATTGCTAAATAATAGTTGGAATACCTTCCCACTCCATGTAAGAGCAGTTTCCAACCAGAAATACATTGAATGCCAACTGAAGCAACTCCTGATAAATAAATGGCTCTGCACCACCTCAGGTTGAACTGTTGTTACTAATATAACTATATGAGCTTGTGACATGACTCTGTGCTGCACAAAACTTAATGTACTATTATCACAGCTATATCCTCCCTTATCTCATCTCCTTTATCTTCCTTGTGCCTTCTCCCCTGCTTCCTTCCTTTGGGCTGCTGTCTTTATCTTATCTATGTCCCACATTTTGAACACATTTTTATAGTAACAAATGTTCTTATGTAAAATCTGACAATCTATTCATACGGATGACTGGATAGTTTCGTGAGCTTGTTTTTGAGTGAGTGGCTGTTTTTCCGACTATTTCTACCCACCCCCTTTTACCTTTTGGTAACTTGTTATTGCCATCATTGGTAACGGGCCTCCTCCCTTTCCTTATTACAGTTGGTAGTCTTATATACCATTGTTGGTATCCTTTTTCCCTTTTCTCCTTTTACCCATTTGGGTATTTTCTCTGTACCATTGTTGGTATATCTGTTAAAAAAAAAAAACACAGTTCCTTTCTTTTCCTTCCTCTGTCTTGTGCATGTGTGTGTGTGTTGCATGACCACACCTGGTTTTGGATATAGCAGAGAAACAAAAGGGGACAATCTGGATTCAAGCAGTGTTAGAGCTGTGGCAGAAAGATGCCCAGTTCTGACGGGCATCTTTCTTGCGTGTACTGCTTGGGTGCCCCTCACTTGGACATAACTTGTAATATCAGGGCTTTAGTGCCCTACTTTAGCAGAGAAGCACAATATGCTTATCTTAAAAGGCTTATTGAAATGCCCTTTTACTGAAGCCTTATCTAAGGCAGAGACAGATGTGAAGAAAAGAAGCCACTCTGTGCAGACCTCCCTTACTGTTCAAAAGTCAAAGACAAAGTCCCAAAAACTGCAGGTTCCAACCAAAGTACCGAAAGTCGCAGTATCATCACCTTCAGCACCGAAAACGACTAATTCACATCAGTGCCATCAGCCATTGAACTGACTCAGACTCAAACCTCTTCGGCTCCGACCATAATTTCTGTACAACCACCACTATCGTCTCATTCGCCGACAACCTCTTCAGCACTAACAATAGTTTTTGTACAACCACCACTATCCTCTCATTCGATTCCACATTCCCCTTCCATACAACAACCTCTGGTGCTGAAAGTCAATCTGACAATTATTCCCAGGACTAGATACCCTTTTTTGGATTAACAACCAAGCCCATTTCTAGATAGACACGAGTCTCCTTCAGGAAAGTCAATCCGTTCCTCCAGAAGTCTCTCAGAGTTGGACGTAGTCAGATTACTGGACCATCTTTTGGCAGCCAGAGGCCCCCTTCACAAACCTCTCTCCCACTTGGAGCCAAGGCTCATTCTCCAAGGACTCCACCAGTTTATCTTCCTTCAACCTTCGTTCAGGGCTTGGAGCCCCCCACTTCAATGCTTCTGGTACCAGCTACCTCATTGCCAGTGGTGGACTCTGTGGTCTTCGGCTCCTTCGAATCCATCGGACATCCAGGGCCGTGGTTTGGCTGTCTGTCCTGAGATCCTTAGACCAGTTCCGGTTGTTTCCATGGTGCCGTCATGGCAGTTTCGAGCCCTGTCTTGGCTACTACTTTGGGTGGTGGCGCGTCAGAGGGGTGTGACCCCGGTTTCGAGGTTGTCTTTCTCAGCTCCGGGCTCCAATCCCTCTTTGGGCAGGCCTGCCTTTCTGATTATGGAGAGAGCTTTGGTGTCACCAGGCTCCCGCCTGGTTCCATCCCCGTCGGAGTGCCATATTTTCATTTCCTCTAGTTCGCAGCTGTCATAATCTGCTATGTCTGGACAGCGAGTACAAGAGCTGCAAGACATCCCAATTCAGGATCCCCCCCTCTTCAGAGTCCTCCTCAGAACCTCCCCCTGAGGAGCCACCCCATAAGAGGACATGCAAGAGGAAGCACCTGGATTCTTCAGAAAAATCAGCTACTGAAGACACAAATTATGATAAAGGTGAAGGGTCTCCATGGTCACCCATGGAAGATCACTTTTGGAGACATCCTGGAACTATTAAAACAGAGGGTTGATTGGAAGCCCTAAAACCCATCCTCCGAGGAATCTGTGTTCTTGCAAGCTTTTTGTGCCCACCCTTGTACTTCTTGGGTGACCCCGCATGCTGACAACCTAGTTAAGTTGATCGTTCAGCGAACGTGGAAGGCTCCTGACTCCATAGCGCCTATTCCCAGAGACCGGATAAGATTTTTTCAGCCCCAGAAGATCATCCCCATTGGTCTAAGGGTCTAGCAGGGGATGCCATGGTGGTGGCGGTGGTGGCCACCAAAAAGGAACTCATGGAGGAGAGTTCAACTATCCATTCTCCTAACCGAGAGTCTGGGATGATGGATAGATTTGGGAAGCGAGATTTTGCTTCATCGACCTTCGCTGTTCAGTCCTTGATGATCTTGGCACACTTCACTAGACTACAAAGGGATCTAATAACTGAGCTTTCAGAAACCCTTGCAAGAGCAGTATCTGATGAGGTTCAGATAAGGTTGCCTCTCAACTTGCCACCCTGGAGTTGATCTCAAGTTTGTCCATGCGGCTTATTGCTCATACAGCTGAAGGGACGTCTAGAGCAGCGGGTATAAGCGTTGCCATTAGGCGTCACGCCTGGATGCGCTTATGTGATTTTTGTGGAACCCTTTAAGTCTTCCTTTATCAATGCTCGTGTTGGTGGTGCTTCCTTGTTTGCCCAAAAGTCAGAGACACACTAGCCAGGTTTGAAAAAGACAGAAAGTCCCTTTCTGCTGTGGGCGTTCGTTTTTCCACTCCACAACGACCTTACTCCAGGAATCAGAGGAGTGGAAACATGGTTCAAGAAGACCAAAGGGCCTTTTTGGGACACGTGGTGAGTATTTCCCCCGTGGTAGAGGGGGGAATTCTTCTGGAAGACGCCCCCCCCCCCATGGCAGAGGGGGTCCACGTAACCAGGGCTCCAAAGATTCCTTTCCTGGACAAACCCTATCAGCGCTCCTGAATGGAGGCCGGATTGCCTACCTCTGGAAGCAGTCAGCGGAAGATTCTCTCTGCACCATTCAGCCTGGCTTACAATAACCTCGGACACCTGGGTGCAGAAAATAATTACCAAAGGTTGCCACATTCCCTTCAATCTTTTGCCAAAATCCCAAAAGTGAATCCCCGATGTTCTATCCAGTCAGAGGGATCTAGCAGCATTAAAGCTTCAAAAGCTGCTTCAAAAAAGAGTCATCCAAGTAGTCCCACCAGACCAAAGAGGATCCGGATTCTACTCAAGATTCTTTTTAGTGCCAAAAAAGACAGGGGACTGGAGACCAATCTTGGAGCTGAGCCCATTGAACACATTTGTACAACAGACAGAATTCTGGATGGTCATGGTTCAGTCAATCCTTCCCTTTCTAGGGAAGGACGATCGGATATGCTCTATAGATCTTCAAGATGCATATTACCACATAAAGACAGACAAGCGCTCCAGAAGATGTCTCTGCTTCCGACTAGGAGCTAGTCAATACCAATTCCGAGCACTGCCCTTCGGTCTCGTCACAGCCCCCAGGGTGTTCACCAAAATGCATGGCAGTCATAGCACTTCATTTGAAACTACAGGGATTCTGGGTGTTTCCATATCTAGATGACTGGCTCCTCACCACTCCATCCAGGCATCTACTGCTTTATGCCATTGACTTTGTTCTACATCTTGCCAAAACACTTGGCATTTCAGTCAACAAAGAAAAGTCACAATTGACTCCCACGCAGGATTTGGAGTTCATTGGAGCAGGATTAAACACAGTGTCCTGTGTAGCCTCCCTTCCTCTCCACAGAGTGTTGAAGCTAAGATTGCAACTTCAAGTAATCATTTACCAAAAAAAGTTCCTGCTCATCTGGTACTACAAGCTCTGGGAACCATGGCAGTACTGATAACGTTAGTTCCCCTAGCAAGGTATGACATGAGGCTGCTTCAGTGGCTGTTGGTGTCACAATGGTTACTTCTAAGACATCCCATGTCCCATCCAGTCTTCATAACAAATCGCTGCAAAAAGGAGTTATCTTAGTGGATGAAGCCAGAAGAGAATCTGTGGAGTCGTCCCTTTTCCCCCTGTCAGCCCAAGGCCGTAGTGACCATGGACACTTCCCAGATAGAGTGGGGGAGTTGCATTTTCTGGGAAAGACTGTTCAAGGCACTTGGTCCCTGCAAGAGGCCAATTTGCACATCAACGTCCTAGAATTGAGGGCAGTGCTTTTAGCATTGTGAGCATTCCAGGCTCTCTTTCCTTCGAGGACAGTTGCAATTCAGTCAGACAACATTTCTGTAGTCTGGTATATCAACAAACAGAGGAAACCAGGTCATTCCCTCTGTGTTGGGAAGCTCTAAGGATTTGGCAATGGGCAATCGCTTCTTGATAGCAATGCATATCCCGGGGGAATTCCAGCATTATTGCGGACAAATTGAGCAGATGTCTCCTCTTGCTTCATGAGTGATCTGTCAATCTGAACGTAGTGATGAAGCTCTTTCATCGATGGGGTCAGCCTTGCTGCAACCTGTTTGCTTCTGCCATGAATGACAAATGCAGTAGCTACTTTGCTCTAATCCCCCTTCGCTGGGAGTCCCTGAGAGACGCACTTCTTCTCGATTGGCCCCAGGGACTCCTGTATGCTTTCCCACCCCAATTCCATTTATCCCCCCAGTTTCTGAGGATAGCCCAACGGTTGAGAAGCAAAGTGATTCTCATTGCAACTTACTGGCTCCATCAAGTCTGGTTCCCCTTTATTTGGCCTCACCTGGTTCACTGCCTGTGGACTCTGAACCCAGCTCCGGATCTACTCTCTCACCCTCAGGCCCTAGTGCATCCCAGTCCTCAAAATCTCAAGCTGACTGCTTGATTTCTCCAATTCCAGTAATTGCCAGGCAGAATAACCTGTCCTCTTCAGTGCAAAAGATACTTCTGGCTTTCCATAAACCATCCTCCATAAAGCTTTATCTAAGCATTTGGAAAAGATTTTCAATTTGGGCGTGTACAAACTGCGTAGACCCTTTCTCTGTGTCAGTTGATAAGGTCCTGGAATTTTTAGCTACCTTGTTTGAAATGGAGGCTTCTATGTCTACAGTTAAGGTTCATTTGGCTACTATTTCAAATTTTCATAATGGGTTTGATGACTATTGATGTCTCATTGTTTATGCAAATTTTTTCTTAAAGGCGCTCTGCATTTAACCCCCCCCCCCCCTTTCAAAGACCCTGTCGCACCATGGGATTTGACCTTACTCTTACAATGTCTAGCTCAACAGCCCTTTGAACCAGCAGCAGCTTATGACTTCAAGTTTTTATCTTGGAAGACCCTCATCCTAGTAGCTATCACATCTGCTAGGAGAATTTCAGAGTTACAGGCTTTATGTGTAAATCATCCCTATATCGTTTTTCACAAACAAAGAGCATCACTCAGAACCAAGCCACCTTCCTTCCCCAAAGTGGTTAGAACCAGTCCATAGACTACCAATCTTCTTTCCAAATTTTTCAAACAAAGGAGAGTATTGTTTGCACTTGTTGGACATCCACAGACAGTTACGTTTTTATTTGGACAGAACAAAATCATCTAGAAAATCAGACCAACTATTTCTATCATTTTCAGGACCCAGATTGGGCAAACCTGTATTAAAGGTCACATTGTCAAAATCGCTAAGAGACTGTATTACCTTTATATACAGCCAAAATAAACTCAAGCTGTCAACTACAGTTAGAGCTCATTCTACTAGATCTATTACATTTCAGCAGTCTTCTATGGAAGACATATGTACAGCAGCAACTTGGGCTACTCCATATACCTTTATCACTTATTACAAATTATACATGGTCTCCTGAAGGTTGACAGTATCAGATAAAGAAGTTATGTTCTTACCATAATGTTCTATCTGTGTTGTCGATCTTCATTCATTTTTGACCTCCCACCCTTCTGCCCCCTCCCAAAGACCCTTGGAAGTTCGGACCTAGCCCTGGGATATTGTAGGGGTCTATATTACCATATCGAATGGTAAGAATGTCGAACACTCATATGAGTGAAAACGCATGAGAACGAACTTGATTTTTTGGGGTCGCGGTACAGTGACGATTGGAATATTTGCCCTTTCCTCACTGTAGCGCGACCTTGGAGTAATAGCAAGTGCGTTTTCGCTCATATGAGCATTCAACATTCTTACCATTCAATATGGTAATATAGACCCTATTGTAGGGTTATACCTTAGACAGGACTTCTCTATTTTCTTAACTACTAGGCAAACTTGATCTGAGGTAATGGGTAGAGCCTTAGCTCGAGAGTTTTTGGCTGGCGCAAGGTATGTGTAATGGTCGAGTCAGTTCTGGGAGGTTGGAACCAAACCCATCAGTCAAGAATGAATGAAGATCGACAACACATATGGAACGTTATGCTAAAAACATAACTTCTATTTTCTTATTATTGTGAGCAGTTCAGTGAACTGGACCACCTCCATCCCCTGAGGATGTGTGTGCCAGCAACAGCAGAAAAGTCCCACCTTCCCTCACTGTTTCTTCCAGTGTGCATTTTGCTAGGTTATCCTAAGGTTTTCTGGGTCATTGCCAAGGCTTTAGTTCTCTATGCCTTATGGGGCTGCATGGTCTACAAACATTAAAGACATTCCCTGGAACCAACATGTTTGCAGCACACTGATTGTAAAAGTGGGATCCATTCCAGCTGAACTTCCACATCAACCCTTGTGTGTAATGGTTACCTTCACTGTCCAACTTTAGACCAAAGTCAGATGAACTAAGGAGAAAAAGACCAGAACCACACCACAAAAAGTCTTGTACAGATGGTAAATAGCAAGCCTGGATCATCAGCCTTGAAATTGGATAATGAGGCAGTGAATCTTGTGACTAAAACAGACACCTGTTTACCATCTTTAACCTTATCATTTAATTAATGACAAGAACTTTGTCGTTATCCCTACAAATGATAGACATGTCTCAACAACTCATTCTCTTGAAACACTTTTACAGCCACAGTAATCATTTGGGCTTGATACAGAATACTAATTTGAGTTTCTTTTTGAAACAGACTGTCCCTAATCTCTCTGATATGACAGAGCAGACTATGACCAGATCTTCCAAGGGAATGACAGGGAGAGCAGCATGTCTCAAGTGTTAATCTGTGGGTTTAATATCTCCAAATGCTTAGTTTTTTTTTTTTTTATATACATGCCATAACAACAGTAATCCCCATTCCTAAGTTAGGGTGCAGTTAAAGTTCATAAAATTAATATTGTTTCAATCTTTGATGTCACAACAGTGCTTTTCTCAGCAGCTGCAGTGTACCCAGAATTGCCTTCTTCTGCAGTTCCTATGGGGTTAAATGTATTGGTAGCATATCTAAATATAGCTGTAAATAATTTTTTTATTAGTCTTATTGCTTCTACGACTATTAAATCATCTGGGTGTCTTTCTTCCACATTGTTCTCGTTTCAGCTTGCAAATCCAGATATTTAAAGACTTTGTGCCTCTCCATAGGGAAGATGCTATAATCACTGGGTGTAGCAGTTTCACTGATCTATGTTATTTTTGTCTTTTTTTTTTTCTTGGAGTCAACTATGTCTGGTTTTCATACATTTATTTTTGAAGTGTTGCAGGAACCACCCTGTAGAGAAACTAAGACATTTATTTAGCATAAATGTAAAATAAGTTAGGCACCACAGATTCAATCACAAGAGATTTAGTGATTGATTATCATTAGGCTTCAGAAAATCACATTATGTCCTTCTGTTCACATGCTGCAGTATTCATAACAGTAGGGGAGTTGCTACCAGCAGCGCCACCTTCCGGCCAGTATACCAAAGTCTTTGCTTCTGGAGGGTAAGTGTGACATCCCTTGTCAGGGCCATGAACCGACGTAAGGTATAAAGGTGACATCTGCACGCACCCTCCCCAGAAATTTCCTGCCACAGTGAACACCGAACTCCTATTCGCCAGTTCCGAAAGCAGATTGCGTTTTCAGATGGTCTCCAGACCAGATGACCATTTCTCCTACCAATACAGATAAGTGCCCTATTGGGTTTTTTCTTTGCCTTTGGTTATTGTTAAGTCTTAAATGTCAGCTAGAATGGGGAAGTGTGCTTGTGGGAGACAAATTCCTCACAAGGACGTGGACAAGAAGTGCATTTTTTGTTTAGGCGAGGCCCACGACCATACGTCCTGCCCCATTTGTAAGTCATTCCCTTCGTAGCCGTCTTGCTGTACTAAGATTGTATTTAGAAAATCAGGGACTCATATGTCTTGCACTCAGTATGGAAGGGGGAGGGGTAGGCCTGTCTGAAGAGCCGCTGAGGAAGAAGGCCAAAAAAGTTAGGCCAGAATCCCACACTGTGTCTCAGGCATCTGAGAAGGTTCTTGAGTCTGATGAAAGCCCGGCATCTTTCCAGACATCTATTTCCAAGCCAGGCCCAGGAACCTCAGTGGAAGATGGGGTGATGGAAACTTTTGGTACGTCCACTGAGGCTATTCAGCCATCAGATCCTGATGGCAGAGGGGAACCACGTCTCATAGGTTGGTACTAGGCTATCAGCCCTAGGGCCTATACAAGCCTAGCCATAAGAATTCCCTGGCTATTTCTTCCCATAATATTTATTTCCCTGGACCCCTGTCTAGCAGGGTGACTGACATGATCCCCGAGGTGAATTTCCTATCTTTCATCCAATCGTCAAGGTTCCTTTTGAACAGGGCCAAAGAGGTGCTCTGCTTGTTATGTATGGGCAGTCTGTTCCAGAGTCTGGGGAGTCTTTGGGTCAGGAACCTATCCCTCCAGCATGTTTTGTTCATTGTGATGACAAGAATTAGATCCCTGGAGCATGTGGTTCTGAGGGATTGAGATTTCTTTAAGTGTAGCATGTCCAACAGATTTGGGTTTTACATGGCCTTGTATGTTAAGCAGAGATCGCCTTTGAGTAGGCGATATGCGACAAAGTATAGCTGGAGTTTTTTTAGATGCTCAGCATAGGGCATCTGCTTTAGGCCTGTGATTCTTTTAGTGAGGTATTTCTGCAGCCTTTCCTGTTGTTGCAGATGTCTTGAGAGGTACATACCAAACAGGGTGTTGTATTCTCTATTGGGTCTAATGAGGGATAAGTACAGTGTGACAATGACCTCCTTTTTTCTGGAGGAAAAGCCCTTAGTGATGAGGTGTGCCACATAGAAGGATTTCCTGACTGTTGTGGCAATGTGGTTATCGAAGGTGAGACCACTGTTCACCTGTGTTCCTAAGTCTCTTATCACACTTTTGGTGTTTGGTGTACTGCTATCTATGTGGTAATTCACGGGTGCATGTTTGTTTCCCAAAAGGGATAACTATACATTTCTTGCCATTAAGCTTGAGGTCATAGAAGTTCTGGAATGGAAGGCTACAGATGTTGCTATAGATCTAGTTGAATGGTCTTTAACCTTCTGTGGCATAGGTTCTTTTGCAAGTGTATAAATGTAGCATATGCAGTACCTTAACCATTTTGATAGAGTGACCTTGGAGACGGACTTTCCCATTCTAGGCCCAAAGAAGGAAATGAAAAGTTGTTCAGATTTACATATTGCTTTGGTCCTGTCTAAATAAAATCTCAGATGTTCATTGTGTTACCCTGCTGCAGTCATCACACTTGGGTTATCCTGTCGTCAGGTGGTCCCGCAGTCGGCCGGATTTCCAAAGTCTTGGTCCGACATCAGTTGCTGTCTCCTCATCCCTGACATCAGTGCGCCAGGGGTACATATATATAGCAACCGACGCCATTTTCTTCAGTCTTTCTTGCCGCGCGGTGCCCGAAGCAGAAGCAGTTCGCAAGTGCCGGTCGGCCGACTCCTGAGATTTTCGAATTCGAGTTTCAGACCAAAGTCTTCTATAAAGCTAAGTACCCCGTTGGGGAAACTTTTCTTGCCTCAGACCGATGTCAGAAAAAGTTAACAATTGTATTTCTTGTGGGAAGCAAATACCTCATAAGGATTTTCATTCTTATTGTATACCCTGCCTAGGCCCTGATCACGACGTCACTTCTTGTCATTTTTGTGCTAGATTTAATAAACGTACTATTAAAAGACGATTTGATTTTGCACGACACTTTTTTGGCAGAAAATTGAATTATAACATGCCGTCGGAGCTACCGACTACCGGCGTGCACAAAAAGCGTAGGGAAAAGGATCGACAGCCCAGGCCTATGCCCAATTCCGAGGCCTCGGTTGATCCGGTTCTCCGGTTATCAGTGAGGCTCCGATGCAGCCTCTGACTACCGCAGTTGAGGAACCTGAGACTGCTACGGATATTTTGACGGAATGTACTAGGCCAACACAGCCTTTTACTTCAGGCCCTATCGATAACTTACCTTCCAAGGACGCCGGTACTTCTGAAACACCTTCGCCTTCTGAAGGCGTTTTCAGACCGACTACTCTTACAGTCAAAATGTTTTCAAAATCGAAGACTCCTTCCAAATCGAAAAAGGCTTCACTTCAGTCTCCTGTTCAAGGCCCTATGCCTAAGAAAAAGATACTCAAGATGGCTGAAGATCTGATTTCTCTTATCAGGGGTTCCCAGCCTCCTCTTGACAAAAGGCCCAGACAAGAGGAAGAATCTGCTTCCTCTGAACAACTGTCCATTTCTTCGGATTCCTCTGAAGACCAAGACTACTCCTTTTCTCCTTATGAAGATTCTGATGCTGAGGACTCTATTCCCTCAGCTTCCCCTCCAGAAGATTACTCTTTTGGGGAAACTTTACACACTATGAGGGAACATTTCCACTGGGAAGGTCAGGATTACTCTGATTCCAAGAAAAGGCTCAGAGAGTTTCTTTTACTCCCCCAACACAGACCCTTAGCCATCCCTCCTGTTTTGGACATTGTGGATGATGTTTATTTAAAATCCAGTTTCAACCCTGACTCTCTGCCTCCTGCCCCGTCCAAGCCTGACAGATACTACAGAGTACCTGATTCCCATAAATTCCTTTACAAAAGCCCAGTAGCTGACCCAGAGACTATCTCCCAGGGTCCCAAGGGGGCTAAGGCTTCCATGGCTAAAAATCCAGTACCTTCTGAAAGGGATTCAAGAGCACTAGACAGATGGGGGGATAAAGGTTTACACCTCAGCCACTTCAGCTATGAGAGCTCTAAACTGTCAATTTCATATGCTTAAGTATCAGCAATTTCTGATCTCTCAGTTAAAACAAAAGATAACAACCCTTTCTCAACAATCTGAATTGAAAGAAGTACAGGATTTGTTACATGTCACCGAGCAGGTGGGCAAACATACCTTACAATGTGGGTTTGACTCTTTGGAGGCCTCCTGCAGAGCAGCTGTCACTGGATCAGTTATACGTAGGCATGCCTGGTTAAAGGAACAAAGTCTGCCTGAACATGTTAAAGCAAAACTACTAGATGCTCCCTTGCAGCAGGATGTTCTTTTTGGTGTTAAAGCAGAAGAAGTTTTAAAGAAAATGGAAGATAAGGCAAAATCAATGCAGACAGTCAAAGATTTCCTACAGGTACAACCCCCTCGCTTCAGCCGAAACTGGCCAACCAAAAATTGGTCCTTTCCAGCCACTGACAGGCCTCAGAGGGGTAAATACAGGCGCCCAAGAGGCAGAGGACAACCACAAGCTCAGTATAAACCTCGCCAATGGACTACTCCAACCCAGAAGGGAGGAGAAGACAGGTCTCAAGCCACCAGAAGGCAAACTCAATGACTTGCACCTCAGCTGGCCAAACAAAGCTCTTTTGTCAGCCCCCCTGGGGGGAAAACTAGCATTATTTGTAGACAACTGGCACATGGTCACAAAGGACAAATGGGTCCTAGACATAATTTTATGAGGATACAGATTCCACTTTCACACCTTACCAATAAAAAGAGGAATGCCAAACCTGCCACAAAATCAAAGGGCAGAGGCTCAAAAATAAATTTCAGCTCTCATGGCCATGAGAGCCATTCAAAGGGTACCAACTCAAGAGCAAGGCCAAGGATTTTACTCAAGACTCTTCCTATTACCCAGGAAAGAAAATGCTTGGAGACCAATTCTGGACCTTTCAATTCTAAACACTTACAAGTTCCCAAATTCAAGATGCTAACACTACAGCAGCTACTTCCCATGTTGGGCAAGGAAGCATGGCTGGTAACGTTGGACCTCAAGGAGGCATACCTGCATGTCCCTATCAGACAAAGTTGCAGAAGATACCTCCGTTTCATTGCAGGCTCAACCCATTATCAATTCTCTGCACTGCCCTTTGGCTTATCTACTGCACCCAGAGTATTCACAAAATGCCTGGCACCAGTGATTGCATACTGCAGACAAAGAAGAATACAGTTATATCCATACCTGGACGACTGCCTCATCCAAGCAGAAAGAAAAGACATTCTCATACAACATCTGGCTTTTGTGAAGCATCTACTAAATTGTCTGGGGTACACAGTAAAGGAAAAGAACTCAAAACTAGTACCCTCACAAAAAATGACATTCCTGGGTGCCAGCTTGGACACAATGGCCCAGAAGGCTTATCTTATACTAGACAAGCAATTACAACTGACTCAATATTTCAAGACAATGGCAACAAGACCCAATTAACTGCAAGAAAAATTCTGCAGGCTTTGGGCTTCATGGCATCTTGCATTCTGATAATACCATTTGCAAAATTGCATATGAGGAAATTACATTGGTACCTAAAAAGCGTATGGTCTCAACACAGCCACAGCTTGGACACAGTGATATCTCTCCTGCCCTGCCTTCAACAAGAATTTCTATGGTGGGCACAGGCATGTCACCTCAACAAGGGTCGGCCTTTCACCTTGCCCCCACCCAGGCAAGCTATCACAACAGATGCTTCAGACTATGCCTGGGGGGCTCACATGGCAGAGCAATGCATTCAAGGCCTATGGACTGCAGAACAAAGAAAACTGCACATAAACCAAAAAGAGATGCTAGCTGTACAGAAAGCTCTGACAGCCTTCAAGGATCTACTACAGCCTGGACAACTGGCAATAAAGACGGACAACACCACAGTAATGTGATACAGAAACAAGGGGGCACTCATTCCTGTCCTCTTTGCAGGCAAGCAATAATCTTATGGAACACAGCTCTGACCTTCCCAACTACAAGCTCACTTCCTGCCAGGACAGAAAAACATATTGGCAGACGACCTAAGCAGAAACATCAAAGATCCCCACGAGTGGAAACTAGACCCTCAAATATTTGCAATGATAACTCAAAGATGGGGCCTACCAAATATAGACCTGTTTGCCAGTCCTCAAAACTACCAGCTGACAAAATTTTGTACAAGGACATTCCACCAACAAGCTTGGAAAGTGGATGCTCTCTCCTTCAGTTGGAAAAACCTGACAGCATATGCCTTTCCTCCATTACTTCTTCTCACAAAGGTCCTTTTGAAGGTCAAAAAGGAGAAACCTCGAATGATTCTCATAGCCCCAGACTGGCCACGCCAGCACTGATACCTGCTATTGAAGAATATGGCGCACAGCCCACCATGGATATTGCCTCAAAATACCTCATTTGCTCACTCAGCAAGACAAGCAGATTCTGCACAGCCAGATCAAAACCTTAAACCTGGCTGCATGGCAAATCAATTAAGCAGCCAACCAGCCCCTCTTTCACAAGTAGTACTGGATGTTATTCTAGAAACCAGGAGGCCAAGCACCAGGAAGGCTTACTCGGACAAATGGAAAAGGTTTTCTGCTTGGAACCAAGCTAAAGGCCAAGACACAACTCAGCCTCATATGCTTCACATTTTGCAGTATTTAGCTGAGATGCTGCATAAAGGACTTTCCTTCTCCTCAATTAAAATCCATGCTTCAGCTATTTCAGCTCACTACGACACGAATCCACCTTTATTTTCAAATCCACTCTTACGGCAGTTCCTCAGAGGGGCAAAAAACATCTAGAAGAGCTCCTACACAACATGGGACCTCAACTTTGTGCTGGAAAAACTAACATTACCTCCTTTTGAACCAGCTTTTTCTGCAGACCTTCAGTTCCTATCTTGGAAGACTGCCCTGCTCCTGCCAATAACTTCTGCTAGCAGAGTTTCAGAATTACAGGCACTTATGGCAGTGGAACCTTTCCTCATTTTTCATCAAGACAGAGTTTCTCTACGAACTAATCCTTCCTTCATGCCTAAGGTGGTTTCCAGCGTAGCTTTAAATCAAACCATCCATTTACCCACTTTCTTCCCCAATCCACAGAACAAAGGTGAGAGACTCCTACATTCCTTGGACATTCACAGGCAGCTTCGATATTACCTGGATAAAACTAAGGCTTTCAGAAAAAACTGACCAGCTCTTTGTTTCCTATGCTACAGCTTCTCAAGGGAGGGCCATTTCCAAGCAAACCATTTCTAAATGGATAGGCCATTGCTTACGTTTCTGCTATACCCATCATGGGAAACCAGTTCCTCCTACCATTAGATCCCACTCTACCAGGGCAACAGCTACCTCTACGGCCTTTCTCAGAGGGGTTCCTACCAAGGAAATTTTAGAAGCTGCAACTTGGAGTTCTGTACACACCTTCACCAAACACTACCACTTACCTCTTTATTCTAAGTCCAGGGCAGGCTTCGCCACTGCAGTTCTGCAGGGACTCATTGCCTCCACTAACCCTCTATAATGCCTCCACCCTACCTTAGCTTTGGGACTCAACCCAAGCATGATGACTGCAGCAGGGTAACACGATGAACATAATACAGTTTTGTACCTACCATAAATGTAGATGTTCGAGTGTTCACCCTGCTGCAGTCCAGGTTACCCTCCCTCCAACCCCTCTAATCTTTTGGCTAAATCTCTGCTATGCCTTACTGATGTATTTGCTTATAGCTGAAGGGTTTTTGTGTCTGTACAGTGTTCTCACTTTTTGGTACTGATTTGGATCACCTTTTTGGGGGCACCTGACATCTGGGGCAAGAAAAACTGAAGAAAATGGTGTTGGTTGCTATATATGTACCCCTGGCGTACTGACGTCAGGGATGAGGCGACAGAAACCGACGTCAGACCAAGACTTTGGAAATCCGGCCGACTGCGGGACCGCCTGACGACAGGATAACCCAAGTGTGATGACTGCAGCAGGGTGAACACTCGAACATCTACATTTATGGTAGGTACAAAACTGTACTTTGTCTGTGCACATCCAAGGAATGCAGGCAGTATTCCCTTTTATAGGAAAAATTTGGGAAAAATACTGACAAATCAATGGTCTGATTGATGGAAAAGTCTGAGACAGGTTTGGGGAGGAAAGATGGATTTGTCCGGGCTAATAGTCTGTCCTTGTGGAAGATGAGATAGAGCCTTTTCGTGCATAATGCCTGAAGCTCAGAAATTCGTCTGACTGACGTGATGGCTACTAGGAAAAGGGATTTCCACGACAAAAATCTGAGGTCACACTTCGCTGCAGGCTCAAAAGGGGATTGAGTTAAAGACTGAAGAACTAATGAGAGGCTCCATGGCTCTATAGGTTGTCTGATTGGAGGCCTAATGTGGGAGACCCCTTTAAGAAAAGTTTTGCATAACTGAAACAAAATGAGGGGAGAATCATTCAACCCGTTATGATAGTTTGAGATAGCCGCTAGATGTACTCGTATGGTAGAAGCTGTGGCTCCATTTTTGAAAAATTCAGACAGGTATTGTAAATCTGCTATGAGTGAAGCAGAGTATGGATCTAGCATCCTTCTTGACCGAATAGAGAACCTTTTCCATTTGTCTAGATATAGTCTTCTGGTGGATGATTTATGAAATGCCAGAATAATGTCACAAACAGGTGAGATGAGGTCATGCTGCCTGGCATTTAGCAGAAGTGGAGAAACCAAGCTGTCAGTCTCAGTCTATCGGAGGGCCTTGCTCCTTCACTTCCACCCAGGCAGACGTCTGCTCCTATTCTCTCCCCACCAGTTACTCCCTTAAAGAAAAAACAAAAAGGTGAGCACCCTGAAACCCAACCAGTTCCTGGATGGGAAGTTTTTTCTCAGTCTTTTTAAGGCTTTTCAGGGCTTACAGACACAACAGGCCCAACCAGCCCCCTCACCTCGGCCTACTTTACAGGTGTCAGAGGAAGAGTACTCCTCTTCAGATAAATCTGTTTCATATGAATCCCAAACAGAGTCCCCAAAAGATTTCATCACCCCAGAGGAGGAGGACTCCATTACTCTTGAGTCTCCAGGGGAAGAAATCACCTTTGGCGACACAATCTCCCTCATAATGGAGCATTTTAAATGGCAGGGATCTGAAGTTTCTGACACCAAGAAAAGGTACTTTGACCTTTTACAAATGGAGCAACCTTTTCCTTCAGCAGTGACCCCCTTGCTACCTGCCTTCCAGGATGCTTTCTTGGCTGCTTCTCAATCCCCTGACTCACAACCAACAGCTTCTAAACGACAGGACCAATTCTACAGGGTCCCTCAGGATACTAATACCTCTTTAGGAACCCACCAGCAGACCTAATATTTGCTGCCTCTGCTGACAAATCATCTAGGCAACTACCTCCGACTGCTCTTTATCCCACAGACAAAGGCAGTAAATTCATGGACAGACTAGGGAAGAACGTTTATACCTCCTCTACTCTGGCTATAAGAGCTGTCAACTACCAAACACATATGGCTAGGTTTGTCCTGGATACAATTACCCAGGCCTCCACTTTACTTTCTGAGGCACCAGAGTCTGCCATAAAAGCACAAATTAATTCCCTCCTCTCCGCTGCATCCCAAGTAACTAGGCACTCAATGGAGTGCAGTTATGCTGTGGAAGCCTCATCCAAGTCTGCTGCATCTGGATCAGTCTTGAGTCATTATTCGTGGGTGAGACTACAACCCCTTCCCATGGATGTGCAAACAAAATTGTTGTATGCACCCCTGGATAATAAAGCTCTGTTTGGGCAAGCCTCAGCAGAACTCCTCAAATCCCTTCAAGAAAAGGGAAAGGAACTTCAACATCTTAAACACCTACTGGTGTCTCCTATACCAAGATACCACAGGAATTATCCACAAAAACCTTCCTTTGTCAGAAGGCAGTCCTCACACTTTGCTCCACAGTCTAAAGGATGCAGACAAACCAGAAAAAACTCTACTCCAAGATTTACAACCAGCTCTTCCACTACACCCTTTCGAGGCCAGTCTGACAACTCCAGACCACCTCCTCTGTGACTACCCAACCTAGCACCAAAACACCCCACCCTCCGTCTCACTGTCTCCCTTCCCTCCTGGCAGATAATCACATCATAACAATGGGTACTCACCATCATTCAGTCAGACTATTTCATGACTTGGTGGATGCTACCACCCTTTCGTGGTATCCCTCAGCCACCTGCAAGCCAAACCCACCTTTTTCCTCCTGTCATTCAACAACTTCTAGATCAAGGTGTCATCGAACAGGTACCATACCATCAAAGAAACATAGGCTTTTATGCCAGAATGTTTCTGGTACTAAGGAAGGACGGCTCATGTTGGCCAATCTTAGACTTATCCTTTTTAAACCTCTTTCTCAAAGTTCCCAGCTTCAAAATGATTATCTTACCCTTAATCTTACCACTCATTCCAACTCAGGGTTTCATGGTAGCCCTGGGTTTGAAGGATGCCTACCTACACATCTCTATTCACCCAGATTACAGGAAATACCTCAGATCTGCAATAGGCTCTTGCCATTTGCAGTTCTTTGCCTTGCCCTTTGGACTCTCTACTGCTCCCCGAGTGTTCACAGAGTGCCTGGCCCTGTCATTGCTCACTGCAGGACTCAGGGTATTCAGATGTACCCATACCTAGATGACCTGCTCATTCTTCATCAAGACCCCCCCCCCACTCCTCCTAGTACATCTACAACAGGTAATCTCCATCCTATCTTAGTTATGGTTCACCATAAAACCACGAAAAGTCTCACCTGATCCCCCCCTCAGGACCTGGTTTTCCTGGGATGCAGGATCAGAACAGACAAAATGAAGGCCTTCATTCCAGATCAAAGAATTGTAGACCACTGTCTGTACTTTCAAAAACTCCTCTCTCACACTTCCTTGCCAACTCAAGAAATTTTAAGAATTCTAGGCCACATGGCATCACTCATACCCATGTTGCCTCTGGCAAAAATCCACATGTGAAAAATCCAGTAGGTCCTGAAAAAACTTATGGAGCCAACACTCCCAGTCCCTGGACACCCCCTCCCCTTACTTCAGTGTTTGAAGAAGGAATGCCAGTGGTGGATATCAGCTCTCCACCTCCACCAAGGCACCCACCTTCAGGTCACTGCACCCCTCCAACAGGTCTCAAGAGATGCTTCCGACTTGGGGTGGAGGGCAGTGTTACTTGCAAACCAAAAACAACTCTTGGTGCAAGGCACATGGTCCAACACAAGGCAAAAGGACCATATTACCATCAAAGAAATGAGGGATTTATACTTTGCCCTACTAACCTTCAAATCAGCTCTTCACCCAGGAACCCTGAAAGTAATCACAGACAATATTGACGGTCCTGTAGATCTAGAACCTAGCAGTATCTCTCCACATTCATCTGGTAGCTGTGTATATCCCTTCAACACAGAATATCATGACAGACTTCCTGAGCAGAACTTCAGCTTCCATTTCACGAATGGATGCTTCACAGGGAAGTATTTCTGGACATAATCCACAGGTGGGGTATTCCACAAGCAGAATCTTTTTGCCTCCATGCAGAACAGACAGATGCCCAAATTCTGCACAAGGAATCCGCATCCACAAGTGTGGAAAGTGGACACCGCCTCCTTTTCTTGGGAGGGAATGTACCTCTGTGCCCCCCCCTCCCCTCACTTAAATTCAGAAAGTCCTTCTGAAAATACAGAAGGACAACCCAAAAATCCTACTGGTGACCCCTTTTTGGCCAAGACAGCATTGGTTTCCCCTCCTATACCTACTAGCCAAGGGCATTCACCACAGGTTACCCCACCGAATAGACCTGCTCACACAGGACAGGGGATCCCTACTACACTCTCAGGTGAACAGTCTGAAATTAACCTTATGGGTGATAGGGTTTTGATCCCGATCCCCTACAGACACCTATACTCAGAGGATGTACTCACTGTTCTGCAGGAGGCCAGAAAGCCTAGTACCAGGAGAAATTGTGTATCCAAATGGAACAGATTCTCTTACTGGTGTCAACAGGAAAACCAGGACCCTCTGACTACCTCTGTACCTATGGTCCTGTCCTATTTGTGTGAGCTACTTCACTCAGGACTAACATATTCATCAATCAAAGTGCATTCATCTGCTGTCTCTGCCTGTCTGCCTATCTCCCCTCTTCTGGCTTCCAGACTGGAGGTCAAACCTTTCCTCAAAGGGGTTCTTCACATCAGGTCTCCCAGGAAACCTATCCCCCTTGGGACCTGAACTTTGTACTAGAAAACCTTACATTGCCACCCTTTTAACCAGCTCATTCAGTATCCCTGAAGCTATGCACACTGAAAACAGTTCTACTACTGGCCCTTACCTCTGCCAGGAGGGTATTGGAGATACAAGCCCTCATGGTTACCTCTCCCTACCTTATTTTCCACAAGGACAGAGTTGCTCTCAGGACCAACCCTTTCTTCATGCTGAAGGTGGTTAATGAACTTTCACTAAACCAGACCATTAAGCTACCGGTTTTCTACCCTCAACCACTAAATTCCTCAGAAAGAACTCTCCATTCCTTGGATATCCACAGACAACTGAGGTATTACTTGGACCAAACCAAACCTATCTGAAAGTCAGACCATCTTTTCATCTCCTTCCACCAAGAGCTGTAGGGAAGGCGGTCTCCAAGCAAACCATTTCCACATGGATTTTCTAAATCCATTACCTTATGTTACTCTTACCGTGGAAAATCCCAGCACAGTCAAGTCAAACCTCACTCCACCAGGGCAGCTGCTTCCTCAGCTGCCTTTTTCAAAGTAATTGACTACACTTCCATCCTGGAAGCTGCCACTTGGACTTCTGTCCACACCTTTACCAAACATTACAAACTGGACTTAGTCTCTAGACCTAGGGCAGGATTTGCCAGGTCTATTCTCCAAGGACTCATTGACCTGGGAACCCAATCCTCCACCCAGAACCATACCTAAAAGCTCTGGTACCCTCCCTACTGTTATGAATACTGCAGCATGTGAATAGAAGGACATAGAATAGTTGTGCAAGAACTTGACATAACCTTAGATGTCTTTCTCTTCCATGTTGCATATTCAGCCCCCCCCCCACCTACCCCCTCTACCTTTGCCATCTTACATACCATACTGACTTGTGGGGACATAACCCTTCTGTAACCCAATTTCTCCACTAACAATGAACTTCCTGCTACCCTGACTCTAGCCTACATGTAATTCTAAGGGCTCCCTTGGGACCCTTCTTCCCACATGAGTACTACTGTATGTGGCAGTTCACTCTGAGTAGGGTGCGTGCAGACATCACCTTTATACCCTACGTCGATTTATGGCCCTGACAAGGGACGTCACACATACTCTCCAGAAGCAAAGACTTTGGTATACTGGCCGGAAGGCGGCACTGCTGGCAGTAACTCCCTACTGTTATCATGGAAGAAAAGGACATCTAAGGTTATGGTAAGTTCTTACACAACTATTCTTTTTTTATACTTTGTTTAAAGAAAAGTAACACCTGTGATGCCCCTGCTCTGGGCCAGTAATCAAGCAGCCTTAATCCTCACCAGTGACACTGGAGAGGGGCATTCACTTGGAACAAAAATGGATACACACAATATTTCCAGTTGGAGCTGTCTGCACCAAGCACAATTTCCCTTAAGAGCAGACAGAGAAGAGAGACAGTCTTGAGACTGGGTTTCCCTCTCTCTCTCTCTCTCTCTCTCTCTCCAGGCCCCCAGTGACACAGCTGTAGAGTTGGGTCCTCAGCTGAGTAATCCAAGTCAAGTTCTCTACCACCCTCTTTGCGAAACTAGTGGTCTGTGTCCCTGCTCCAGGTAGCCGACACACACACACACACACACATAAAATACACCCACAAAATACACACACACACACACACACACACACACACACACACTACACACAAAATGCACACACACACTTACACACACACAAAATACACACACATGGGAAAGGCTGGCACAGATTTACTAGTTCTGCTACTTTTGCGTAAACTGTAAGGTAGTTATACTGTCACCAGCCAACGGTTCTAAAGCTCTTACCAGGGCTCCCAATTATACTGAGTAAAATTAATACTAATACAAAGGGTAGTGTTTGACCAATGCAGTAAGGCTTTTAGTAGTAGCTACAGTGTCATGAAATAAATATAAGTATTCTCAAAGGTTAAAATGTTCTCTAAAAGCCCATCCACAGTAAAAACTTGAAATATATTTAATAATAAAAGAACATGAAAGTACTAAATGTCTGTTTACAATAAACACCAGAGTTTCGATCACAGGAAATATCAAAAATAACACCAATGGACATCACTTCTGGTCATCTGACTGTGGTTCCCATACTAGCCCCCCCCCGACTAGAAACTTTGCTATAAAATAAAGCAAAATAAAATCTGCCAAATGGCTTGCATCAGTACTGCTACTGTTTGAACATTCCTATTTACAAAACTGGTCTCCCTGTTTATACGGCTGGGTCATTCTAATATGCATGAGTTTAATGCAATGACATAAATGAACAGAAACATTCAGTTATGCTCTTCTCACATCAATAAGATGTCAGAGTTAATGTAATGAAATACAGTACAGATGACTGTCATGTATTGTGAATGTTGTGGTGTTTCCATTCACAGTTGGAAGAAAACTTCTGGGCACCTGGGTTTTTATCTAGTCTTCTCAACCAGAATTTGAGCAATATTGGCAAAATACACAAACTAATTTACTGTGATTGTAAATTTCAGGGTAACAGGAAGGGTCAAGAGCATATTTTAATAATAATCTATAAATGTTCAATGCAGAAGACCATGAGTCTCCAAGCTTCAGCACTCTTCTTACCACATGAGAGAAAACGCTTTGTGTGTGTGGGATTCACTTCAGAATTTTGAATTCCCAAAACTTTGAATTTCATATGGTCAAGACCATATGATCGAAATTTTAGAACTTTGAAACTCTGAAATAAACCTAAAAGGAAACACAAAATCATGTTCCTCAATGTTTTTGTGGGGGGGGGGGAGCCCCCCTGCACCCCCCACACCTCCGGCTAGTTAAATATACCAACTCCGAGATCACACTACAGTGAGGAAAAGGGAGAATTTCCCGTACCGCCCTGTATGCAGATCTCCATTCAGAATTTCGAAGTTCTAAAACTTCGACCATATGAAATTCGAAGTTTTGAGAATTCGATATTCTGAAGTGAATCCGTGTGTGTGTGTGTGCGTGTGTGTGCGCATGTCTGCGTGTTATTAGCTGATTTACTTATGTCATAGGCTTCATCTGCACCTAGATAGAATTTTGCTTCATTTTGGTTTTATTTCAGCAGGTTATCTCATTTCTAAAGCCCAAAACTGTAACAGTGAACCAATATGATATAAACTTCATTGTAAGTAATGCTTTATGGTTTGTGTTTACAGTATTTCTCAGCGAATTGTATATTATAGGGTTTGCAGGTCTAATTTATAGAACCTGCATTTAGCTGTTTCTCCCACTTTTTCATTGGGCTTTGTAAACCAGCTTGTACATTGCCCACTGTCTTGTGCTCCATTATTAACCTTTAATCTTTTGGTTTGAATTCACCTCTCATTAACCATTCTTGCATCAAATCTTAGTCAGCATGAGAATGTTCTAGAAGTTCTTTATTATTGCCACTGTATTTGTGGACGTTACAATTTTCTTTCTTTTTCTTCTGGTCCTTTTGTTTGTATTCCTTCTTTCTTTTGTTACAAAACAAAGATGCCATGTTAGACGACTTCTGGTCATGATTTAGAACTTTCACTATGTTTGGATCTCATGAGGTCAGCAAAACATATATAGTCATGTTGCAGATGAATGCATGTTAATTTGCACATTTATCAAGACCAAATGTCATTCTTGTATAATCTGAGAAAGTTTTAACCAGTTGTAGTTGTGCTTTCAGATCCTCATCTAAAGAACTATGCAGTTTTAAATCAACAGCAAAAAGTAGCTGAGATGTCTTTAAACAAGGTTAGTTTCTAGGAGGTAACTGTAACCATAGCCTAATCTATTAAGTAAACATCTTAATGGCATAAGGGCAAGTCAGAACAGCAGAAATGACAAAGAATCACCCTGAAATATTCCCCTTTGAATTTTTATCTTTAAGATAATAATTTGCCCTTTGTCATGGCATAGCTGCAAATGTTTCATAGTCATTATAATGTAGTCAAAGAAGGGCGTATCTTGTACATCTGTAAGCATTCCATTGTCCATAAGTGTGGGATGTTGGTGAATGCTTTTCTTAATCTGTCCATGCCATACTCTTAGATTTCTCCCCTTTTAACAGCTTTCGTGTTCCATATGACTTTCTGTAGTTAACCTTTTTTTTCTGTTGCCAAGATTGACATTTTCTCTAGATGGTTATAAACTCTGTCTGCATCAGTACCACTCTGTAATTTATATTGTTGGAAGGCAAGATATTGATCTGTAGATCTTAGGATGGGTTGCAGGTTCACTGTTAAGGAGTATACTTTTTTTCCTGTCGTTAACCAGGTCAGAGTCTTTTCAGGATATGCATCTAAATCTTACTCAGGGCTAAATCTCTGTGCAAGGATGTTCCTACCTTTAGCCATAAGTTAAGTACTACATCCTGGGCCCAAGGTTTTCCATTTAGGAGCTTTTTTAATTTTGTCTAACTTTCTCCAGCAATGACTTCATCCCATGTCATATCTTCTACATTAGTGCTCCTTCCTGATGTTCTTCGTGTTTCACTGTTGCAGTCATCACCTGTGGGTTATCCTTGCTGTGGTAGCCCTCGGCCGGCCCGAATACCAGAATCAATGTTTTTGTGCGTCGGCTGCTGTCGCCTGTAGTCTGACGTCAGGTCGTCAGTACTGTAAGGCAAGGCAGCCGATGTCATTACATCAGTCTTTCTTGCCATAGAGCCCGTAGCAGAAGCAGTTCGCATGAGTGCCAGTCAGTCGCCAGAAGTCGAATTTCAGCTGAAAACGTCTAAAGCTAAGTATCCCATTGGGGACCCTTTTTTCTTGCTCTAACCAATGTTCGAAAAAGTTAATAATTGTCTTACCTGTGGAAAGCAGATCTCACACTGAGACTTTCATTCTTACTGCATCACTTGTTTAGGCCCAGACCACGACGTCCCTCATTGCCGGTTCTGTGCCCTATTTAATGCGAGAACGATTTGCCGTAAAGCTCTTTTTGTAGACAATTATTTTCATATTCTGTCTTCGAATTCTGATATGGCGTCTGTTAGCCAACCTTCCGCCGACATTCCGAAAAAATGTTAAGATAGAGACAAGGCCACACAAGGCTAAGCCTTTCAACGGCGTTACCGCTAAGCAAGTAGTCAGTTCTCCGGAATTCAGTGAGGTGCTTTCACAGCCCCTGATGTCTGATTCGCTTTCTATGCAGGCCTCAGCCAAGACCCTTTCGGAGTCCGGTATGCCTCAGAAATCCAATTCATCTTCCGAGCCTTTGGCTGTCTCTCCCTGAGTTGGGTCAGGAGCCGCAATGCAGGCACCGGCTTCAGAGGAGGCCGTTCGCACTACTGATTCTAGACAAAAAAATGTCTACTCTTCCGACTACCATTCCTCAGAGACCGATGGATTCTCTTAGCCCTCGAAGCCAGGCCACTCCTAGGAAATTGGCTTCTAGCTACCATCTTGTTACTGCTCCCCCACCCCAAGCTCAAATTCTTAAAATGGCAGAGGAGCTGATCTCCCTTATCCGAGGAACTCAAGCCCCCCACTCCTAAAAGGAAAAGGGTTCCTGCTCCAGAAATTGACAGACCAGGAGTCTGAGGATTCTGAATATTCTATCTTTGAAGAGGAACAGCAGCCCTTGACTGATTATGAAAATTCAGATGCAGAGGAATCCATCCCCTCTGCCTCCCCTCCAGAGGACCTCTCCTTCAGGGAAACCCTTCACTCCCTCAGGGAGCATTTTCAGTGGGAATCTCAGGACTACCCACAGTCAATGAAATGACTTAGAGAGTTTCTGGACCTGCCCCAGCACAGACACCTGGCCATCCCACCTTTTCTAGAAGTGGTGGATGTTATTTTCTTTGAATCCAGTTTAGCCCATGATGCCCCAACTCCTGCCCCAGCTAAACCTGACAGGTACCACAGAGTACCAGATTCTCACAAATACCTGTACAGGAACCCTGCTGCAGACCCTGATGTCATTACACAGGGACCCAAAGGAGCTAACACAAGTTCTGCCAAGAATCCTCTTCCTTCTGATAAAGACTCAAGAGCTCTGGACAGATGGGGTAAGAAAGTATACACCTCTGCAACCTTAGCTATCCGAGCACTCAATTGTCAGTTCCATATGTTAAAATATCAACAACACACTTTGGAACAATTAAAGCAGAAGATTGCTTCCTTCCCTGACGGTGCCAACTCAAAAGAGCTGGCAGAATTACTACACTGCTTGTCAAGTGGCCAAGCACTCTTTACAATGTGGAAATTACGCCCTGGAAGCCTTTAGCAGGGCGGCAGTGACAGGATCTGTTATTAAAAGACATGCATGGCTGAAGGAACTACCTCTCCCTGATCACGTCGAGTCTAAACTTATTGATGCACCCCTAGATAAGGAACACCTATTTGGGGAAAAAGCAGAAGAGGTGCTTAAAAAGATGGAAGACAAAGCAAAATCTATGCAAACAGTAAAAGATTTCTTTTAAGTTCAACCACCCAGATTCAGCAGGAACATCCCCTCTAAACACTGGGCCTTTCCTGCTCCCAGCAGACAGGGCCAAAGTAAGCCCCGCAGAGACAGGACAGCCAGGCCTCCATCCCAGGGCCAGCAAAGACATAAACAGTGGACTATTTCAGCCTCCAAGGCAGGGAGTTCTAAGCCAAGCTTCTGTGGCAAGCACTCGCAGTGACTCTCCCTCCCCCCTCTGCCCTCCTTTCACTCATCTAAAACTAGGAGGAAGGCTCACCCTCTTCAAGGACAATTGGGTCTCTATAACCAAGGAGTAATGGGTATTAAAAATAATTTCTCAGGGATACAGATGCTACTTCAGCAAACTCCCAATTCCAGGAGGGTACCCAGACCTCCCCCCAAACCAGTGGGCAGAGGCATTAAAACAGGTAAAAACCCCAATATCCCAGGGGGCAGTAGAATCTGTCCCTCCAGATCAAACAGGAAAAGGTTTTTACTCCAGACTATTCCTTGTTCCCAGAAAAGACGGCACTTGGCGCCCTATCCTGGATCTGTCCAAACTGAACACCTCCTTGGTGGTCCCCAGATTCAAAATGCTAACCTTGCAGCAGCTACTGGCTATGCTCACTCAAAATGCCTGGCTTTTGACACTAGACCTAACAGATTCCTACCTCCACATTCCATCAGGGAATCGTGCAGAAAATTCCTGCGCTTCAGAGCAGGCAATCAGCACTTTCAGTTCTTTGGACTGCCCTTTGGCTTATCTACTACTCCCAGAGTGTTCACCAAATGCTTGGCCCCGGCTTGAGCTTTTTGTAGACAGAGAAATATACAGATTTACCCTTACCTGGACGGACTGCCTCATTCAGGCGAACAGCAAAGAAAATTTGCTGCAGGACCTTCTCTTTGTCAAAAGACTTCTAAGTTCTCTAGGGTTCACCATCAACGAGAAAAAAATCAAAGCAAAACCCCACCAGAAAAATTGTTTTCCTGGGAGCTGTGCTAGACACAGCAACCCTGATAGCCTTCCTATCCCCAGAAAAGCAGAGTTTCCCGCCTCTCTGCTTCACCCAGCTGGCTTCCAGTAGTCGCCTCACTGCGAGGAAATTCCTGCAAGTCCTGGGATACATGGCATCTTGCATCCTCCTCATCCCTCTCGCCAGGCTTTACATTTGAAAGATTCAGTGGTACTTAACCTTTGGTGTCAGCATTGTCAGTCCCTACAGACCACCATCCCACTGATTGGTGTCAGCATTGTCAGTCCCTACAGACCACCATCCCACTGATCCCCTGCATAAGGAACAAATTTCTCTAGTGGGCAGAGGCCTGTACCATGAACAAGGGTCTTCTATTCATCCTTCGCCCTTCCGGCCAGACAATCACCACGGACACCTCAGACATAGCTTGGGGCGCTCACCTAGCAGGCAGTACCCAAGGCCTTTGGAATGCCCAGCAACTCCACTTGCACATCATCCAGAAAGAAATGATGGCAGTGCAAAACGCTCTGGCTTCCTTCCAACCCCATCTCAGGGCAGGGATCCTCCTTATAAAAACAGACAACACCACAGTAATGTGCTACATCAACAAGCAAGGGGGGCACCCAGTCTTACCCCCTGTGCAGGCTAGCTATGAGTCTGTGGCTTACGGCCACCTCCATGGGATTACACCTAATTGCCCAGTACTTGCCAGGGATCAACAACACGCTGGCAGACCACCTAAGCAGAAACTTACTGGACCGCCACGAATGGTAGCTCCACAGAGAAATCTTGATGCAAGTCACCCAGGAGTGGGGGACCCCAGAGGTGGACCTCTTTGTCTCGCACCTCAACCACCAGCTGCACAAGTTTTGCACCAGGGAGTGTCACTTCCTAGCATGGAAGGTGGATGCCTTGACCTTCCCCTGGAGCGCCCTCTTTGTGTATTCATACCCTCCTCTGCCCCTTCTTTTCAAGGTTCTGATCAAAGTAAGAGAAGAGAGACCAAAGGCCATCCTCATCACTCCAGATTGGCCCAGACAACATTGGTACCCCTTACTACACAGTCTGACCCTACAGCCCCCCAAGCTGCTTCCCCTAATGCCAGACCTCCTGACCCAGGAGAGGGAGAAGGTACTGCACCCAGACCTACAGACTCTCAAACTTTCAGCATGGCTCATACACTAAAAACTAGCAAGAAGTCACTGTTAAGCAAACAGGCCCTGGACATCATCACAGAGGCCAGAAGGCCCAGCACAAGAAAATCTTATGCAGAAAAATGGAAAAGATTCTGCTCCTGGAAGCAATCATAAGGGGCCAGTACCTCCCAACCTTCCATCCCCCTTATCTTGGATTACTTAGCAGAGTTTCTCAATAGTGGCCTCTCTTTCTCCTCTATTAAAATCCATGCCTCGGCCATCTCTGCCCATTATGATTCAGACCCACCCCTCTTCTCTCATCCATTGGTTAAGCAGTTCCTCAGAGGGGCTTCTAATATCAGGCCTCCCAGAAGACCTCCTACTCCACCCTGGGACCTGAATTGTGTGTTAGAGAAACTAACCTTACCTCCTTTTAAACCTGCCGCTTCAACAGAATTGAAATGCCTCTCCTAGAAGACTGCCTTCCTACTAGCTATCACCTCTGTCAGAAGGGTCTCAGAACTTCAAGCTGTCATGGCAGTCAAGCCCTTCATAATTTTCCATGCAGACAGAGTCTCCCTGAGGACTAATCCCTCCTTTATGCCAAAGGTGGTATCTGATGTGACCCGTAACCAGGCAATACACCTTCCCACCCCCAAAATAAGGGGGAAAGAATTCTACACTCACTAGATGTGCACAGACAACTCGGATACTATCTGGACTGCACTAAGCCATTCAGAAAAACTGACCAGCTTCTTGTAAGCTTTGCCCCAGGGGCGGAGGGGAAGCCTATATCCAAACAAACCATTTCCAAATGGATTTCACACTATAGCCATTTCTGCTACAGACTACATGGGAAACGCATCCCTAGGTCAATCTGTACCCACTCCACTAGGGCAGCCTCCACTTCCACTGCCTTTCTCAGAGGAGTACCTACCAGGGACATATTGGAAGCGGCCACCTGGACATCTGTAGGGTAGGGTTTGCCTCTGCAATTCTGCAGGGCCTCCTGACCCATACCTAGGACTCTATCCTTCCTTCCACCCTTTACCTCAGCTTTGGGAATCCTCCCACAGGTGATGACTGCAACAGTGAAACACAAAGAACATAGTACGGTTGTGTACACTTACCATAAATGTAGATGTTCGAGTGTATTCACTGTTGCAGTCTTGGTTTCCCTCCCTCCACCCCCCTTTTTCTCATCTTCCCCTAGGGGGCACATGCTTCCCAGGGTGGCTCTTAGCCACCAGGGCCACTTCTCTCTTTTTTCCCTTGTGCTTCTGATGGGTTAAGGCAAGAAAAACTGATGTAATGACGTCAGCTGGCTTGCTTTATAGTACTGACAACCTGACGTCAGATTACAGGCAACAGCAGCCGGCGCACAAAAACATTGACTCTAGTATTCGGGCCGGCCAAGGGCTACCACAGCAGGGATAACCCACAGGTGATGACTGCAACAGTGAATACACTCGAACATCTACATTTATGGTAAGTGTACACAACTGAACTTTTCTTTTAATTCTTATATTCAGTATCTTTTGTTACGTTCAGTGGGGTCCTCCTAAATACTTCTCCAAAATGTACCTATTTCTTATTTTTGATTCCATCTAGATTTCCCACAGACTAAATAAGACTGGTGCAAGATTATAATGTTTTGGTAGTTGTGATTTTTGGCAGTTCACTGTTAATTATTGCATTCCTGTATAGTGTTCATCTAGAATTTTGTTTAATGTTACATGCTGAGATCTCTGAAAAAGGCAGGCATGCAGAGTGTTTAATTTAGACTTTAGTGGTATGGGAAAAAGAACTCCTGAAATGTTACTTAACTGTTTGACTGATGGGTTGGCAGTCTCCTTTCAAGAAGGGGTACATGGGGTGCTGCCATGAAAAAGGGAGACTGTAGCTGTCCAGTGTGTTTTATTAATTTTTGTCTCCCACCAAAGCAATTTAGTGAAACTAGGCCACTGGAAGGAAAGACCAAAGAGAGATGTCAGAGTGACACTCCCCAGGACTGCTTCTATGTAAGCAGCATCCTAGGGCAGATAGATTTAGTGATTAAGTTACTACTGGCTTTGTAGTTTTAGTCTCATTCACTTAGAGTTGTTTCACCTTCTTGATTCTGTATTGCAGGTATGAGATTAGACAAACTTTTACTGTGTTGTTTACATTTGGTATCAGTAGCTGCTAGCCAATACATAAACTCTGGCAGATCAGAGTATAGTAAGCCTTCAGTTAGGTCTCTTGTGCAGAGGTCCATGAAACGGTAGTTGTCTTTTGGAACTTTTCAGCCAGCATATGGTAAAGATATGTGCACTAGCTTTGCAACTGCTGTAGTACTTTGTTCTTAGTAAATTAAATCTTTTGTTCAGTGATTTGAAGACTTCTGATTTCCTTTCGAATATAGACACTCATTTTAAAGATAAACTAGTTATAATTATGTCAGAGTGTCTGCTAAGATTGCACTGAACAGCTATGAGTAATCCTACAGAAAACTGTTGTGAGTCACTTAGTACTTGTTATATGGATATCATGTAGATTGTTCTTGCTTGCGTCTGTTGTCACTGTCAGTGCCTTTAGTTACTTCTTGCTCTCAGAGTTTTAATTCTGTTTTTGGTCCCTGAAGAGTTCCAAGTGGTCATCTTAAGGGATTCCATTGCTTCTTGCAGTCAGTGACTCCTGCAGATGTACATTATTTTGCTTTTGAACCTCACTCTCTGATGGTTGATGTCACTAATAAGCTGGAACGTGATCCTGAGTTTGTAGTAGTTGCGGTTGAGGCTGTGAGTTAAATTGCTTCAACAGTTAATTGGAGTAGACATAAACCCACCTAAAATTATGAAGTTATTGTGATGTCTCACCAAATAATAATTCCTCTCTGATTTTCTTACAGAAGGTTTGACTTTTTCAGAGTCAGAAGAGGATAACATATTAAGAAATGTATCAAGATTTGCAGTTGTCAGCAGCTCAAAAGAAGCTTTATAAGCAGTACTGCCCCACCTCATCCTGCAAAAGTGCACTGTTGACAGTTTAAACAGACAGTGTTGGATGTTTATGATGAATTGTAAATCTCAATGTACTTAAGATATTTTTTCTCCAGTTTTCACTTTTGTTTTACATTTGCCACTAATGATTCCAATCCCTCAGGTGCAGGAGCTGTCTGCATACTGTTTTCCAGTTGTACTGCATTAAGATTTAGTTGCAGGATATGGGAATATGATTTGTTGAGTTGCATAAAATGCTAATGTATTTATGTTTGTAGCTTCTTTTCTGACTCAATCAATGTACTACATTTTCAGGAGCTGCATGTGATCCACTTTCTCACCATTTAGCCTTTAGCAAGTATTAAAGAACTACCAAAGGGTGCTCATTTTGTTGATAGTTATACACTTCAAAGGTGAATCTAGTCAGTTTGTGGCAGTTTCTAACACTGCTTTCATCAGGAGGTGAGGAAAAAACCTGGGTGGTTAGCTGTCAGATATGTAGAAAGTCATTAGTCTATGCTGTTATAAAACTTGCCTGCCTTGTTCTGACATCAGCTGTAATTAGAGCTTATAGAATGGATATTCAATAAAGTAATCTTTTAACTAGGTTTGCTTTTTAATCTTTAGGAACTGCACTCATACCTTGCAAGTGAACTGAAAAAGCTGGCAGAATCTTATGGGGAGAGAGTGCTGGAGACGAAGAATAACCCTATATCATTAGGTATGTCATGAAACCAGATTAGAAACATAGCTGATATCTCAGTAGATGTTTTTGCCAGCTAAACAAGCATAAGGCAGTTACCTATCACATGTCTAATCTAAAATACTATATATTCATATTTAAAGTGATTTGTCACTACTTTTAACCTTATAGGATCATAGGTAAGTACTAGGTAGCTGCTCTTGTGGGAAATTTTAAACCTAGCCAACTTCCCTTTTTTTGTGCTCAAATTAACCTATTCCATTTGGTTAGAGATTGGCCTTACCCATCCCATGCTTGATAGTTATATATTATCCTTAAGGAAAATAAGTGGAATCATATGATAGATCATTTGAGGGGATAAAGCATTTAGGAGCTGCCTCTGTCCATTAGTTGTATAGGATGCAGACCTGGGCTAAATTTTCTGTTTCCCATTCATACATCCAAGTTGCGCTTGAACACGGACATGGACAAACTTTATTTTATGTGGATGAGTAGTCTGTTCCAGGGCACTAGTATCTTCTTTGAGATTTACCCTTTTGTTGATGTTGCAGAAGCGGTTTAGATCCCTAGACCAAACATTTCTTATGCCATATGACATGCTGGTTTGCAGTAAACACCAGTTCTGGATCGGAGGATGCTTTGTATTCCAGACACAGGTCACCTTTTAGCAGTCTGTAGGATACAGAGTATAATGACAGTCAATCCATGTAGGACAATGTTGTTCAGGCTTTGTATCCTTTTAGTTAGGTATCTCTGTGGATGTTTCACTTGTTGCATGCATCTGGGAGCATACATGCCAAAGGGGGCATTATATTCAATGATTGGCCTGAAAAGGGCTGAGTAAAGGGGGGACAGTGGCATCCCTAGAGCTAGACATATTCCATTTCTTTATAGTTTAGAAGAACTTTCTTAAAACATCGGACACATGTTGGTCAAAAGTTAGGTCACTGTCCACATAAGTTCCCAATCCCGAATAACTGAGTCAGATCATAGGGGCACATTTTCAATGTGTTATTTCTCTAGGGTATGACTTCCGAAAGGATACAGTTATGCATTTTTTGGCATTTAGTTTCAGTCCATGATTTTGGTAAGTTATTTATTTAGGATAAACCTTCCTGCAGGGTGGCTACGTCATTTGGGGATTCGGTGACTGCTCTTAACTTGCAGTCATCTGCAAACTTAGTCACTAAGAGCCCTTTGGGGTATTGGCTTTTACTTCAGAAATGTAGATGCCAAACAGGAGAGGTCCCAGCACAGAACCCTGAGGATTCCACTGGTGACTAGTCTCTTTGTGGAGGTAACTTCCCCATTTTGACATCCTGCTTCCAATCTATGAGCCAGTTGGCAGTCCAGCGGGTCACATAGGGATTTATTTCTAGTTTATTTAGCTTTTTTTATTATTCCTGAGTGGAAAATGTTGTCAGAAGCTTTGGCCAGGTTGAGGTATGTAGTGTGCACAGTTTTGCTTTCGTCCATTACTTTGGTGACCTTTTCAAAAAAAAAATCCACCAGGTTGAGAAAACATGACAAGCATGAATTTTTTTTTTTTTTTTTTTTTTTTTTTTTTGCGCTTCCAAATTTGAAGAGCTGAGGGGGTGGAGCACTGATTCATAGCACTGGCCCAGGGTGCTAATTTAATCAGCTAAGCTTCTGGAAGGGGTTAAAGTCAGAGCTAAATTTGTCAGCCAGTAGGTTCAGCAGATTCATTCCTTCGTGTATTCTGATTAATTTTTTCTTTTTATTTTTGCAGTGCCTGCTTCAGTGGTTTCACAAAATCATTTAATGATTTACAGGATATTTTTCTCCTTTTTATGTTATTTTTTCATTGTGCAATGTTCCACCTCCTTGTAATTGTCTGTGGAACACCTTTTGACCTTTGATTTCATGTTAGGCATTCCAATAAAGCTGTCTGTTCAGTGCATGAAAGCAATTCTGAGGACTGGAGCATTTTTTTCTATTTAAAGTACTAATATTCAAGTTATTGATTTAACTTCTGATGTTGGAATGGTAAGTCCTTACGAGGAATTACCCTTATTTTAGTTCAGCAGGAAGTTCAGATGACAGCAATGTTGATGAGGCTCCATACCATAGTAAAATCTTACTCTAAAATGATTACTTGGCCAGTAGTCTTCTGTCTTTTCCTGTATTATTATGTCTACTTTGCCAGATACACTGTACCAGATTCTCTTGTCAAGTTCACATTGTTATGAATTTTCACTGTACCAATGTCCTGCTGTTGTAAAATACTATGGGTCTAAACTTTGTTAGTGTAAACACTCATTCTGATCTACCCTTGAATGATTGTTCATACTATTGTATTGCCTGAATTATGACTGTAATATGTTTGTGCACTGATTTTTCATGTGCATCTTGCCAGTATTTTTGTCTTCTCACTATATTTTGTCAATGTTTTTTTTTTCTGTCTTCACTTTCTTTGAACCCTGTGCTTCAGAAGTGTCTTCAGACTGTAATGCAGTTTGCACTTCTGTTCAGTTTTAATCTGAGTTTGCTTATTAATTATCTGCATTTCTTTCTAGATGTCTGATTTGCACTTATCTCTGTATCTAGTATACCTTTTCAGACTTCGTAGCATGAATTCTTCAGCAGCTCCAGCAACAAGCTCATGTTTATGCTTTTGTTCAGCAGCATGTGGATTCTTTTAAGCACCTGTTTCTCCTTCATATATATCTGAGAAAATGCCTTTTTTCTTAGCACAGTTACTGTGAAGTGTATTAAGAACAGGACAGCTGTTTCTTTTGTGCTTATAGTCACATGTACTACATGAGACTTCTATTGCATGTGTCTGGCCTTTTATCTTGCTCTTGTTGTTACCATATATTTTTGTGTTGCAATGCATTCTCACTTTCTTATTTTTGATTTTTATTTGACTTGCATTTTATCATACACCCCGGTTAACTCTCTTTTAAAAGCTTAGTTGTAATTGCATTTGCTTTGCATATATCTTCAGCTTTTGATAATGTCAGATTTGTTTTTCGTAAGAATGTTTTTCTTTCATCATTATTTCTTGTATTACAGATTGTTCTGTCTGTTGTTTGGGAGTCATGCAACTTGCCAAATTCAAATTCTTTGACTGTGTTCGTTTACTGAGTAACATATGTATCTTTAGTCTCTGAGGACATCATGCCCTTATAAAGAACAAATAGTGCATAAATTGGAAGTTCTTTTTAGACTTAAAGTAATTTCTAAACTTCTGTTTTATTGCTTCTGTTTTGTCTTTATTGTCTTCAAGTAAAGTCAGAGAGTGAATTGCCTTTAAGGTTTCTTCCCCCAAAATATGCAGGATATTAGCACATGGTGCCTTTTTAGGCTTCTTGGCTGATCCACTCAGAAGAGTGAGGAAACAAATTAAGATGTTAAATTGTCAATCTCGCCTTCATTCTTGCTGGATGGGTTCGGAGCCGATCCTCTGCTCCGACTCGGCCACTTACTAAAGCTCGAGAGCTTATTTTACCGGCTTGAGGCAACCCTATATCCCATGATGCTAGGCGATAACTCCCCAGATCTCGTTTGCCGCTTTCGCTTGTGAGGTGCGTATTTTTACCGGCTCCTGGTAAGTCTTTATACATATAGTATTCAGTCTCCCTTTTGAGATAATTTTTTCACCCAGTTGTCCTTTTTTTCAATAGTTAGCACTACCTTTAACTCTATTACTGTTTTATACCTTCCCTTTTTATCCCTTATATCCCTCCCCCTCCACTCTTAGGTTAGGTCTTAAGCCTGCCCCTTTCCTAAATTTTGCTTAGGGATCCTGTGGAGTGTTTGGGTGTCAGTATCCCTATTAACATTTTTATTGTTATTTTATATTTTTTTTCAGAGTGTGTGTGTGTGTGTTTTTCGCTTACCTTTGTGAACCCTCGACACTTATGTCGAAGGAACCAAAGGAAACTAAGGTCTCAGGCTTTAAGAAGTGTGGCTCGTGCTGTCAGAAAATGTCTCTGACAGACTGTCACACCTCTTGTGTTTACTGCCTGGGATCCCTGCACCTGCAGGACTCTTGTTCTGTATGTCATGCATTCAGTCGAAGAGTCCTGCAGAAGCGCAGGAACAAACTTATACTGAGGGGCTTGTTAAAGCCCGAGGGCTCCCCGACTAAGTCTGCGTCGGGGAGGCCCTCGAAACCAGCAAAACCGTCGGCTCCAAGTACTAAGCCTTCGGCTGCTGGCTCCTTGTCTGTGCCTAGATCGGCTCCGGCTGGAGCCGATCCCTTTGAGTCACAGGTTCTGGTCTCGGCACCACTCGGCGTCGATACCTCTGAGCCCATGCTTTCACTGTCGGCTCTGGCTGGAGCCGACGTGTCCTCGGCTCCGTTGGCTCCATCTAAGAAGAGGTCAAGATCCCCTTCATTGGAGTCCATCCATTCGGCTCCGAGATCTCCCCTGCTCTCGGAGCGGAGCCATCGGAGCCGATCTTCTCGGTCGTCCAGACTTTCAGATCGCGACCTTGAGAGTGTGGTAAGTAGGCTGTTAAAGTCTCAGGCATTGGCCCAGATGATCTCTAGCCTGTCTCATCAGACGGTAGCTATTACGACTCCACCTAATTTTCCTCCTTCGACTCTCCCTCAGAGTTCGGGCCGGAGCTCCTCGGAGCCGTGACTGTTGTGGCTTCGGAGCCGATACCTCCCCCTTCGGCTCCTTCGTCTTCTGCTCCGATCTCCTCCTTGATACCTTCATTGGACGGATCCGGGCGCCTGATCTCTCTCGTCGGCTCCGAGGGGGCGAGTGGCATCGGACCATTGTCCGACCCTGTTCTCCCCCTCGGAGCGTCGGTGCTGGTGAGCTCGGCCCCGACATCGGCCTCGGAGCCTTCCCTGTTGGTGCGGCCTAGGGTTCCTACCTCTTCGGAGCAGGGGCCCTCTGGCCTTTCTGATAGGGGAGCCTTCGAGGTGATGAGCGTACTAGCCCCAGGGCATAGTCAACGGTCAGCTCCATCAGCTCCTCCCACTACAGTGCCTGCTGATGTCTCTTCCCACTCTCTTGCTCCCGGACCCAGAGATCCAACGCCTCAGGTTTCCCCACTGGGAATTTCTTCCTCTTCCGAGGCTTCTCCTGACCTGTCAGCAGAGCCTCCGCGTAAGAGGACATGTAAGAGGACGCATGTGGACTCCCCTGAGTCCATTACATCTGACACCGACTTGGATGAGTCGGAGGGATCCCCAAAGTCCCCCTCTGAGGATGTCTCTTTCTCAGATCATCCTAGAAATCCTAAAGCAGAGGGGGAACTGGTCTTCCCTTAATCCTTCCGAGGACGAGTCGGTGTACCTGGAGGCGTTTGGTTCACGACCCTCCACCTCCTGGGTGTCTCCGCCTTTCGACCCCCTTATGGAAGTAGTGGCTTGGAAGGCTTGGTCGGCCCTGGATTCGGTGGAACCCACCCCTCGGAGGCCATCTAAATTCATCACAGCACCAGTTGACAAGCAATTCCTAACAAAAGGTGTACCGGCGGATGCCATGGTGGTGGCTGCAGCCACCAAGAAGGAACTAGCTGATCCTTCAGTACCTATCCATCCTCCTAATAAGGATTCTAGGACCATGGATAGGTACAGTAAGCGGATGTTTTCTTCAGCGACCTTTGCCATGCGGTCGCTGAATTACTTGTGTCACTTCACCCGCCTTCAGAGATATTCTCAAAGAGTTGGGAGAAGTCTTACAGGATCCATCAGCTGCTGGGTCCCAGGATAAAATAAACTCACAGCTTGGAACCCTGAACTCGATTGTTAACTCCTCCTTGCATCTAATTTCATATGCAGCCGATGGAGCGAGTAGGGCCGCGGGCACAGGAGTAGCCTTAAGGCGTCACGCATGGATGCGGCTGTGTAATTTTGCGGACCCTTTCAAGGCGTCCTTCACAAATTCCCCTTTTGATGGTTCGGCTTTGTTCGGACCTCAAGTGAAAGACACCTTGACCAGATGTGAACAAGATGGCAAGACTCTTTCTGCCGTAGGAGTCCGTTTCTCCACCCCTTCAAGACCATACCCTAAGGGTCAGAAGGGTGGGAAAATGTGGTTCCGCAAATCTCAAGGAGTCATGCCTGACGCAAGAGGTCAGTTTACCCCCAGAGGCAGAGTGGGTAACAACAACAGACACTGCCCTAGGGGCAGAGGGGGTCCGCAGAACCAGGGTAGCAGGGAGCCTCTCTCTGACAAACCCTTCCAGCATCCCTGAGATGTTGCCCGATTGTCCACCTTCGGAGGCAGTCGGGGGAAGATTGTCGCTGTACCCAATAGTCTGGCTTTCCCTTACTCAAGACAAATGGGTACAGTCGATCATATCTGAGGGTTACAAAATTCCCTTTATCCAAACCCCAATTTAAAAGGGAACCCTTCCAGACGTTCCACTAGCAGTATCAGAAATATCAAAACTGCTAGCAAAAAGAGCCATCCAGCCAGTCCCAGCAGACCAACTAGGATCCGGAATCTACTCAAGGTTCTTTTTGGTACCGAAAAAGACAGGGGACTGGAGACCAATATTAGATCTCCGCAAACTAAACAAGTTTGTAAAGAGAACAAGATTCCGGATGGTCACGCTACAGTCCATTCTGCCCTTTCTGGGCAAGGACAATTGGATGTGCTCCGTGGACCTTCAGGATGCGTACTATCACATCAAAATTCACAGGCGCTCCAGAAGGTTTCTCCGCTTTCGGCTGGGGGCTAGTCACTACCAGTTCAGAGCCCTGCCCTTTGGTCTCACTACAGCCCCCAGAGTGTTCACCAAATGTATGGCAGCGGTTACGGCTCACCTGAGACGGCAAGGATTCCAGGTGTTTCCATATCTAGACGAATGGCTCCTCACTGCCACCACCAGGCATCAACTTCTCCAAGCCAGAGCTTACACCATTCACATTTGCAGAGGGCTAAGAATCTCTATAAATTTCGAAAAGTCTGCCTTGTCGCCTTGTCAGTCTATTACCTTTATAGGCGCCAACTTGAACACCGTACAACTTTCAGCAAAGTTAACAGATCAAAGGGTCTTAGATATTCAAAACCATGTCCATGTTCTTCTTCAGAACGACAAAATTCAGGCCAGGTATGTCCTGAAAGTATTGGATCTTATGGCGGCCGCCATAACACTTCTTCCCCTTGCACGTTTTTACATGCGTCTTCTACAGTGGATGCTTTTCACCCAGTGGTCCTTTCAGCAACTCCCCATGCACCACAAGATCATGATAACTCCAACTTTCAAAAGTCATCTGTCCTGGTGGATATTGTCCCCTCAAGTCCATCAGGGCAGACCCTTCGTTCCTCCTCCCCCAGTTGCCACGGTGACATCGGATGCCTCCCTGATCGGGTGGGGGGGGGGCATTTTCAGGGCAGGATGGTCCATGGCACTTGGCAACCTTTCGAACGCCACCTGCACATAAATGTCCTAGAGATGAGAGCAGTGCTTTTAACGTTGCAAGCCCTCCACGACTCTCTTCCCCATGGAACTATTGCAATCCAAACGGACAATATGTCGTAGTGTGGTATATCAACAAGCAAGGCGGAACCAAGCCCTATCCCCTGTGTCGAGAGGCACTCAGACTTTGGCAATGGGCGATCTCCTCTCAGCGGTTTCTGATAGCAACGCATATCCCCGGAAGTCCAACATCATAGCGGACAGGTTGAGCAGAGCTATACTCATGCCACACGAGTGGTCTCTCAAACAATCGGTAGCGGAAGAGATTTTTCAGAAGTGGGGCCTTCCTTGCTGCGATCTTTTTGCTACACCCCAAAACAGCAAATGCCCCGACTTCTTCACCCTCTTCCCCCTTCCAGGCCATCCCCTCAGAGACGCTCTAGTCCAAGATTGGCCTCGGGGACTTCTCTATGCCTTTCCACCCTTTCCTCTAATCCCATAAGTAATTCAGAAAGCAACCGCCATGAGAGCCAAGTTGATTCTCATTGCCCCTTATTGGCCTCGACAGATATGGTTTCCGTTCCTACATCATTATCTTTTGGTGCAGCCTTGGCATCTGGACCCAGCTCCAGATCTGTTGACCCATCAGTCGGGGCAGCTGCATCAATCCCTACATTCTCTCAACCTCACTGCTTGGTTGCTCCACTTCCGTCCTTAGCCAGGCTTCCTTTGATTTCTAATCCCGTCCGGGATATCATAGTAGCTTCCCGTAAATCTTCCACCAGAAGGATTTACACTAGTAAATGGAAACGTTTCTCCTTCTGGGCAAAGGCAAGGAATATAGATCCCTTTACTGCCCCAATTCATTCGGTCTTAGACTTCCTAGCCGAAATTTTTCATTCAGGGTCTTATGCCTCTACAGTAAAGGTTCAGTTGGCAGCCATATCGAATTTTCATACAGGCTTATCGGACCACAACATCATGTCCAATAAGCTTTGCAAAGATTTCCTTAAAGGTGTATATTTACTTAAGCCTCCGATCAAAGACCCTCCACCTCAGTGGGATCTTAATTTAGTCTTAACATCCTTGATCCCCCCCCCCCCCTTTGAACCTGCAGTCTCCTGTTCATTGAAATTTCTTTCCTGGAAAACACTCTTCCTAGTCGTCATTACTTCTGCTAGGAGAGTATCTGAGCTTCACGCCCTCTGCATTCGTCCTCCCTACTTAATCTTCCATAAAGACAGAGTTTCTCTAAGGACTAATCCATCCTTCTTACCCAAGGTGGCTTCGCAGACAAATTTAAATCAGTCAATTGATCTGCCAGTTTTTTTCCCAAACTATACTAATAGAGCGGAGCAAAAGCTACATTCTTTAGATGTTCACCGGCAGCTCCGATACTATTTGGATAGAACCAAACAATTAAGGAAGTCTGATCAACTGTTTTTATCGTACTCAGAAAATAAGAAAGGCCTTCCTGTTTCCAAGGTAACCCTGTCTAGGTGTCTGTCTTCTGTGATTACATCTATTTATCAACTCAGAGGCAGGGAATTAACTTCTAAGCCAAAAGCCCATTCAACTAGAGCACTAGCTACATCTACAGCTTTTCAAGCTAGACTACCAATAGACACTATCTGTGTGGCAGCCACATCGGCCTCTCCTCATACCTTTGTTTCGCATTACAAATTGGACATGGCCTCCAGGGACAGAGCAACATTTGGTTCCACCATTCTTAAGAGTCTGTTCCAATGAGCCACCCAGGATGAAGGTGCTAGGGACGCGGTCCCATCCAGCAAGAATGAAGGCGAGATTGACAACTTAACATTGAGAAGTTATGTACCTACCATAACGTTCCATGTTAGTTGTCTTCTCTCGCCTTCTTTCTTGCGTCCCACCCACCATCCCCCTAGCCTGGACAGACCGAGAAGATCTTCCCTTCCTTGAAGGGTCCTTTTATTCCCTTGTTCACCATCTAGGTGTTCTAGGTTATCTATACTGCAGATAATTATCTTTGGGGGTTTTTATCCCTCTTCCTCCTCTTTCCAGTTGGAGGATTTTGTTTTATTGGCCTATGCTAGGTTTTTCAGCTTCCAAATGAGATCTGGGGAGTTATCGCCTAGCATCATGGGATATAGGGTTGCCTCGAGCTGGTAAAATAAGCTCTCGAGCTTTAGTAAGTGGCCGAGTTGGAGCCGAGGTTCGGCTCCAAACCCATCCAGCAAGAAAGAAGGCGAGAGAAGACAACTAACATGGAACGTTATGGTAGGTACATAACTTCTCATTTTCGGTCCATACCTTTCAAGTTTCTACTCGATACCCTTGAAATTAAAGAATTTTTAGTGGAAGGCGATGGGTATTTTTATCCAATGAAGAATTATACATCTTTGCTTCCAAGTTCACAAATTCCTGAAAACAAGCATATTTTTTTTCATTGATACAATGGTATTTCTCAAATCTGCCATCAGACGATGCCTGTGAGTTCATCAGGATGGTGAGAAAATAACAGAAGACACACAGAGGACATGTTTCGACTTTACATTAGGTCTTCAATAAGAGTGAATAGTCTAGAAAAAAATGAAGCACATATGAGCAGCTTCCAGTGACTAGATTATTAGCATTTAAAGGTGTAAACTTATGCAGAGTATATAGCTATACATTCACACTCACTTATTCTGTCACTTTCTCAAGCGAATAATATTTTAAAAGTGTCCCCGATTAGTTCTGGCCTTTTCCTGATTCTTTTGAGATTTATCCTTGATTGTTTGAAAGCTATGATGCATGTCAGTCTGTTCAGTCTAATTAAAGACCTTATGGAAGTCAGGCCATGTTCTCTATTTACTCACTATCCTGATAAACCACAGACATCACACATTTTCCATTTGCTTTTGCAGTGAGTTAAACATTTTTTACAGTGGGTGCTAGAGATGATAAACTTTGTTCTGCAGAGGTGCTACAAAATTTGTGAAGAATTCATTCCAGTGGTCCACCTAATGGTTGTTTCTATAAAGATGCTTTCATTGGCCTTCACTAAATGCATTTTTTCTTTGTCGGGTTCCTTGGATCTAATCAACCTAGGGTACCCTGGCACTGTCTTCCTTTTGACTAATCTGCAGGAGATGGTGTGCAGACACATTTTCTTAAGATCAATGTTACATGAAACTTGAGGCACTGGTTTGTACTTGCTTTGGGTTGAGCCTCAAAAAAATGTGTTTAGATTCATGCATGTGAGCTTCCCATCTTTGTGCCAAGCATTACATGGGGGAGGGGGGAGCTTGCTTTGTGCCAGCTTATATTTTGTAAATCCACTACTATTGTTACTTTTGCACTAAAATATTTGCAGTTTAGTACTGTCTGAAACTCACCCTGTGTCATGAATTTGTGCAGATTGGATGCTGAATATATTTAAAACCAAAGTGTATGCTTTCATACCAGTGTATAGCGGTATACTAGTTTCAGTTATAGAAACATGAGTATAATATCCTTAATGCGGTGGTTCTTAACCTTTTTATACCAAGACATCATTAGCAATACTTGCGTTTGACCTTCACAGCCTTGCTGCATTTACACGTTATTACATCATTTTGAAAGTCAAAATGGTGAAAAGTACAAATGAAATAAAATAAATAAAAGATTTTTTTTAATTAAGAATGCTTTTTACTGAGTTGCTCTAAAAAAGGAACAAGATTGAAAACTTTGCAAAAGAAATATAGAAAAACTGATTTCAGAAAAGCATTTGAGATTGGTTTTGCTGATTCTTGTAATGAGGTACCAGAAGAAGTAGCAGGAATCAACAAAACCAACTTTGAATGCTTTTCTGAAATCAGCTTGTCTTCTGTATTTCTTTTGCAAAGTTTTCACTCTTCCTTATTTTTTACTTTTTAGAACAACTCAAAAAGCATTCTTTGTTAAAAAATCTTTATCTTTTTTTATTACTTTTTAGTTTTTAAGTAGAATATGTGTCCCTCTGTGGTTGTGCCATGTTCCTCGATAAAGACAGAAAGAAGGCAATTAGCGAGACAGCAGAAAAAATGGCTATGAGAAATTCATTATTTTTTTCACTGACTCGCGAGGAATGTGACAGAACCAGAGAGGCGCTTTCTTCTATTTTAGAAAATGTATATTAATTCACACTCACTTATTCTGTCACTTTTTCAAGTGAATAATATTTTAAAAGTGTCCCTGATTAGTTCTGGCTTTTTCCTGATTCTTTTGAGATTTATCCTTGATTGTTTGAAAGCTGTAATAAATTAAACAATTTGTCAAAATGGATGTTTTCCCCTCAAGGTCCATGCAGCAGTGTCGCTTCCTTTTAGTTAGTGACAGAGTCTGAAAGATTTACTCAGTAATAGCAGAATATGTACTGCCAAAAGCTGTATGCATTAGTAGCCTGGTACATAGCTGTATGTACTGATTTGGTGTTACGCATCATTACCTGTCACAGCTGTATGGACTTGGTGGTACACAGTATCACTGGTGACATCTGTACCAGTTTAGTAGTTATTCAGTCAGACACAGAATTACAGATTGTGTGTGTGTGTGTGTGTGTGTGTGTGTGTGTGTGTGTGTGTGTGTGTGTGTGTGTGTGTGTGTGTGTGTGTGTGTGTGTGTGTGTGTAGGGGGAAATGATGTAAGGAGATGCAAGAGTGTGCATGCATGTGTGTGTGGAGACAATGATGTAGGGAGATGCAAGTGTGTGTGGCGGAAATGATGTAGGGAGATGCGATCACAGAGTGCAGAAAGCATTATTTGCTGCAAGAAGCAGTCCTATATTGTGTTTTTGGGAGTCAGGAATCCACAGTATAAGTTCTCACTAGCAGTAATTCAGAGTAAGCTGATAGGGGGTGGAAAAAGCAGATGATGATGCAACTCAGTAAGTGCTTTTATTTTATTTTATTTAACATTTGTTAACTGGGAAAGTCCAACTTGGAACAAAGCCAATTTTCAGCATAGGCCCGAGGAGAAACACTCCAGATGTATGTCTTTGTAATGTGGGAGGAAACTGGAGCACCCGGAGGAAACCCAAACGAACGCAGGGAGGACATACAAACTCTGCACAGAAGGCACCCCAACTCCAGCCGAGAATCGAACCAGAGAACCTCTTGCTGTGAGGTGACAGCGCTACTGCTGCACCACTGTGCCGTCCCCCTTCTGCAACCAATACAAGAAGCGTGACAGAACCACAGAGAGACAGAGCCACAAAGCCAATTTCAATAAAAGACATTCTAAATAAAAAATAGTAGTATTAATAATAATAAAATATCTTTTTTACTGTACTGAAGCAAATAACACTGCAAATTTAAAACTGAATTATTTTCAGATGGATGATCTTAGTTGTTGCGCTACTGAAATTTCCTGCACAGTAAATTATTTTTTTTCCATTTAGAAGGCAAACCAGTGTTAACACCCACATGCATTTTTAGAAAATATCACCACCCAGGTTAAAAGCAAGGAAGACGTTTTTACATCACATCATTTAATGCTAATATCACATTTTTGAGACGTAAAGGGGGTCCAAATGGATGAATTCAGCAAGAAAAGGAGAGTAATATTGCTGAAATTGAATTCATCCCCAAGTACCTTCATGTGGTGGACCCTAGTTCTTCAAAATCCCTCTAAGACAACACTGATATATAGACTGCATTTTATGTAGGATATGTCATGAACAGAAGCAGGTTGAAAAATAAAAAAAGCTGGGTGCACAAGTCCCAGTATACATGAAGTGCCCAGTCCTGGTATGCACACTAGTGCCAGGACTGGAAAAAATGACAGTGTAGATTGCTCAAGAGGTGGAAATATTCCTTCAATGGGTTTTACGCCAGGCTGAGGGGAGTATTGCCCTCCCTGTTGTGGAAGAAGGAAGTAGTAGTCCAAAAAACCCACAAAAACGGACAGGCCAAAAAAGACCCATATGGATGAATGGAGAAATTGTGTATTATTATTATTATTATTATGCAAGAAGTCTGGAATCTCCAGATAGAAGATATTCTTAAAGCTTGAGAGAAATTAGAGGAAAGAAAAATGCCTGCACAGGAAAAACTGTCAGAAGCTTCAAATGCAAATTTGTGTTCATTAGTATAACAGATCCATGAAAAATATTATATAGATTAAGAAACTTTGAGTTGTTTGAAAACAGAAGTGACAGAGGAAGTGTGAAAATACAAAAAACAAAATCTAGGGATTTTTGAAAGGTATGAAAAAAACATGGACATGGACATGGGAAAGAAGAGACAGATCTGATATAGTGCAATATTTATGCAAAGAAGAAAGCCAAACTAGTTGATACAAAAAAGCAGCTCCAAAGATATTTGAATAGAAATACAGGCTAAATGCACTCAAATGTGGAAAATAGAAAATAAGATCACAAAGAGGGCACGTGGAACAAAATGTTAGTGAAGTGGAAGTTTCACAAATAGAAGCTAAAGTTATGAAATATCTGAGAAGTGAAGGATTTAGTGTAGAAAGTGTAACACATGATGTTCTTCGTGTTTCACTGTTGCAGTCATTACATTTGGGTTATCTGCCTGCAGGTAGCCCTCAGCCGGCCTGAATATCAAAGTCTTGGATCCCTGCATCGGATGCTGTCTCTTCTTCCATGACGTCAGGTCGTCAGGGGTATAAAACATGTAGCCGACGCCATTACATCAGTCTTTCTTGCCACGCGGTGCCCGAAGCAGAAGCATTTCACAAGTGCCAGTCGGCCGACTCCTGAAATTTTTGTTTTCGAGTTTCAGAACCGAAGTCTTCAAAAAAGCCAAGTACCCCGTTGGGGATCCTTTTTCTTGCTCTAAACCAATGGTTAAAGTTAACAATTGTTTTACTTGTGGAAAGCAAATACCTCATAAAGATTTTCATTCGTACTGCATTCTTGCTTAGGTCCAGACCACGACGTCCCTCGCTGTCGGTTTTGTGCCTTATTCAACTTCCAAACTGTTCATCATTGGTTTATTTTTGTAGCAAATTATTTGGTACTCTGTTTAACTATCCAGAAATGGCTTCGGTAAGCCATCCGACTACTAACATTCCGAAAAAACGTAAAGATAAAGACAGAGACAGACCGCTTAGGTCCAAAGCTGCCGACGACGCTGCCGTTAAGCTAGTTGCCAGTTCGCTGGTACTCAGGTGCTTTTGCAGCCCCTGATACCCACTACTTCAGATTTGCAGGCCTCTACTGAGACCCATTCGGAGTCCAAAATGCTTCTTTGATCATGGAACCTGCGGATGTCTCTACCTTGGATGGGTCCAGAGCCACTGTGCAGGCACCGGCTTCTGAGGGTGTATTCAGGCCTACTGACTTGCATTTCAAACAGATGCCATCTTCTTCTTCAAGGCCTAAAACTCGACCCACACCTAGAAAACCGACGTCCAAACCGCATGGTCAGGCCCATATGCCTAAAAAACAAATAAGAATGGCTGAAGACCTTATTACTTTAATTAGGGGAAGCCAGCCTTCACTCTCTAAGAGACCTAGAACTGATTTTCCTTCTGATCCTTCTGATCAGGGTTCTGAAATTTTTGTTTATTCTGATTACCAGGATTTGCCCTTATCTACCTATGAGTATTCTGATGCAGAGGACTCCATTCCCTCTGCTTCCCCTCCAGAAGATTTTTCTTTTGGTGAAGCCTTGCACACTCTTGGGGAGCATTTCCGCTGGGAAAGCCAGGATTACTCTGACTCCAAAAAGAGGCTTAGGGAATTCTTACTCCTCCCTCAACTCAGGCTTTTAGCTATCCCTCTTGTCCTGGACATTGTAGATGATGCCTTCTTGGAATATAACCTGGCCCCAGACACTTGACCTCCAGCTCCCAGGAAACCTGACCGGTATTACAGAGTACCTGACTCTCACAAGTTCCTCTTCAAGAATCCTACTGTGGACCCAGAGACCATTTCCCAAGGACCTAAAGGCATTAAGGCTGCTACTGCCAAAAACTCTACCCCCTCTGATAGAGATTCCAGGGCCTTGGACAGATGGGGTAAGAAGGTATACACTTCTGCTACTTTGGCCATTAGGGCCTTAAACTGTCAGTTTCATATGTTAAAGTATCCACAGCATATTATGGGACTACTTAAACAGAAAATTATGTTGATTCCTGACTGTGCTGAAAATAAAGAATTACAGGATTTAATGCATTCTGCTGAACAAGTTAGTAAACATACTTTGCAATGTGGTTTTGACTCTCTAGAAGCATCTTGCAGGGCTGCTGTCATTGGGTCTGTTCTTAGAAGGCATGCTTGGCTTAAGGAGCAAAATATGCCAGATCATGTTAAAGCTAAATTACTGGATGCTCCTTAAAAAGATGGAGGAAAAAGCTAAATCTATGCAAACTGTTAAAGATTTCCTGCAAGTACAGCCTCCCAGATTTTGTAGGCGTTGGCCTTCTAAGAATTTGTCCTTTCCTGTCTCTTCCAGGCCTTCTCAGTCCAAACTCAGGAACAGCAGACCACCTAGGTTACAGTCTCAGGGTACTTACAGGTCTAAGCAGTGGGGCGTTCCCACTTCCAAAGCTGGAAGTAGTAAGACACCCCCCTATGGAAAAATGTCACAGTGGCTTAACCCTAAACCTTCCAAGCCCTGCTCAACTGCCTGCTCCCTTAGGGGGAAAAATCCCCCTACATGCAAAAAACTGGGAACTCATTACCCAGGACAAATGGGTTAATAGTTTTCCAAGGATACAGATTCCACTTCTACCCCTTACCAACCCCAAACGATTGGCCAGACCTACCCCCAAATAAGTGGGCAGAGGCTCAACAGCAGACACTCTCTCTTCTAAGTATCAGGGCTATTCAACATGTCCCAGCCAAAGAAAGGGGACAAGGTTTTTACTTAAGACTTTTCCTGGTACCCAGAAAAGACAGCTCCTGGCATCCTATCCTGGACCTCTCTATTCTAAACTTTTTGGTAATCCCAAAATTCAAAATGCAGACACTTCAACAGCTGCTTTCTATGCTAGGCAAAGATGCCTGGTTGGCAACCTTAGACTTAAAGGAAGCTTGCCTGCACATCCCAATAAGGGAATCTTGCAGGAAGTACCTACGCTTCAGAGCAGGCTCAGTTCTCTGCACTTCCCTTTGGCTTATCTACTGAGCCCAGGGTATTCACAAAGTGTCTAGCCCCAGCCATTGCATTTTTCAGGCAAAGAAATATTAAAATATACCCATACCTGGACGATTGTCTAATTCAGGCAGAAAGCCAGGACATGCTACTAAAACATCTGGCATTTGTTAAGAAACTTCTAATCTCACTGGGGTACACCATAAACAAAAAGAAATCTCATCTAGTATTTGCCAACAAGTTGTAGTCCTGGGAGCAAGCTTGAACACAACTTCCCAGATGGCTTACCTCACGCCAGAGAAACAAGTTTATTTGACAGCCTACTTCAAACTACTGGCCACAAAGACCCAGCTATCTGCAAGGAAAATCCTGCAAGTCCTGGGGTTCATGGCCTCTTGCATTCTTCTAATTCCATATGCAAGACTGCATATGAGGAAACTACAATGGCTTCTAAAAAACCTATGGTGTCAACATTCTCAGGACCTGGAATCAATGATTCCTATCATTCCCTGTATAAAGACAGAGTTCCTTTGGTGGGCAGAGGCCTACTACCACAAGAAGGGGCTGCCATTCACTTTACCCCCTGCCGCCCAAACCCTAACAGAGGCATCAGACTATGCATGGGGGGCTCACTTGGCAGGGCATTGCATTCAGGGCAAATGGAGCCCGAGTCAGATGCACCTGCATATCAATCAAAAAGAAATGTTAGCTGTACAGAATTCCCTGACAGCCTTCAAGGACCACATTCTTCCAGGACAATTATTGTTAAAGACAGACTACACCACTGTTATGTGGTACATAACCAACCGGGGGGGAACCCACTCGTACCATCTCTGCAGACTAGCCATGGCTCTGTGGACCACAGACTTGAGCTACCAAGTGCACCTACAAGCTCAATTCCTGCCAGGCAAGCTAAATTCACTGGCAGACAACCTAAGCAGAAATCTCATGGGCCTACACGAGTGGAAACTGGAACCAAAGATATTCAACCTTTTGAGAAACAAATGGGGGAATCCAGACATGGACCTGTTTGCCTCCTCACAGAACTGCCAGTTTGGTAAATTCTGCACAAGGAATTCCCACAGTCAAGCTTGGAAAGTGGATGCCGTGTCCTTCACCTGGGAAAGCCTCTCAGTTTATGCGTTTCCCCCCTCTGCCTTTCCTCTCGAAAGTTCTGCTAAAGATCAAACAGGACAAACCAAAGACAATACTGATTGCACCAGACTGGCCACGCCAGCACTGGTGTACCCCCTCTTGCGCAGTATGTCACTGCTGGAACCATGGCACCTGCCTCAGACCCCTTCCCTGCTGTCCCAGCAGGAGGGTCAGATTCTGCACCCCCAGATTCAAACCCTGAATCTTGCAGCCTGGCTTATTCATTGAGCTCTCCAATACCATCCCTCAGTAAGCAGGTGCTATGTCATTCTGGAGGCAAGGAGGCCTAGTACTAAAAAATCATGTGCTGAAATATGGGAAAGATACTGTTTCTGGAGCCAGACTCGGGGGGGGGGGGGGGGTTGACACAACGGTGCCCAGCTTACCGCATATTCATCAGCGCTTAACAGAGATGCTCCACAAGGCACCTTTCCTTCTCGTCAATTAAAATTCATGCCTCTGCCATTTCAGTACATTATAATACTGAACCATCCCTCTTCTCTCACCCCCTGCTAAAGCAATTCCTCAGAGGGGCCAAAAATTTAAGACCACCCAGGAGAGCCTTCTAGCCATCACTTCAGTAAGAAGAGTGTCTGAATTACAGGCCCTCATGGGAGTGGAGCCCTTCATCGTCTTCCATGCATGCAGACAGGGTGTCCCTCAGGACCAATCCTTCCTTTATGCCCAAGATGTGGTGTCTAGTGTGGCCCTTAATCAGTCCATTCATTTGCCTACTTTTTTTCCCTAATTCACAGAACAAAGGAGAACGAATACTGCACTCTTTGGATGCACACAGACAACTTAGATTTTATTTGGACAGGACTAAGCCTCTCAGAAAATCTGAACAGCTGCTATTTGGCTTTGCTGCAGGGGCAGAGGGGAAGGCCATTTCAAAGCAAACCATTTCTAAGTGGATAGCCCATTGCATTCATGTCTGCTATAAGCACCATGGAAAACTTACCCCACAGGGGATAAGATCACATTCCACCAGGGCTGCATCTACCTCTATAGCCTTTCTCAGAGGTGTCCCTACCAGGCACATCCTACCTGGAGCTCTGTACATACCTTCACCAAGCATTACCACATGCCTATTTTCTTCCAGGATCCATTTGTCTTTTGTGACAATATGCCAATTTTTTGAAAATAATGCCAGCTTTCCTCCTAAGGGGGCTGCCATTTGAGTCTTGCTTGGTATGCAAAGGGGAAAGTCATTGGGCTTGCTTTCTGAATGATTGCGAGTTATCCTCACCACCATTGTCTGCCTCTAAACGATCCTTGGGATTGTCCTCTGCCCCTCGGGCGCCTGTATCTACCTCTTTGGGGTCTGTCCGTGGCTGGAAAGGACCAATTTTTGGAAGGCCAATTTCTACTGAAACGTGGGGGTTGTACCTGCAGAAAATCTTTCACAGTTTGCATTGATTTAGCATTTTCCTTAATACCTCCTCAGCATTAGCACCAAATAATACATCCTTTTATAGAGGGGCATCTAGTAATTTAGCTTTGACATGATCAGGCAAGGTTTGTTCCTTGAGCCAGGCATGTCTACGTATGACTGATCCTGTAACAGCAGCTTTACATGAGGCCTCTAGAGCATCAAAACCACATTGTAAGGTATGCTTACCCACTTGTTCTGCACTATGCTTCAAATCCTGCAATTCTTTCAAGTCTGGTTGTTCAGGTTGTGACATTTTACTTTTCAATTGTGATAACAAAAACTGTTGGTATTTTAGCATATGGAACTGACAGTTTAAGGCCCTCATGGTTAAGGTAGGCAAGGTATGTACCTTTTTTCCCCACCTTTCTAAGGATCTGGAATCTCTCTCGGAAGGTAATGGATTTTTAGCAGTGGAGGCCTTAATTCCCTGGGGGGCCCTGTGAGATGGTTTCTGGTCAGCAGCATGGCTTTTGTATAGAAATTGGTGTGAGTCAGGAACCCTGTAGTACCTGTCAGGCTTGACTGGGGCTGGAGGCAGAGAGTCCGGGTTAAGGCAGGCCTCCGAGTAAACATCATCTAGGATGTCCAAGACAGGAGGTATAGCCAGAGGCCTGTGCTGAGGTAGCAAGAGAAATTCCCTAAGCCTTTTCTTGGAATCTGAATAATCTTGGCCTTCCCAGTGGAAGTGTTCCCTTAAGGTATGCAGAGTTTCCCCAAATGAGTAATCCTCTGGTGGGGATACAGAGGGAATGGACTCCTCCGCATCAGAGTCTTCAAAAGGGGAGTAAGAATGTTCCTGATCTTCAGAGTGCTCTGAAATAATGGAGCCCTGATCAGAGGAGGGGGGATTCTTCCGCCACTCTGGGCCTTTTGTCCGGTGGGGGTTGAGAACCCCTGATAAGAGTAATTAAATCCTCAGCCATTTTAAGCATCTGTTTTTTAGGCATGGGGCCTGGAGATGGGCCCTGTGTAGCTTTTCTCTTAGAATGCATGGCTGCTTTAGACTTAGTGAAAGCCTTGATGGAAAAAGAAGAGGAAGGTCTGAAGACACCTTGAGTGGAGGTAGACCTGTCTATTTTGAGGTTCAACGCCAAGTGTGGCTTCGGTATCTGTAGTCGGGATGTGGGCCGAGGAGCCTGCGACCTCGGGCACAGGAGACACCACCAATGAAGTGTCGTCGGTAGTCAGGGGCTGCGTAGGTGCCTCGCTGAGAACCGGACCACGTGTAGTCGGCTTTGGCATGGTGTCGGTAGAGGCTGCGGACCTCGTGTGTCGGTCCTTATCTTTGCGTTTTTTAGACAAAACTGGAGTCGGAGTATCCGACGACATAATATAGTTAAATGTTTTTCCAAAATAATGCTGGGCGAACTCCGCCCGACGCTTAATGGTGCGTTTGTTGAATGTAGCACAAAAGCGACAGACCGAGACGTCGTGGTCTGGGCCTAAACAAGGTATACAGAGGGAATGGAAATCCTTATGCGGTATTTGCTTCCCACATGAAATACAATTATTAACTTTGTCTGACATCGGTCTGAGGCAAGAAAAGTTTCCCCAACGGGTACTTAGCTTTCAAGAAGACTTCGGTTTCAAAATTTTCGTAATTTCAGGAGCTGGCCGACCGGCACTTGCGAACTGCTTCTGCTTCGGGCACCGCGCGGCAAGAAAGACTGAAGAAAATGGCATTGGCTGGTTCCTTTATACCCCTGTCGCACTGACGTCAGGGAAGAAGCGACGACAACCGACGCCGGACCTAGACTTTGGAATTCGGCCGACCGAGGACCCGCCTGACAGCAGGAGAACCCATCTGTTATGACTGCAGCTGTATGCACGATGAACATCATATTCTTTCATTTGAGAAGCAAGCCTGCATTTCAACATTTCACAGTATTTACACATGATATAATTATCTGCACAATTCTATCTGGCTAGGCAGCCTTCACCCATCTCTACCAGTCTTCACACCTACATTCAAGCAAACTTTTTTATTCTATGCCTTATCTTTCAGAGTATTTACAGCAGATTTGATTATAATCTGTCATTCACTGTTTAACATAGACCACTGCAAGTGTACACAGACAAAACTACAGTCATGTAGTACATAAACAGGGAGGCACCAGGTCTTACCACCTATGCAGGTTAGTACAGGAGGCATGGAACTTGGCAACACAAATGAAGATCACACTTACAGCCATATACATCCCTTCTCAGGACAGTGTGATAGCATTCTGCTTAGGCTGCTTCCATGGAGGATCCAACAAGAGTGGATTTGAATAGAGAGGTCTTCCACAACATCACACTTCAGTGTGGCATTCCTCAGATAGACCTCTCTGCTTCACCATGCAATCAGCTCCTCCATTTCTTCACCAGGAGCCCTTGCCCCACTTCTGGGAGGACTGATGACTTTTCTCTCCAATAGACAGAGAAGTTCTTCTATGCCTTCTCTCCTTTGCCTCTTCTTCCAGAAATTATTTTCAGGGCAAAAAAAGAGATACCCTAACTCCTTATACTGGCCCCATTTTGGCTGAGGCAGCACTGTTTCATGCTGCTATTTCACCTGGCAAAGGGAAATTATAAGAGAATTCCTCTACAGCCAGATATGATACTCGGCAAAAAGGATAACTGCTCCACCTAAATCTTCCCTCTCAGCCTTACCCTATGGATGATAGCATTTAATCCCTCAAAGACATCTCTTCTCTAAAGAGGTTGTATGATTCCTACAAGAGGCAAGGAGACCCACTACTAGAAATGTCTTGCAGAGCAATGTGAAAAAAGTTTTTCTGCTGGTGCTGCAGGATCCACTCTTAGCACAGATCCCTATGATACTGCAGCATCTCTGCACATTTCTTCAATCAGATTTGACCTACTCTTCCATAAAAGCTCACTTGTCTGCTGTTAATGCTTGTCTTCCTTGTAGCTCTCCACTTATGGCTATTCTGGAAGTCAGGCTTTTCCTCAAGGGAGTTCTGCTTCTTAACTCACCAAGGAAACCCATCTCCCCACTTGGGATCCTTATTTTGTGATAGAAGAACTTACTGTACTTCCCTTTGAACCAGCTCTTCTGCTTCTGTTAAATTCTGTACTTGGAAAAAATATCCTTCTTCTGGCCCCTCACATCTGCAAGTAGAGCTTCACGCTCTCATGGCCATCCCCTCTTTTCTTATTTTTCACAAAGATAGGGTGTCTCTCAGTGCTAATCCATCCTTTATGACTAAGATAGTGAACGAGCCATCTCTCACTCAGTCTTTTCATCTTCCCACTTTCTTCCCAATCTCCAAAACAGGAGGGAAAGGATCTTATATTCTCTGAACATTCACAGGCAACTCAGATTTTACCTGGACAAAACTAAATCCTTCAGAAAAACTGACCAGATATCTGTATCTTTTATGTCCCCTAAGCTGGGACAGCCAGTCTCCAAACAAACTGTTGCAGCCTGGATTTCAAAGGCTATCTCTTTCTGCTACTCACATTATGGTAAGACCTTGTTTTCCTGCCTTAAAGCACACTCCATTAGGGCATTTGTTTCCTCAGGGGCTTTCCACAGAGGAATAGACTCTAGGTTTATCTTGGAGGTGGCCACTTAGTCTTCTGTACACACTTTTACCAAACACTTCAAAATTGATCCTTTCTCCAAGTCCAGGGCAGCCTTTGCTAGGTCAGTTCTGTCCAGACTGCTGGAACCACCCTTCCTACCTTCTTCAATTCTGGGAATCACCCATATGTCAGGAATGCTGCAACAGTGGTTTCAATTACTTCAGTTGTGTAAGAACTTAACATAACAGTAGATGTCCCATTGATCACTGTTGCAGTATTCCATCCCACCCTCCATCTCCTCTTTCTTCATCTCACTTCAGTCTTTACTTGCCTCTCCCTCTTTCCTCTAGCCTTTGTTCTGTTTCATGGGATTGAGGGAAGTTTTCTTACCAATGTGATCTACATCCCTCCTAGCTGACCAGCTTGGGGATAGTCTGAGGATCCATGCTCATACACACGTTTTAATACCCCAGTGCATACGAGTTGTGGTCATGTGTTGGATTTACAACCTAGGGTAGGTAAAGCTTTGGTACCCCAGCCAGACATCAGCAGTGACAACCTATATGTCAAGAATACTGCAACAGTGATCCATAGGACATGTACTGGTAATTCCTACACAACTATGCTTTCTACTTCATATATTCCAAGGATGAGAAAATGCAAAATGAGGCACATTTTACTCCCTGGCAGAGGCACTCTCAGTGGGCAGCAAATTGAGGAAATCAGAAGAAGATGAAAATTGAGATAGAAGGGAAAAGAATGGAATAGCAGCTTCAGATATATAGGAGGGGGTGTTTCAGGAGAAAGGAGGTCAAAGCTAGAATCAGAGGAGCTGCAACCAACTGGCACAGTGTGTCAGGGATAGCATGTGACAGAAGAATGCCAAAGAAGCTGAAAAGTAAGGTGTACAAAACAGTGTTATGACCAGTAATGGTGTTTGGTACAGAACCTGGGAAGTGAAGGCAGAACAGTTGAGGAAACTAGAGGTGATTGAGATGAATTGCCTGAGACGGGTGGTAGGATGCATACTGTGGGAAAGATTAAGAAAGGAGAACTTCAGAGCAGGAGCCCAAGTAGCCCCAATTCAGAGAATGTCAAAGTGAGCAGATTGCAGTGGTTCAGGCACATGAGCAGGAAAGTAGAAGACAATCTGGCAAAGATGATTTGGGACAGACAGGAAGAAGGCAAAATGAAATGAAGGCATCCAACAGAGAGGTATGTATTTTGTGAGAGAAGGCCTGCGACAGGCATGACAGTTAAAGTAGAAGAGTGGCACTGAATTAATTGAGATGGTGATAGCTGATACAACACCTCAGCCTCGTAGAAAATGGAAAAGGGGTTGATTATAGAAGGAGTCACATACACCCATTTCAGACCTCGATGAGGGTGAGGGATCCCAACAGTCACCTCCTGAAGACCTCATATTTGGGAAAATATTAGAATTAGTGAGGCAGAGGGATGCTTGGCCTGTAGACTCCCCCTCCCTAATGAGAAGATTCATATGGAGGACTTTTTGACTGCCCTTTCTACATCTTTTGGAGTCTTGGTTGGATGGATCCCATCTCCACTTGTGAATTGCATAATTGATCTGGGTGCAGTTCCCATTCTGCGGAAGCCTTATTGGATCTTTCGTCTCCCAAGGTTCCCCTTGCAGAGTCGATGGTACTAGCATCCACCACGAAAGAGACTTTGATGAGGTCCCATTGGTACATCCATCCATCCATTGGAGTCTTAAGAGTGATGGATCAAATGGAGAAGTGTGCTTTTGCATCAGGCATTTTTACCATCAAGGTTCTGAGTTACCTGATGCTCATAAATCACTTCTAGCAAGACTTCGCCAGACAGACAATAGACTTGCTGAGAATACTGACTACTTCAGATACTCGCAGACAAATCAAGTCACAGATAATGATTATGTTGAACATTTCAACCCTGTCCATGCAGTTCTTATACAGTGCAGCTGATGGAGTGACGAAGGCAACTGAGACAGGCGTCACAGTGAGGCATCATGTCTGGTTCAGACTTTGCAAGCTTACAGAAGGACTTCATGTATGTCCCATTTGACAGGTTCCTCCTTTTTGGACCGAAGGTGAACAAAGAAATTGGTCAAAAGTGATCAAGAAGGTTAAAAAAAAAGTGAACCAAGACAAGGTGCTGTCTGCTGTTGAAGTCAAATTTATGGTATCCTCAGAGGTCCTTTACTGTCACTCAAAAAGGTGCTAAGAATTTATGATCCTATACATCCTGTCCAACCTATAAGACTGATGGATTTTTGGGCTGCTTATTGGATACAGGCTGGCAAAACTAGTGTCCCAGCCTTGAGGTCCTTTAACCTTCTCTCTCATAGTCCACCTGTACAATTTCATCCATCAGATCTCATTTGCCTCCTCCATGAACAGACACAGATCTCAGCTTAGCTAATTGCGTCACTTCATCTGGATAAATTTTTATAGTTGTTTATTTTTTTATTTACTACCTTTTTTGTAAGAGCTCCTTGAAAGGAAAGGAAATGAAAAATAATGGATCTAAGAGCTGACCATAGAAAGGAAGATAGAGCATTTCAAAGCCAAGTTTCTTTTGTCAGTTTGAGTATTTGAAAGGAAATGATGCTGCTGTAGAGATTCACGACAAAGGCATGGGCAGATGATAGTTTATCCTCCCGAGTATGTGGTTTGAGAGGTTGGTACACAGTCACAGGAGCTTGCACCCCATCCACTTGAATGATTTTTGTTTGAGGTATTGTGGAAGTTGATATCTTATTCCAAGATGGATTTAGGACTTCAGTAAAGATTCTCTGACATCACCAGCTGCCTTTGCTTTTTGATGCATGTTCAGTAGAGGACTGCTTTACTTTGGGAATGGATTAGGAAGCATGGCACCCCTAATGTCTCTAGATAACTAGTTTTAAGGGGCCCAGGTTTCTAATGGTGGGGTGCTAGGATGTTTCTGTATCTAGACAAAGGCAAAAAAGTGAAAATAAATGCTGTGGTCATCCTGATTACAGCTTGTGTATGTTGGCGATTTTTACTGATGAGGGTTCTTGTGCACATGTTCAGCACAAAGCAGTGGTCCATCTCAGAGCTAGACTTGTTGTTTTACATCAGTTTTGTCATCCACTTGAAAATTGGACTTTGGCTTTCCATTTTACTAGCAAGACAGATCACATTTAGAATGTCAGTAGGCATTCGGTATGCTTATTACAACTATGTCTCATAGACTGTTAAAAAAAAAAAAAAAAGTCGTGTGAATAATGCAGTGTATACTATGGTTGAGACATATATATGTTTGTTATAGGAAAGTCCACTGAGGAACTACCATAGCTGGAGTTTGGTTTGCTTTCCCCAGAAGTGGATCTGCTAAAGAATTGAGTCTTGCCAGCATGGTGATTCATTTTATGACTTCCTGTGTTTAATGCAAGGATTCTAAACTTTTCTGCCCATACAAAGCAACTAGTAGTCCTAGCAATCCAGGCTGAATTTGTACTATAAAGTTATTACAGAGGTGCAAATTTGTAGATACCGGTACCTCAGTAAATCATATTCACTGTACCAAGCTGTGCAGTGTTGATTGTTCCTATTTGCTTGTCAAGCATCATATTTGGGTCTATATTACCAGATCGAAACTTTAGTTACTTGAATACATAAAGATCGATCTGTTAATATCGAAATCCAAAAACCGAGAACGGACAATTTTTCTCAGAGAAAGAATTCCCTTGGCCATATGGAAAAAAAAAACCTTTTAAACCCAAATCAAGTCGTCCGTTCTCGGTTTTTGGATTTTGATATTACCAGATCGATCTTTAGGTATTCAAGTAACTAAAGTTTCGATCTGGTAATATAGATCCTTATATTTAATGTAAGTCACTGTTATGTACATTGTGTCACTCACATGCAAAATACTGTATGCCTGGCACCGATCTGATGCCCTTTCAGCAGCAAAACAAAAGGAGTGCTGTTTTGTTACTGTTCCTTCTGTGAAGAGTTGACTATTTCCCAGTGGAATGCATCCAAATAGCCGTAAATTTTAAATGCCTGCACCTGTGGCTTGATCCTTCTGTAGTGTTTACCCACCATATTGGTGAGTTACAGAGCAGAATTATTGTCCAGCTGAAAAAATATCTGTATAATTACCCACTTTCTCATGCCACAAGTGAAAGTGATTCTGAAAATGTATTTATGCCATTAACAAGTGTGCCCTCCCTCTTCTCACTCTATGGTGCATTTTCCTGGCTGTAAGCATCACTTAGCAGAGTAAACAGATTCCCAAGTCTGTCTCTGCACCAGGAGTATCACTGTATCACATTAACCAGAACCATATGCCTTCCTGTTGCATGGCAAGCTCAGTGCATGTTCTTTACCTTACTTTATAAGCTATTTTACCATAATTACTGTCCTGCTGCTTACACCTTTTTTTTCACAAAGCCTGCCTGGACACTTTGCTCCACATCAGCATTATCAGCTTTAACTCTGCCATTACACACAAGTTCACCATTTCAGATGTTAATAACATTGTCCTGTGCTCTTATCATATTATGAGCTAACAGAATGCTGCTTATTGTTCTGTAAACTGATTTTTTTTCATGAAGCCAGTACTTAACATATAAAATATGTACTGCAAGTCTACCCTTGATTATTAAATAATAGTTGAGAAATTAGCTCTTATGCCTTCAGGTCCACTTTTCCCTTTTTTCAGTTTCTGCTGATTTAGGAGACTTTCTAAGAAAATATTTACAATGTATGGCTGTCATTATTTCCTCCTTATGTCGTACTGTGTCTCCTACTTTTAGCAGTTCAGACTGCCTCTTGTTTAAGATATATCTTGTTTATTTAAGAGTCTTTCTAATAAAATATTTACAATGTACAGAGATCAGTAAAATCAGTATTTCCTCATTATGTTCTCCTATGATGCCTGCTAGTGTTGGCAGATATGAATAACTTAAGATACACTGTATTCCCTTCTTGGTGTAAATGTGTTTGTTATTACTTTGTGCTTCGTGGGTTGAAGCTGAAAGAATGGGGCTGAGTAACCTTACTTAATCGTTTAACATATAAATTAATGTCTACAATGTGCCCTTCAAATGATGTATATGTAATAATGCTGCACATCATTTTCAGTGGCTGTTCTTGTGTTCCCATGTGATTCACTGTGTGTATCAGGTTTCCAAAACAGTGGTTCTTTTGTTGAGTTTTTTTTAAGTTAAATACTTTTAAAGTTATATTGTGAACTGTTCTTTCTCCTGTTGGTTATCTAGATGAGGAAGTAGTCACTGAGAGCTAAGTAAAGCAAAGTTTTTGAAATAGTCTGTTTACTTATCACATGTACTGCTTCATATTTAGCAATTTCTTTGAAGTCATTTGATGGACGCCAGGATAAGTCTGTTACTCAGCTTGGATCTATGCTTTTCACTCGACAAGTTTCTGGAGCACGGTTAGTATCCAAAGTTTAGTTCTTATTACTTTACTCATTTTATTTTAGTTGTATTCCACTCAGAAGTATAGTAGCTTGAATTAGAGCATGTTTCTTTTAGTCAAATCAGAGGGTGCCAAGTACAAACTTTTCATTATGGCAGGAGGCCACCCCACTTGTATATAAAACATGATTCATAAATTCACACACTTGAGAGGTGTAATTTTACAGTATCAAGTGATGTATAGGTGTACAGTATCAGGAGGTGGTACATAAATTCACAGTGTTGGCTTGGGGCAGTCTCATAATAGTATATGAACGGTAAAAGTTTTACTATTCCTCCTCCACCATCACTGGGCATTGATTTTGTGCATTTACAGTTTGCATGCTTTTATCAAGCTGAACACTAAGTTTACTATGAGTACATTTGATATTTATTTTTAGCAGTGCCACAAACTCTTGATTCTTTCAATCTATATCCCGCAGCACTGTACTTTTTTTGTTTAGTTCATATATTGTTAATGATATACCAAAGATCAGAATATTGTTAACGTGCTGCATATGTCAGTTCATTTTAATTACTGCTAACTCACGTACCTTATTTCTTAATTTTCATAATGTCCACCAAAGTTTGGCAGCTTACTGACCAGCCAGTCCTGCTTCACTTAACTGTAAAATTATTTCATATAAGCAGCCACAGAATGACTAACCAGCTCTGTTCATGTTTCAGTTCTGCAGAACTTGGTGCAGGGCATGAGCTTCAGGAGAGCCAATGACTAGATCACTTCATAGGTAACGCACTCCAAGAAGTTGGTCTGTCATTGGTTCAGTGCAGCTGAATCACTGAGAATGGGGAAGTCATAGTAGTCAGCCATCAAACTTCAGCCATGCTGCTTACTGAGAACAAATATTTACGGGCAGCATCAGGAACATCTTACAGGGGCCGTACATTACATGCTGAAGGTTTGCATCAAGCCCTGGGGCCAGAAGACCACTGAATTGATGCATTTAGTATGAATCTTTTAAGTGAAAAACTGGTGAATTTTGGAGACGGGGACCGACTTGAGTTGTAATTAAACAGTTGAACTTGTTTTGACAAAAAACATTAACAGCAGAAAAAGCACTTGGGTATGGTGTAACAGTTTTCACTATATGTAAACTGCTGTTGAATCACATGATCTATGAAGCTGTCATTGTGTGATAGGTGGAACTATAGTTGAGGGATAAAACAAGGTGCGTGGAGGGTGGTACTGGAAGCTGTGGGCATCATAGCGTATAATGATGATAATGTATATTAAGGTTGCATAAAAAGAATATGTTTGACAGCACTAGAAGAGATGGACTTTGATGCTTTATGGTAGCAGAGCTTGCAGGTCACCTAATCAGTGTACTTAAATTGGTAGGTTGTAAAGAGGAGGCATCTTTATGATGGCGAATCTAGAGGAGATGGCTCATTCTGATCAGCTATGCCAGGTAAAAGGATTTCCTGAACGCTTTTGCAACATGATGATCAAAGGAGATCGGGGAGATATCTACCTGTGTTCTAAGGTTTCTCACATCTTCAGTTTGGAGTGGGGCGTTTTCTGTACTATAAGATGGGTGGAAGTTGTCTTTGCTAAATGCAACAGTATTGCATTTTTAATCTTTTAGATCTAGCACATTTTCAGAGCAGCAGCTGTTTGTGTGTGTAAGTTCACTTTGTGGCTTCTGCATATCAGAAGAGGATTTAAACATAATACCCAGATTACAGACTTCTGCAAACTTGGTTAATCCAAGTTCCATTTTTGATCTGGAGATCAGATAAGTATGTTCTATTATTAGGCCTATGTTACTTGGTCCCATAGAGGATGTATTTTTTTGTTTTGAAGAATGCTGTTCACAAGTATTCATTTGTGATAATAGGGGGCTGGGGAGGTTGAAATCCTTGGTTATGTGTGGGTTTTGTATAAATAGTTCTGGAGCAAAATTTGCACTGAATTTGTTAGCTAACATATTTGAGATCTCCACTGAATCAGAGTAGGTGATGCCATTATGAATAAGTTCAGAGCAGTGCTGGATGTTATTTTGTTACTTTCTGCTGAAAAGAAAGAAAGATTAGTAACTTCTGATGCCATTTTAAGGTCATGGGAAACCTTTGTTTTCTGCATGGCTTTTTTCTGCACCTTGGATAACCTTTTGATGTTTGCCTTGATTTGTGGGTCTTTAGTCTTGCAATATATTTTATTGAGCTTTTTCCTTTTATTGTATTGTTTATTTGTGCATATGGACCACTAGTTTGGTTTGCTGTAACTCACCCCTATTAGTTATTTATTTTGAGGAAAGAACTGACAGATTTGCAGTTTTCTAGGTGAGCGTAGAATTTATTTGCGTAACTGCTAGCTGTATCCACATTTTAGGAATAACAGTTACATTTGAACTTTGAGACTTCATTATAAAATAGTCAAACATTTGAAATCTATATACTGTGATATTGCATCTGCTGGTGTAGGGATTTTGAATAAGAAGGTTACCAGTTAGTGTTTGGAGTTGACTAGGAATGGGTATACAAGTGGAATACTGCATAGAGATGCTATATTTGTAAGGCCCAGGTTAAGAACATTTGTCCTGTACTGATCTCTTTGACAGTTTGATACAGGGAATTACTGTTTATAAAATCAAGGAATTTTTGAGCAGATATACATTTCAGTTATAAGTCTCCCAGGGTGATGGAGTTAAGTTTTTTTTTTTTGTATTTAAAGTTCATCCAGTGTATTTAAGAAACAGACTTGGTTTTAGACAAGAGGTTTTTATATATATATATATATATATATATATATATATATATATATATATATATATATATTTGTAGCGTAGTTCACCCAGTATGTTTAAGAAGCAGACATGGTATTAGGGGGTCATAGACAGGGTCCTATAAAAGTGTTGTGATTTGACAGCTGTTTTTTTTTTTTTTAGAGTGAGTTGAATGTCATAAGTTCTGTGTGAGGTAGCATGTTTGTTAACAAATATGGATACTGCGCCACAGTTCCCATCAGGTCTAAACACCTGGTAGGTGCAAACCTTTGCTGTAGAGGAGGGGGTACTTTTTGAAATTTTAAATCATATTACAGTAGTAATGCACACATGAATTTGATTCAAATGCAGAGGATTTCAAGGTCAGGCAGTTTGCTATTTAGATGTCTAGCATAGAACAGTGCCACAATGATATTATCCAGTTCTTTGTTATATTTTTTAGGTTTGTAGATTCATTAGGTGGACTCTGCCTAAAAGGCACATTGAGAATAGAAAAGGCTTTAGCCAGTGTGTTGAAGCCCTGGACTGAGAGGTGTAAGCCATCCTCAGCAAAACCAGTAGGGCTGTTCAGCAGTTCATCCCCACTACTGGATCCCCCTCGAATGACACCAGTTATTTAGCTAGTTATTGAAATTGGTCATCTTTAGCTTGTATCTTAGCATCTTTCTTGGCAAGGGTAGGATTCCACTCAGTACCAGAGTCCTTCCCACATTTGTAACATGAAAGGAGAACTTGAAAATGTCTCCATGCATATCCTTTAGGGTTTTGTTTGCCATGTCATTTACCCCCACGTGGACCAGGACCACCACCATCACCCCCCCCTTTTTCCTGTGTTTTTCCACATGGGGTCAGGTGTTGTCAGCTGTGACCATCTATCTCTACTCAGTGCCACTCTTCTACCTTCTTTGACACTCATGCCTATCGCAGATCTCTTACACAATTTATCCACCTGTTTGCTGGACACCCTCATTTCCCTTTGCCGCCTTCTGGCCTGTCCCAACTCTTCTTCTCCACATTATCTTCTGCTTTTCTGCATATGTGCCTGAATCACCGTAATCTGTTCTCTTTGACCTTCTCTGCATTTGGAACTACTTTAGCTTTTGCTCTAATGTCCTAATTTCTTCATCTGTCCCACAGTGTGCATCTTGCCACCCATCTCAGGCAGTTCTTCTCCATCACCTCTAGCTTTCTCAACTACTCTGCCTTTACTACCCAGGTTTCTGTACCATACAGCAGTACTGGTCACACCACTGTTTTGTACATCTTACTTTTCAACTTTTTGGCATTCTTCTGTCATACACTGCATGTAACACTCTGTGCCAGTTGGCTGTGGCCCTTCTGATTCTAGCTTTGACCTCCTCATTCAGACTTCCCTTCACCTCATTCATCCCTCTCAGATACTTGCAGCTGTTAACCTGTTCCACTGTTTTCCCTTCTATCGCCATTCTTAACGTTTTGTGATTTCCCCCATTTGCCGCCATTACAGCTGTCTTATCAGTACTTAGTTTCATCCCATGTGCCTTCAAATTTGCATTCCATTTCTTTATCCTTTGCTGAAGTTCTTGCTCAGAGTCTGCTTGTAATCCTACATTGTCTACATACAGCAACTTTGTTGAGCTATCCCCTCCAACCTGTTTGCTAATGTAGTCCATTACCATATGAACAGCAGTGAACTCAGAGCTGAACCCTGATGAACACCCACTATCAACCCCTCTGTGAAGCGGAACATTGTCCCTACTTGAGTCACTGGGTCCTTGTACATAACTTGTACTAATTCTGCCAGTGTTTCTGGAACTTCATTGTAGGATTGCCCAAATCACTTTTCTTGGGACTTTGTCATATGCTTTCTGCAAGTCTAGGAATGCCCATTTCTAGCTTCTTCTCAAGTGTCTTGTCTCACTGCAAACATTGGGTCAGTTGTGCTGCATCTTAATCTGTATCCAAACTGATCATCTTACTTTCTACTGCTTTGAGTATTCATTTATCAGTCACCCTGTCCAGAACTTTCGTGCATTGTGACAGGGGTTTGATGCCACTGCACTGTTCACACTTGTGGATGTCCCCTTTGTTACTATACACTGGCATTAGTATTCTTATTCTCCAGTCATCTGAGATGTGCCCTTCTTTCCATACTGCTATAAGTACCCTCAAGTGCCATTTCTCCCCCTGTCTCACCCACCATCTTTAACATATCTGTTGTGACCTCATCTGAGCCTCTTGCTTTCCCTGACTTCATTTTCCTTAGCGTTGTTCTTATTTCTTCTGTGGTGGGCCCTTCCTCTTTTTTCATCGTTGAGTATGTTTGGGGCAGTACAGCTTCTGTGGGGTTTTCTTCATTCAGAAGCTGCTGTTAGTACTTCCTCCCCCTGCCTTTGATGTTCTGTGGACTGGTGAGCAGGCTATTGCTGGCATCCCCTTATGAAGGGTGTCTGGCTATCTTCTATATAGTTCTGTCTTTGCCTTGCACCCTGATGTAGTTTCTTTATACCATCTACCGAGTCACTTTCCAGAAGCTAGTAGAGTGCATCTGATGCCCTTTTCTTAGCTATTGCATCTCCTTTCTTAGCCCCTTTGTTAACTAACCAGTATTCTGTCCTAGCCCGGTTTATCTTTTATATTTCCCACTTTTTCCTGAACACCTTCTTTCTTTTGGTGACTTTCTGGACTTCTCCATTCTGCCGCAAGATTTATGTATGTAGCTTACTTCCATACCTGGCTCAGCCATATACTGTTCTATAGTCTTCCCACATGCTGTTTTGAGACACTGTCATTCTTCATCTCCACCTGTTTCATCTTCTTCTTGAGGTGCTAGAGCCTTGAGTAATTCCCTGAACTGTTGTGCTTTCTCTGCAGTCAACCTCCAGGTCTTCAGCCTACTCTGTGTTGATCTTAGAACCTTCTCTGAGCATAGCGTACAGCTAATTGTGCCAACTGGTGATTTATGCTGTGGGTCAACTATTCACTGGGAATGAGTTTGCAATCACTGATTCTGTCCCAGTGCCCTTTCCTAAGCTAGCAGGAAGTCTACCCGAGTTGCATGTTGGCCACTCTTGTATGTGATGTTGTGACTGTCTTTCTGAACCATGTGTTGGTTACTATCAAACCATTTGTCAGACAGAAGTCTAGAATGACCTCCTCTTTATTCTTGTTGCCTTACCCATGTGGACCCAGGCAGTCTTCCTATCATTTTCTGTCAATCCCCATATGTGTATTCAGGTCACCCATTATCAACAACAGTTCCTAAGTACTTCCCACAATTCCTACACTGTTTCTGTCCTGTTCTCCTGAGCAGTAGACTTTTGATCCTAAACCAAATGGCTTTCCTTCAGTGCCCTTCCTTCTTGTCTCCTGGATATGTAGGATTTCCAGCTTCTTTTTTACCATCATATCATCCACTTCCAAGCTCCATCCTATCAGTGAACCAACATTGAGTATAACAATTCTTAGTTCATGTTTGGCAGGTTGATTGTTTTTTACATCTAGCTTTTGCTCAACAGAGCTATCCCAGGTAACCCAAGCTGGGCAACTGGTACCGGCCAGCCAGTAGCTGGCAGGTTACACACTGGCCAATAGGGGCACATATACCCCTAGAACTGTTAGCATAGGTCCCTGGCGTAGGTTGGAGTAGGACGGGTCCTCAACCCACTTATCACAGGCAAATACCCATGTCCATTTGGTAACATTCGTCAACATGACCAAAACACCTAGAGCCATATTTTTACACCATCAAGTGGCTAGCCCTGCCACTGTGCAAAGTCTGTCATCCATGTTCTTCTATCTTGAGGGTACTGCACACCACAGTAGATGCTCAAAGAGGTTGGTCTGTACAACTTTTCCCCTAAGGATACCATCTACATGTAAGTAGAAGCACAGACATTAGCATTCATCTTAGCATGGATAACCTCAATTTTAGGTTAATTGTAGCTGTCTTTTTGGGACAATTCCTATTAGTAGGGTTAAACTCCATTATTTTAAGATGTATGTAGTTTTGTGTGTTTGTATTAAGTTAACAGGTTATGAGGATGTTCTGGGAATGTTTGATTTTTTGTTTTAGAGTTTTCATTAAAATAAAAAGTCTTGTAAAATGTGGCATAGGTTCCAGTGTTGATAAGAAAAAAACTGTATAAAGGATTAACCTGCCAAACATTAGTGGGTGCTCTTCAAATTTCTAGAGGTCTGTCCGACATAAAATGCCTCACATTGGCAGACAGCCATATAGATTACCCACTCAGTATAACAAGTTATCAAATATCGGTTCTAGGTCATAAGATCGACAGCCACTTTCACCGACAACAGAAACATCGACACCACATTATCGACAAACCATAAACACGACACCTCACATGCCCGACAAACAAGTAACCGACGGTCCACAAACACGAAACCCCATACACTGCACACACCACAATAACAACAATCAACTAACAAAACACATCCCCTTATCCAAAAACCACACACAGAACACAAGCACACCAAAATCCTCACAAACCCACACTAAACCTCACACACACAACTATGTACAACCCTAACCCAAACCCTTACCCTAAGGTCCGTCACTATCGCACACTCAGCTAACCTGCCCTAACCCTAACTCACTTAACCCACCCCTAACCCAAAAATACCACTACCGCACACTTACATAACCCGCGCCCTAACCCTAACTCACTTAACCCGCCCCTAACCCAAAACTGCCACTACGCACTTAGCTAACCCGCGCCCTAACCCTAACTAACTTAACCCGCCCCTAACCCAAAAAATACCACTACCGCACACTTACCTAACCCGCGCCCTAACCCTAACTCACTTAACCCACCCCTATCCCCACAGACTGTCACTATCCACACTTACCTTACTCGCACCCTAACGTCCGTCACCACCGCATACTCACACAGCCTTCTTTCCAACTCACTATCCGTGGCGTCGGCGTGTTCATCCGTAGCGTCGGTCTTCCGAGTGTCGATCATCTGGCGCCCGCTAATCCGTTGTCGGTTATATCGGCTGTCGATCTTCTAACCTAGACCCCAAATATCTGATATCAAAAACCTTCGATGTGTTGATTGATGTGAATTACTTCGTCCGTGATACCACCCTACAATAGACACAATTCCCACAGGCATTACTACCCCTGGGTGTATCATTATACTCATTACCTTTGGGCCAATCAGTCTTTTTATACCATGAAAGTGATTCCCCAATGTTCTTTCCACGTCTGTAGTTATAAGAACATCTAGTGTCTAAGCACTGGTCAAAAAACAGGTCAGATTTTAATATTTCCCAATGTTTGGCAGCAGCTTCCCTAATCTTAAAAATGTTTGTACCATAGTTTACAACAAATCTAAGCTCTGAACTGGTTATACCAGCTTGAAAAGTTCTATCATTCTGTGATGTATCTACATCGCTATTTTTTAAGAAGTTGACTCTATCATAACTAAATGCCCTAGTTTGTTCCTTCATGATGTTACTTTTCTAATAGCCTCTTCTCATAAATCTGTTACCCATGTTGACTAATTCAGTTTTATAACCCTCATCTTCGCTGCAGATACGCCTCAATCTCTGAAATTTTGATTTCGGCATATTGTCAGTGATGTGCTTAGGGTGACAGCTACTGACTTCCAGAATGGCATTTTTGATGAACGGTTTTCGTTACAAACTGGTGATCATACAACCATCTGTTTTTTTGCTTATCTTAACATCTAAGAAATCAATACTATTTGTTTCAATTCTGTCAGTAAACACAAGTCCAAACTCATTGTTATTCAAATATTTAACAAACTCTGACCAAACAGTAAATAGTTCCTGACCAAATACCCCAGCAGTCATCCATATAACAACGCCACATGGTCAGCTCTTTTTTATAAGGGTTCTTATCAGTATATATTAGTTGTCACTCCAAATACCCCATAAAGAGGTCAGCATAAATTGGTGCAAATGTAGTGCCCATGACAGTTCTCTTCATTTGTAGATAAAAATAACCACAAAAAAAAAACACATTATGTTCCAATACAAATTGTACAAGGGTAATCAAAAAATCAACAAGTCTGGATGAATGCACACCATACCAATGTTCTTGGGCCCGAATACCCCCCACTATATGGGATATTCATATATAAGGATATAAGGATTGAACATGCCGGGTACAAAGAAAAGAATTAGTGCTCACTTGTAAGTCATTCATCAAACATAGGAACTCATTAGAGTCTTTTAATCTAGCGCTTACCAAATGCAGTAGTGGATGTTCATCGTGTTACACTGCTGCAGTCCTTACACTTGGGGTTATCCTGCTGTTAGGCGGTCCCTCAGTCGGCCAGAGTTCCAAAGTCTTGGTCCAGCGTCGGTTGCTGTCGCTTCTTCCCTGACGTCAGAGCGATGGGTATATAAGATGCAGCCGATGCCATTTTCTTCAGTCTTTCTTGCTGCGCGGTGCCCGAAGCAAAAGCAGTTCGCAAGTGCTGGTCGGCTGACTCCTGAGATTTTCATTCCGAATCCAGAGCCAAAGTCTTCTACAAAGCTAAGTACCCGTTGAAACTTTTCTTGCCTCAGACCGATGTCAGTAAAAGTTAATAACTGTATTTCTTGTGGGAAGCAAATACCTCATAAAGATTTCCATTCTTATTGTATCCCATGCCTAGGCCCAGACCACGACGTCACAGGTTGTCGGTTTTGTGCTAGGTTTAACAAGCGCACTATTAAACGTTGGTTTGATTTTGCCCGACATTATTTTGGCAGAAAATTCAATTACACCATGCCGTCGGAACTACCGACGACAGGAATACACAAAAAGCACAAAGACAAGGACAGGCATCCGAGGCCCAAAACTGACGACAAAGCCTCTTCTAGGCCAGTCACCGGTTCTCCGGTTTTCAGCAAGGTGCCTTCGCAGCCCCTGATGACCGCTTCTTTGGAACCACAGGCCGCCTCTGACTCCCACGTGGAGATGGCTGGGCCTTCGGACGCACCAGATTTACAGCTTACTGAGACTAACCCTTCCGAGGGATCCGGAGTAGCTGAACAACCCGTAGCTTCAGAGGGTGTTTTCAGACCTACTCAGTTAACCATTAAATCTTCTGCTAAGTCTAAAACCCCTTTAAAAACAAAGAAACAACTTCAACATTCAACAGGACAGGCCTCCATGCCTAAGAAACAAATGCTCAAAATGGCCGAAGACTTAATTACTCTGATCAGGGGGTCCCATCCTCCTCCTGATAAAAGGCCTAGACAGGATGCAGACTATGACTCATCCGACCAGGTATCCATCTCTTCAGATTCATCCTAAGACCTAGGATACTCTTTACCCCCTTATGAGGATTCTGATGCTGAGGAATCAATTCCTTCAGCCTCTCCACCAGAGGACTACTCCTTTGGGGAAACCTTACATACCATGAGGGAGCATTTCCATTGGGAGGGCCAGGATTATTCAGAATCCAAGAAAAGGCTCAGATTTCCATTTATTACCTCAACACAGACCCCTTGCTATTCCGCCAGTGTTAGACATTGTGGATGATGTGTATTCTGAATCCAGTTTAAATCCTGATTCTTTACCTCCTGCTCCAGTTAAGCCAGACAGATACTACAGAGTCCCTGACTCTCACAAATTTCTTTATAAAAGCCCTGTAGCTGACCCTGAAACTATTTCCCAGGGTCCCAAAGGGATAAAGGCCTCTACAGCAAAAAATCCAGTCCCCTCTGACAGATATTCCAGAGCATTAGACAGATGGGGGAAGAAAGTATATACATCTGCAACTTTAGCAATGAGGGCCTTAAATTGCCAGTTTCACATGCTAAAATATCAATAATATTTGATGTCTCAGTTGAAACAAAAAATGCTTCCAAATTCAGATTTTCCTAATTATAAGGAAATGCAGGATTTACTGCATGCAGCTGAACAAGTGGGAAAACATACTTTGCAATGTGGTTTTGATTCATTAGAGGCCTCCTGTAGAGCAGCAGTTACAGGGTCTGTCATTAGAAGACATGCTTGGTTAAAAGAACAGACTTTACCAGATCATGTTAAAGCAAAATTATTGGATGCACCTTTGCAGCAGGATGTTTTATTTGGAGTTAAGGCAGAAGAGGCATTAAAGAAAATGGAGGATAAGGCAAAATCTATGCAAATGGTGAAGGATTTCTTACAGGTTCAGCCTCCTCGATTTAGCAGAAATTGGCCAACAAATAATTGGTCCTTTCCAGTTACAGACAGACCACAAAGGGGCAGATACAGACGTTCAAGAGGCATAGGTCAACCACAAGGCCCTTACAGGCCTCTACAATGGGGTGCTTCAACCCAGAAAGAAGGGGAAGACAGGCCTCAACCTTATAAAAAACAGCCCCAATGACTTCCCACTACAGCTGACAAGCACTTCTCTCTCGGCAGCCCCCTTGAGAGGAAAACTGGCACTTTTCTGTCACAATTGGCATATGATCACCAAAGACAAATGGGTTCTCAACATTGTATCTCAAGGTTACAAGTTCCATTTTCACACTTTGCCAAGGTTAAAAGGAATGCCAAATCTGCCACCAAATCAATGGGCAGAGGCTCAAAGACAAATTACAGCACTCATGGACTATTTAAAAGGTACCAACACAGGAGCAAGGACAAGGTTTTTACTCAAGGCTCTTTCTGGTTCCCAGAAAGGACAAAGCCTGGAGACCCATTCTGGATCTTTCTTCTCTAAACACTTTACCTGGATGTTCCAAAATTCAAAATGTTGACACTACAGCAGCTTCTTCCCAAGCAGGGCAAGAAAGCTTGGCTCGTAACTTTGGACCTCAAGGAGGCATACCTGCATGTCCCTATCAGACAAAACTGCAGAAGATACCTCAGATTCTTAGCAGGTTCAATGCATTACCAATTCTCTGCACTGCCCTTTGGCTTATCTACTGCGCCCAGGGTCTTTACAAAATGCCTGGCACCAGTAATTGCATTTTGCAGACAAAAAGGAATTCAAATTTACCCATACTTGGACGACTGCCTTATTCAAGCAGAGAGCAAAGACATTCTTCTAAAGCATCTGACGTTTGTAAAAAGATTGCTAATTTGCCTAGGGTACACAGTAAACAAAAAGAAGTCACAACTAGTGCCCTCACAAGAGATAATATTCCTGGGTGCCAGCTTAAATACAACGGCCCAGATGGCTTATCTCATGCCAGACAAGCAAGGACAACTGACTCGATATTTCCAATTGATGGCAACAAAGACCCAACTCCCTGCAAGTAAAATTCTGCAGGCCTTGGGTTACATGGCATCTTGCATAATACTAATTCCATATGCCAGACTGCATATGAGGAAACTACAATGGTACCTAAAGAGTGTCTGGTCTCAACACTGTCACAGTTTGGAAACAGTAATACCACTTATTCCTTGCCTTCAACAGGAGTTTCGATGGTGGGCTCAAGCCTGTCACCTCAACAAGGGACAGCCTTTCACTCAACCCACAGCCAGGCAAACACTGACAACAGATGCATCGGATTACGCCTGGGGAGCACACATGGCAGGAAAATGTATTCAGGGCAAGTGGCCCGCAGAACAAAGGCATCTTCACATCAATCAAAAAGAGATGCTAGCTGTAGAAAATGCCCTTATAGCTTTCAAGGACCTTCTACATCCAGGACAACTATTACTAAAGACAGACAACACCAAAGTTATGTGGTACATTAACAAGCAAGGGGGCACTCATTCTTACCCCCTATGCAGACAAGCCATGACCTTGTGGAACACAACTATAACCTATCAAGTTCATCTGCAAGCACAATTCCTGCCAGGAGAGAAAAACACACTGGCCGACGACTTAAGCAGAAACATCATGGATCCGCACGAGTGGAAATTACATCCACAAATATTCAGAATGATAACACAAAAATGGTGGAGCCCGGACATAGATCTGTTTGCATCCCCAATGAATTGCCAGCTACAGAAATTTTGCACAAGGACTTACCACCCACAAGCATGGAAAGTGGATGCCCTCTCATTCAGCTGGAAAAACCTACAAGTATATGCTTTCCCACCACTACCTCTCCTTTCAAAGGTACTCATAAACGCCAGGCAAGAAAAGCCAAAGATGATCCTGATTGCCACAGACTGGCCACGCCAGCACTGGTACCCAATCTTAAAGAACTTAGCACAAGGTCCACCCTGGATTTTGCCTCAAATCCCACATCTTCTGACTCAGCAAAACAATCAGATACTTCACAGCCAGCTCAAGACTTTAAACCTGGCTGCATGGCAGATTCCTCAGTCAAGCAAGCAATGCCTCTCTCCAAAGCTGTTATGGATGTCATTCTGGAGGCCAGAAGGCCTAGCACCAGGGAAGCCTATTCGGATAAATGGAAGAGATTCTTTGCCTGGAACCAGGCTCACAGCCTTGACCCTCTTGTCCCAAATATTCCTCAGATACTGCAATACTTGACTGAGATGCTGGACAAAGGCCTCTCCTTTTCATCCATCAAGGTCCACGACTCTGCCATCTCTGCTCATTACAACACGGACCCACCAATTTTTTCTAATCCTTTGCTAAAACAGTACATCAGAGGGGCTAAAAACATAAGACCGCCCCGTAGAGCACCAACTCCAACTTGGGACCTCAACTTCGTGTTGGAAAAAATAACTTTACCTCCTTTTGAGCCAGCTAACTCAGCAGACTTAAAATATGTCTCTTGGAAAACTACTCTGCTCCTGGCACTAACCTCAGCACGAAGAGTTTCAGAATTACAGGCACTAATGGCAGTGGAACCTTTCATCATTTTCCACCAAGACAGGGTGTCTTTAAGAACAAACCCTACTTTTATGCCAAAGGTGGTATCAAGTATGGCTCTAAACCAAGCTGTTCACTTGCCAACTTTTTATCCAAATCCACAGAATAAAGGGGAGAGACTTCTGCATTCCTTGGATATACACAGGCAGTTACGCTTCTACTTGGACAAAACGAAAGCTTTCAGAAAAACCGAGCAATTGTTTGTAACATATGCTGCAGCAGCACAGGGAAAAGCCATTTCAAAACAGACCATTTCCAAATGGATAGGACACTGTATACATTTCTGCTATACACACCATGGGAAAACTGTACCTAACAGCATTAGGTCTCATTCCACCAGGGCAACAGCCACTTCAACTGCCTACCTCAGAGGAGTACCTACCAAGGACATTTTGGAAGCAGCAACTTGGAGTTCTGTACATACCTTCACCAAGCGTTACCATCTGCCTCTTTGCTCTAAATCCAAAGCTGGCTTTGCCACTACAGTGCTGCAGGGCCTTATAGCCACCCCTAATGCATTATAGAACCAGCCACCCTACCTCAGCTTTGGGATTCTACCCAAGTGTAATGACTGCAGCAGTGTAACACGATGAACATAGTACAGTTTTGTACCTACCGTAAATGTAGATGTTCGAGTGTATACACTGCTGCAGTCTAGGTTACCCTCCCTCCTTCCCCACTTACTTGCTGGTACTTACCTAAGCCTTCTACCCTTTGCTACCTATGGGGAGTATTTACTGGTAACTGAAAGTCTTTGATTGCTTTTCTTATGTATGTTTTATTAACAATTTGCATTGCCTACCTTTTTGGGGGCACCTGACATCTGGGGCAAGAAAAACTGAAGAAAATGGCGTCGGCTGCATCTTATATACCTATGTCGCACTGACGTCAGGGAAGAAGCGACAGCAACCGATGCCGGACCAAGACTTTGGAACTCTGGCCGAGGGACTGCCTGACGGCAGGATAACCCAAGTGTAATGACTGCAGCAGTGTATACACTCGAACATCTACATTTATGGTAGGTACAAAACTATACTTTTTAACTGATTTTCCAAATATACTGACAAGGGTTCTGTTAGGGAACCTCTTCCTGGCAGTATAGGTCTTCCAGGAGGGTTTATAACTGTTTTACGATTGGGGAGAGATGGGTGAAGGCTGCCAGCCTAGTCAAATAGAATTTGATACATAATGCTATCAACTGTATAAATAAATGTAAAATACAGGCATGTTTTCTTGAGTGTAAAATAACACTATGAAATGTGGAACTACAAAATATGTGACAACATTGCACTCTACTGGCCCAGTGAAGCATGTTGTACCCTTTCATGTTAGAATTCGGCTCCAGGGCAGCTGGATGAAGATTTCATGCCCATTGTTTTAAGGCTAATGTTTATGACCATATTTTAGATGTGGAAAGTGCTTTATTGCTCTGGTTTCTGCTAGCATATACATGTGAAATGTCTTGTATTGTAAGTTTCTGAGGAGGTGTTAAATTGCTAAATAATGCAGTTTGTGGCCTGAGAACTTGGACCAGGTGTTAAGATGATGCAATATGAATACTGGGAAAACCTAAATGTCAAAAATGATGTAATTTTGGGAGGGCCTTAGAGACATGTTTGTTAGTAATGTTTAAATACTATTTCTCACAAGAGACTAAAGAGCATTTTGACTTTGGACATCCAGCTTATCAGCACTCTGCCTTATGCTCACATGTAAGTTTTAGCACTGTGATTTTTTGTAGGAATAGTTAAGGCTAGTAAAGATTAATTAGGTATTTTTCTTTGAAATCAGATCTGTCCTACTGTATTATTTTAAGTTTCTGTGTGATCTCTGAACTCTTAAATACATCTGTGGTGTAGTAGTTTTGTTTTGTGTGTTAATTATTTATTATTAAATATTTTTAAAACCTTCTACCTGTGGCTGATTTCTGAAGAGATAAGCTCTAGAGTACATTGCATATTTATAGAGGTTATTGTAATAGGCCACTCTAAAGTAAGCCTTGACTGTTAGTCATACTACCATTGGATATTAATATTGCACAGTAATAATTGGACACCCTTTTAAGGGCCTTTTAGTAGCTGATATTATTAACTGGGTGGTGGCAGTAATTACTACCATATAGTCTGGGTAAAGGGGCACATTTGAAGAATCTGTCAGCCTTTCCCATGTGTGTCTTTGAAGTTGTATAAATACTTATCTCAAAGTGTGTGTGTGTTGTGTCAGCTACTTGGCAGGGACATGAAGCACTGGTTGGACAGAGAGAATACTGGAGGTTTTAACTTGCCCAGTTAGACTGAGACCTGGACCCTATAGCTGTGCCAGTGGGAGTCTTATTGGGGACCTGGTGAGTAAGGGAGCAACCAACCCCAGACTGACTGTGATCTCTGTGTGCACTTAAGGGAAATTGTACTTTACTGTGTGTATTAGTTATCCTTTTCTCTTCTAGGAGACAACCTCCCTGGTGTTAGTGGTGAGGATTGAGGCTCCTTTATTGCTGGGCCAGGGCACGGTCGTCACAAGTGTTTGGCAGTGGTGGGATCTACTTCACACTAATTGGCTTGTAGTGGTGTGGGTAGAGCGAATTACTGTAGCTTATGTACAGTGATCTCTAAAAGTGTTTTGTACTCTAAAACAGCCACGCAGTGTATACTCGAGTTCAGATCACAATTATTTTATTTCTTTTGTTAGCTTAGTGTTAGCCAGAGTGAGCAGGCAGCATGTCAGCAGAAGAGTATGGAAAGCTGACAAGGAGCCAGATGGCGGAGATGTGCCAGGCTAGGGGACTGGTGCATGGGAACCTGACTAAAGCAGACCTGATTGCAGCCCTGGTTACAGCTGCATCAGAGAACAGCAGCCTGGAAGACAATCAGACTGACAGTGGAGATACAATATCCTTGGAAAATGGACAGCTCAACCTTTCTGCAGTGGACTTAAAAATCCAGCTGGAGCTAAAGAGACTTGAGTTGGAGGCCAGGCATATGGAACTAGAAGCAGCTGAGAAAATGAGGAGTCTGCAAGCTGAGGAAAATGAACAGCAGAGAAGGCATGAGAGGGAAATGCTTACTCTTCGCCAGAGTCATGAAGGTAATGGGGGAAGGGAGTAACCAGACCCCAGAAACACAAAAGGTCAGCACATTTCTTCCACAGTTTAAAGAGGGAGATAATTTTGATAGCTTCATTCATATGTTTGAGCGGGTATGTAAACAGTATGAAGTTGACCAAAGGCTCTGGGTATGGTTCCTGACCCCCTTACTCCATGGTAAAGCTGTAACTTCTTTAGCAAAAATGCATGACACTGACTGTTTTGATTATACTGCTGTAAAAAGACATTTATTAGAATGTTTTAAGCTAACACCTGAAATGTATAGGGAAAAGTTTCGTGAGTATAGACGCAAGGCAGATGAAAATGTATGTGAATATGTTGCTGAACTGAGCACTTATTTTCACAGCTGGGTGAGTGGATGTCAGGTCACCACTTTTGAAGGGCTGGCAGACCTTTTGGTGAGGGAACAAGCCCTTAGCACTTCTTGAGGACATGAGGATGTGGTTAGCTGATAGACAGTGTGCTACTTCAGATGAGTTGGGGAAGAAGGGAGACCTATAGCTAGCAAGCAGGGTGCCCTACACAGGAAAGGGACCCCCAGTACTGCTCATGGGACTAAAGAAACCCATGGTGGGCAGCAAAGACTGCCCCAACACAATCTGCCAGTAGCTGGTACACGTCCAGGACCTAGGGTGAAATGTTTTGAATGCAGCCAGTGGGGCCATGTGGCATACAGATATCCACGGAGGCAAGGTGGGGAACCAAAGGTGAGGGAGCCAGTAAGTGGGAAAGGCAAAATGCCAACAGTGTGTTGTCTTGAAACAACAGGGGTATGGAACTACCATCCTGCAGATGTCCTGAGAGGGAAGGATTTGGATGAGGCAGTACTATGTACTTATGCAGTTACATGCAGTAAGGCTAGGAGACAAGCATGTGGGTCTGGTAGCCTGTGGGGAGACCCAGACAGATTGCATACTTGAAGCCAGGACTGCTGAGGTGGTTACATCAGGGAGTGAGCTACGCTGTAGCAGTGAGACTGAATGTGAGCCACAGCTGCTTGCAGGTACTGATGTTCCCTTGGACAGGGTAACTGCAAAGGTAGAGGTGAGTAGTAGTACCCAGGCTGACAGTGAGGCACTGCTGTCAGAGGATGCCAGACTTCCTGTGGAAGGGGAGCTGGGAAGGGTTACAAGGAGAGACTCGAGACAGGCTCAGCTCTCAGACCCTACATTGCAAGGCCTGAGGCAGGTAGCTAGGAAGGCACCTGATTTTCAAGAGGAGGAGGAATCTGTATACTGGAACAAAGGGTTACTGTACGGAGAGTGGACCCCTGAGGGAGGGCTAGAAGGTGAGAAAGTACAGCAGTTGGCAGTGCCTAGAGCTTACTGTCTGGCGCTTCTAGCCATAGCCCATGATATTCCCTTTACAGGTCTTATGGTCATAAAGCATACAAAGAGGCGTATTATGCAAAACTTCTATTGGCCTGGAATTTCCAGAGATGTAACACGGTACTGCAGAACCTGTGAGCAGTGCCAAAAGGTAGGCAAGGCAGGAGACAAGGTGAGAGCTCCTTTAATGCCTTTGCCTGTGATTTAGGAGCCATTTCAGAGGGTAGCTATGGATATTGTGGGCCCTGTGAGTACCACAAGTTCCACAGGGAAAAGGTATATCCTAGTGATTGTAGATTATGCTACACGATGCCCTGAGGCAGTGGCTTTGTCCTCCCTTGAGGCAGAGAAGGTGACAAATGCTTTGCTAGAGATTTTCAGCAGGGTAGGTTTCCCAAAGGAAATAGTGTCTGACAGAGGTGCCAATTTTATGTCAGATCTGCTGGCTTGTCTGTGGAAGTCCTGTGGGGTGAAGCACATGAAGACCACCCCCTACCATCCCCAGACTAATGGTCTTGTTGAGAGGTTAAACTCTACAATCAAGCCCATGCTACAGGCATTTGCAGATCAGTTTAAGAGGGAGTGGGACAAATATTTGCCCCATCTGTTGTTTGCTTACAGAGAGGTTCCCCAGGAATCCACAGGTTTTTCACCCTTTGAGTTGCTGTATGAGCATAGGGTGAGGGGACCTTTAGATTTAATTCGAGATGAGTGGGAAGTTGAGTGTGAGTCTCACAAGGAGTCTGTTGTGGCATATGTCCTGAACCTCAGGACAAGGCTCAGGGAACTCATAGGCCTGGCCCCGGAGAACCTGGCAGAAGCCCAACAACAGAAAAGGTGTGGTATGACAGGAATGCTCGAGCTAGAGAGTATGCTGTAGGGCAGCAGGTGATGGTTCTCATTCCTGTCAGACACAACAAGTTGCAAGCAGTTTGGGAGGGACCCTACAAGGTGGTAAGAAAGGTAAGTGATGTTAAGTACATGGTGGAAGTGCTAGGCAGATGACAGGGGCACAAATTGCACCATGTTAACATGATGAAACCTTACCATGATAGGGAGGCCCTTGTGCTAAGCATTTGCAGTGGATTGCAGGAGGAGTCAGAGAGAGATCTTGTGACTGATCTCCTCATTGAGTCTCTGGCTGACACCTTGGTGGAAGGGGTAGCAATGTCCCAGCAGCTATCTCCTACCCAGGTTCGAGAAATGCGAGCAGTGTTGCAGGAGTTTGGGGGCATGTTCACTGGGAAACCAGGAAGCACCCACCTGGTGCAGCACCAGGTGGATACAGGACCCCAAAGGCCCATCAAGCAGGCCCCTTATAGGGTGCCTGAGAGAGTCTGACAGACTCTGAAGGAAGAGGTACAGAAGATGTTGGAACTAGGGGTGATTCAAGAGTCCAACAGTCCCTTGGCCTCACCAGTGGTGTTGGTGCCAAAGATGGATGGCAGCAACATGTTCTGCGTGGATTACAGGAAATTAAATAGTCACACAGAGTCGGATGCTTACCCCATGCCTAGGACAGATGAGGCCCTAGAGCAGCTGGGTGGGGCTAAGTATCTTACAACCACTGATCTTACCAAGGGTTACTGGCAGGTGCTCTTGACTCCCAGTGCTAGAGAGAAGTCTGCCTTTGTGACTCCTTTTGGCTTGTATGAGTTCACAAAGATGCCCTTTGGGATGAAGAATACCCCAGTGACTTTCCAGAGGCTGGTAGAACATATCTTAGCAGGATCAGGATGGTTTGCCCTTGCTTAAATGGATGATATTGCTGTCTAGAGCCATTCCTGGCAAGAGCACCTTCAACATGTCAGGGAGGTGTTGGGCAGACTACAGAGGGCAGGGTTGACCATTAAGCCGAGCAAATGTCAGGTGGGTATGACAGAGGTCTCCTACTAGGACATAGCGTGGGGACTGGTAAGATAAGGCCAGAACCTACCAAAGTGGATGCTATTCAGGCATGGCCTGCCCCCGTTACCAAAAAGCAGGTGGAAGCATTATTAGGGACAGCAGGGTACTACAGAAAGTTTGTTCCCAATTATAGTACCATAGCTGCTCCCCTCACAGACCTGACAAGGAAGAGCTGCTCAGATAAGGTAGTGTGGACCCCAGCATGTGAGCAGGCATTTCAGAAGCTTAAGGAAGCTTTGGGAGGGCCCCCTGTAATAGCCAGTCTAGACTACAGCAAAGACTTTGTTGTGCAGGTGGATGCTTCAAACTATGGGTTGGGGGCTGTACTTAGCCAGATTTCTTCAGAGGGAGAAGAGCACCCTGTGGTTTATCTCAGTCGTAGGCTCCAACTCAGGGAGGAATGCTATGCAGCGGTAGACAAGGAATGTCTAGCCATAGTGTGGACACTACAAAAACTTCAGCCTTATCTGTATGGAAGAAAATTCGCTGTGATGACAGATCACAACCCTCTAACATGGTTAAACAGAGCCAGTCAGCAAAATGCCAAGTTGCTAAGATGAAGTCTGGGGTTGCAAGCATTTGTTCATAGTGTTTCACTGTTGCAGTCATTACTCTTGGGTTATCCTGCTGGCAGGCTACCCGTAGTCGGCCGGAATTCCAAAGTCTAGGTCCGGCGTCGGTTGCTGTCGCTTCTTCCCTGACGTTAGTGCGCCAGGGGTATAAAAGATGCAGCTGACGCCATTTTCTTCAGTCTTTCTTGCCGCGCGGTGCCCAAAGCAAAAGCAGTTCGCAAGTGCCGGTCGGCCGACTCCTTAGATTTTCAAATCTGAATTTCAGAACTGAAGTCTTCATTAAAGCTAAGTACCCTGTTGGGGAAACTTTTTTCTTGCTCCAGACCGATGTCAGAAAAAATTAACAATTGTATTTCTTGTGGGAAGCAAATACCTCATAAGGATTTTCAGTCTTACTGTATTCCTTGCTTAGGCCCTGATCACAAAGTTGCTAGCTGTCGGTTTTGTGCTAGATTCAACCAACGCACTATCAAGCGTCGGTTCGATTTTGCGTTTCATTACTTTGGCCGAAGATTTAATTATATAATGCCGGTAGAACAGCCGACAACTGGAGTTTGCAAAAAAACGCAAGGACAAGGATAGGCATCCGAGGTCCAAAACCGACGAAGCGTCTTCTAGGCCAGTCGCCGGTTCTCAGTGAGGCGCTTTCATATCCCCTGGCGCCCGCTACCTCAGAGCCACAGGCCGCTTCCGACTCCCACGTGGAGCCGACTGGGCCTCTGGAAACTCAAGGTATTGGACACTCTGAAATCAATCCCTCAGATGGGTCCAGAGCCGCTGAGCAGGCATCGGCTTCTGAGGGTGTCTTCAGACCTACACAACTATATATTAAGCCATACTCAGCCTCAAAGACAAAGACTAAAGCAGCTCTAAAGACAAAGAAACAAGTACAGCATTCTCCTATTCAGACTTCCATGCCTAAAAAAACAGATGCTCAAAATGGCTGAAGACCTAATTACTTTGATCAGGGGCTCCCATCCCCTTCCTGATAAGAGGCCTAGGCAAGAGACAGAGTATGATTCTTCTGATCAGCTCTCTATTTCCTCTGATTCCTCTTCTGAACAGGATTACTCCATGCTTCCCTATGAGGATTCTGATGCTGAAGAATCCATTCCTTCAGCCTCTCCTCCTGAGGATTATTCTTTTGGGGAAACACTGCATACTATGAGGGAGCATTTCCACTGGGAGAGCAAAGAATATTCTGAGTCTAAGAAAAGGCTCAGAGACTTCCTGCTTCTTCCTCAGCATAGACCCCTTGCCATTCCACCTGTTCTAGACATTGTAGATGTATTCTCAGAGTCTGGACTGTCCCCTGACTCTTTACCCCCTGCACCTGCTAAGCCAGACAGATACTACAGGGTCCCGGATTCTCATAAATTCCTATATAAAAATCCCGCTGCTGACCCAGAAACTATTTCTCAGGATCCCAAAGGGGTTAAGGCTTCCACTGCAAAAAACCCTGTCCCCTCAAATAGGGATTCTAGGGCTCTAGACAGATGGGGGAAAAAAGTATACACTTCTGCCACCCTGGCTGTAAGGACTTTAAATTGTCAATTTCATATGCTTAAATTTCAGCAATATTTAATGTCACTACTTAAACAGAAAATGTTGACAAATACTGAGTGTTCAGTGAACAAGGAATTGCAGGATTTATTGCATGCAACTGAACAAGTGGGAAAGCATAATTTGCAGTGTGGTTATGATTCACTGGAGGCCTCTTGCGGAGCCACTGTTACAGGTTCTGTTATTAGAAGGCATGCTTGGTTAAAGGAACAAAATCTGCCTGATCATGTTAAAGCAAAATTGTTAGATGCACCATTACAGCATGATACTTTGGTACTAAAGCAGAAGAGGTGTTGAAAAAAATGGAGGATAAAGCAAAATCCATGCAGACATTCAAGGATTTCTTACAGGTACAGCCACCCAGGTTTAGCAGGAACTGGCATTCTAAAAATTGGTCCTTTCCAGTCTCAGACAGACCACAAAGAGGCAGATACAGGCGTTCCAGAGGCAGATCTCAGCCCCAAGGCTCATACAGGCCTAAACAATGGGGTGCTCCTACCTCCAAAAGCGGAGAAGACAAATCACAGCCTTACAGGAAACAGTCCCAATGACTTTCCTCTACCAGTTCCAAGCAGTTTTCTTCTGTCAGCCCCCTTAGGGGGAAAACTAGCACTTTTTTCATCAAATTGGCAAATGGTTACCCAAGACAAATGGGTTCTGAACATAGTGTCCCAAGGCTACAGGTTCCATTTTGACACTCTACCAAGGTCAAAGGGCATGCCAGACCTGCCACACAATCAATGGGCAGAGGCACAAAAACAATTTACAGCCTTCATGGACGTGAGGGCCATTCAGCAAGTACCACAACAAGAGCAGGGGCAAGTATTTTACTCCAGACTTTTTCTAGTACCCAGGAAGGACAAAACCAGGGAGACCAATTCTTGACCTGTCTATACTAAGTACGTTTCTGGAAGTTCCAAAATTCAAGATGTTGACTCTTCAGCAGCTACTGCCCATGCTGGGCAAGAGGGCTTGGCTAGTAACTTTGGACCTAAAAGAGGCATACCTGCATGTCCCTATCAGACAATCTTGCAGAAGATGCCTCAGATTCATAGCTGGCTCAATGCATTACCAATTCTCTACACTGCCCTTTGGCTTATCTACGGCGCACAGGGTCTTCACAAAATGCCTGGCACCAGTAATTGCGTTTTGCAGACAAAAAGGAATTCAAATATATCCCTACTTGGACGACTGCCTAATTCAAGCAGAGAACAAAGACACTCTTCTAAAGCATCTGGCGTTTGTAAAAAGATTACTAATTGGCCTAGGGTACACAGTAAACGAAAAGAAATCAAAACTAGCGCCCTCTCAAGAGATAATAATCCTGGGTGCAAGCTTAAATACAACTGCCCAGATGGCTTATCTCATGCCAGACAAGCAAGAACAACTGACTACTTACTTCAACAAATTGGCAACAAAAGCCCACTTATCTGCAAGGAAGATCCTGCAGGCCTTGGGTTTCATGGCATCCTGCATCCTACTAATTCCATATGCCAGACTGCATATGAGGAAACTATATTGGTATCTGAAAAGTGTTTGGACTCAGCATTGCCACAGCCTGGAGACAGTAATTGCACTCATTCCCTGCCTACAACAGGAGTTTCGATGGTGGGCAGAAGCCTGTCACTACAACAAGGGTCTGCCATTCAGTTTACCCACAGCCAGACAGACACTGACAACGGATGCATCAGATTACACCTGGGGGGCCCATATGGCAGGAAAATGTATTCAGGGCACATGGCTTGCAAACCAGATGCATCTAAACATCAATCAAAAAGAGATGCTAGCTGTTCAAAATGCCCTGACAGCTTTCAAGGACCTGCTTCATCCAGGACAATTACTGATAAAGTCAGACAACACTACGGTCATGTGGTACATAAACAAGCAGGGAGGTACTCATTCCTATCCCCTCTGCAGACAAGCAATGACCTTATGGGACACAGCATTGGCCTTTTAAGTTCACCTGCAAGCACAATTCCTGCCAGGAAAAACAAATACTCTGGCAGACGAACTAAGCAGAAACCTCATGGATCCCCACAAATGGAACTGGATCCACAAGTCTTCAGGGTGATAATAAGGAAATGGGGTTGCCCAGACATAGATCTATTTGCCTCCCCTCACAACTGTCAATTGCAGAGATTTTGCACGAGGATTTACCACAAGCAAGCATGGAAGGTGGACACCCTATCATTCAGCTGGAAAAATCTAACAGTATATGCTTTTCCTCCACTACCTCTCCTTCCCAGAGTACTCCTAAAGGTCAGACAAGAGAAGTGAAAAATGATTCTGATTACACCGGACTGGCCACGCCAGCACTGGTACCCAATCCTAAAGAGCTTGTCTCAAGGTCCAGCATGGATATTGCCTCAGACTTCTCACTTGCTGACCCAACAAAACAATCTGATAGTGCACAGCCAACTCAGGACCTTAAATCTGGCAGCATGGCGGATAATGTAGCCATTCAGAACACTCCTCTTTCAAAAGCTGTTATGGATGTTATCTTGGAGGCCAGGAGGCCCAGTACCAGAAAATCTTATGCAGAAAAATGGAAGAGATTCTGTACTTGGAACCAGGAACAAGGCATTGACAAATCTGTACCAAACATTCCTCAGATTTTACAATACCTGACCGAGATGCTGAACACAGGCCTTTCTTTCTCGTCAATTAAGATTCATGCCGCTGCCATTTCTGCACATTACAATACGGAACCACCGATCTTTTCTCATCCTTTAATAAGGCAGTACCTCAGAGGGGCCAAAAACATTAGACCTCCAAGGAGAGCACCAATTCTGGCCTGGGACCTCAATTTTGTTTTGGAAAAACTCACACTGCCTCCTTTCGAGCCAGCATCAACAGCGGATATTAAATTCTTATCCTGGAAAACAGCGGAACCTTTCATCATTTTTCATCCAGACAGGGTTTCTCTGAGGACAAACCCTACATTATGCCTAAGGTGGTGTCCAGTGTGGCCCTCAATCAAACTATTCACTTACCTACCTTTTACCCAAATCCACAGAACAAGGGTGAGAAAATTCTGCATTCTTTGGATATACACAGGCAGTTACGCTTCTACTTGGACAGAAGTAAAGCTTTCAGAAAGACTGAGCAACTTTTAGTGTCATATGCTGCAGGATCACAAGGAAAGGCTATCTCAGAACAGACTATTTCTAAATGGATAGGCCATTGCATCTGTTTCTGCTATTCGCAGCATGGCAAATCAGTGCCTAAGGGCATTAGGCCTCATTCCGCCAGAGCAGCAGCCACTTCAGCAGCCTTTCTCAGGGGAGTACCAACCAAAGAAATCTTAGATGCTGCAACTTGGAGTTCAGTGCACACCTTTACAAAGCACTACCACTTGCCTCTCTACTCTAAGTCCAGAGCAGGCTTCGCCACTGCAGTTCTACAGGGCCTCATAGCCTCTCCTAATCCTATTTAGCCCAGCCACCCTTCTTCAGCTTTGGGATTCAACCCAAGAGTAATGACTGCAACAGTGAAACACGATGAACATAGTACAGTTGTGTACCTACCATAAATGTAGATGTTCGAGTGTATTCACTGTTGCAGTCCAGGTTACCCACCCCCCTTCTCCTTGCTGGGACTTTCTCTATCCTATACAACCTTGTTGGTGTATTTGCGTGTAGATGAAGGAAATGTTATTTTTGTGTATGCATTTCTTATTGATATATTTTTCAGCCTACGTATTTGGGGCAAGAAAAACTAAAGAAAATTGTGTCGGCTGCATCTTTTATACCCCTGGCGCACTGACATCAGGGAAGAAGCGACAGCAACAGATGCCAGACCTAGACTTTGGAATTCCGGCTGACTACGGGTAGCCTGCCAGCAGGATAACCCAAGAGTAATGACTGCAACATTGAATACACTCAAACATCTACATTTATGCTAGGTACACAACTGTACTATATATCAGTGCAGCACTGCAGTGGGAGTAGCAGTGCCAATACAGATGGGCTCTCAAGACAGGGAATGGGGTGAGATACACCCAGATAGACCTGACACTCTCAAGCGATGTTTCTCAAGGGGCACTTGAAAAACTTGCTTGAGTTCCCCGGGGGGGAAAGAGATTTGACGATTGGAGAGAGATGGGCAAAGGCTGCCAGCCTAGTCAAATAGAATTTGATACATAATTCTATCAACTCTATAAATACATGTAAAATACAGGCATGTTTTCTTGAGTGTAAAAGAACACTTTGAAATGTGGAACTACAAAATATGCGACAGCATTGCACTCTTTTGGCCCAGTGAAGCATGTTGTACCCTTTCATGTTAGAATTAGGCTCCAGGGGGGCTGGATGAAGATTTCATGCCCATTGTTTTAAGGCTAAAGTTTATGACCAGAATTTAGATGTGGGAAGGTGCTTCATTGCTCTGGTTTCTGCTAACATATACATGTGAAATGTCTTGTATTGTTGTAAGTTTCTGAGGAGGTGTTAGATTACTAAATAATGCAGTTTGTGGCCTGAGCACTCAGACCAGGTATTAAGATGATGCAATATGAATACTGGGAAAACATAAGTGTCAAAAATGATGTAATTTTTTGGAGGGCCTTAGAGACATGTTTGTTAGTAATGTTTAAATACTATTTCTCACAAGAGACTAAAGAGCATTTTGACTTTGGACATCCAGCTTATCAGCACTCTGCCTTATGCTCACATGTAAGTTTTAGCACTGTGATTTCCTGTAAGAATAGTTAAAGCTAGTAAAGATTAATTAGGTATTTTTCTTTGAAATCAGACCTGTCCTACTGTATTATTTTAAGTTTCTGTGTGATCTGTGAACTCTTAGATATCTCTGTGGTGTAGTAGTTTTGTCTTGTGTGTTAATTATTTATTATTAAATATTTTTAAAACCTTCTACCTGTGGCTGATTTCTGTAGAGATAAGCTCTAGAGTACATTGCATATTTATAGAGGTTATTGTAATAGGCCACTCTAAAGTAAGCCTTGACTGTTAGTCATACTACCATTGGATATTAAAATTGCACAGTAATAATTGGACACCCTTTTAAAGGCATTTTAGTAGCTGGTATTATTAACTGGGTGGTGGCAGTAATTACTTCCGTATAGTCTGGGTAAAGGGGCACAGTTGGAGAATCCGTGTCAGCCTTTCCCAGGAGTGTCTGTGAAGTTGTATAAATACTTATCTCAAAGTGTGTGTGTTGTGTCAGCTACTTGGCAGGGACATGAAGCACTGGTTGGACAGAGAGGGTACTGGAGGTTTTAGCTTGCCTAGTTAGGCTAAGATTTGGGCCCTATAGCTGTGCCAGTGGGGAGTCTTATTGGGGACCTGGTGAGCAAGAGAGCAACCAGCCCCAGACTGACTGTGACCTCTGTGTGCACTTAAGGGAAATTGTACTTTACTGTGCGTATTAGTTATCCTTTTCTTTTCTAGGAGACTACCTCCCTGGTGTTAGTGGTGAGGATTGAGGCTTCTTGATTGCTGGGCCAGAGCAGGGTCATCACATATGTATCTTTATAACAAAGGGTGGAAAAAGATCGTGAAGCCAAAACCACAAGTCCAAGAAATCAGCGCACAAGGGTGAAAGTCCATAAAATGTTTATTAGATAAATTCCACAAGCGCTTTCACCCTAACTCAATTGTAGGGCTTTTTCAAGTGTAAAAACAATGGAACTATTCAGTCAACCATCTTTAAATAGCTTCATTTGAAAAAAGGCGCCAAAAGGAGCCATTCTGACTTAAAGTAAAAACACACATTTAAAACTGTCAGATTAAAAAACAAAAATAATCCCACATTGTTGCCACAAGCAAACAAAATTCAAACCAAATGAATATCCAAATAAAATTTTGACAGGATAATACACAATAACAGTTCCATCTAGAAAAAAGTGCCATAGGCTTAAGGTAATTTTAAATTGTTCAAAAAATCAACAAAAACACTCATTAAATGCACTTATAATATTACTAAATCTCTCAATATTTATTTTTATTTTTATAAATATAAATCTTCCGCTTTTTTAATTAGGTAAGGCTTAATAGAAATATGTTCGTTTAGTCCTGGGGGGTGGGTGACATTCAGTCTTACTTGCCAATAGGTCTCCTTACAGCATAGCCAATTCTCCCAGTCTCCCCCTTTAGGATCAATAGGTACTTGTTCAAGAATCCCAAAACGAAAGCCTGTGTGTTTATGCTCAATTTGTAAATGCTTACTTAATGCATTATTAATATTTCCTTTTTTATATTATACAAATGTTCATAAATTCGTTTGTTCAATGCCCTCTCTGATTTCCCTACATAGAAACTTGGACAGTCTCTACACAGAGCTAAGTACACAATACCTTTGGTGTAACAATTACCCTTCTTTAAGTAAATCCTATTATTGCCATAGTTTTTTAAGGTGATGGGTACTTCATCCAAAATATACTTACAGTACCCACCCCTACCACACCTACTTGTTCCCTTATCTGAAATAATTGTACGTCTATAGTTGTTACTTTCAAAGACCTTTTTCAGATTTGTTCCTGTGTTAAAAACAAAGTTAGGTTTGTCACCTACTTTGTGTACTAAGTCCTTATTGTGTTTTAACATCTTCCAGTTTCTCAGAATAAGATCCTTGACTTCCCTTGTGGTATTACTATGTTGAAGAACCATGGCCCTTTTGAAAGCTTGTTCACCAACCACTTCATCACCTATTGTAGTTTCCAATGGTTTCCCCAAAATAGGGGAGTACCTAATTGCACGACCTTTTATAATTTCTTCCGACACTTCCTTTATTAACCCATGAGGGTAACCCCTTGAACTAAAAAGGTCAGAAATAAAACCAATTTCTACTACAAAATCACTCCACTATAATGTCATCCTGGCCGCTCTAACCATTTGGCCCTTAACTATACTCCTTTTTTGTTTCCAAGGGTGGTCACTTGTGTAGGGGAGATAAGAATTGCTAAAAGTGTTCTTTCTGTAAATTCTTGATTTCAGTCCCCCATTGGTTTTATCTAACCTCACATCCAAGTAGTCAATCCCACCCTGATCAAATTTAAATGTAAATTTCAAAAATCCAGTGGTAGAATTTAAAAACTCAACAAAATCTACAATAGTATTCACAGGTCCTTCCCAAATGTTGAACAAATCATCCAGGAAACGTCGATACAATTTAATATTGTTACAAAAATCAGAAGGGAACAAGTACTGTAACTCCCATTGTAAAAGAACAAGGTTTGCGTAGATGAGGGCACAAGTTGCCCCCATAGCTATGCCTCTAACCTGCTTAAAGGTTTCCCCCTCAAAATACACAAAATTGTTTTCCAACACAATTCTCATAAGTTCTACCAACGGGTCAATGTCAAAACTCAAGGTAGACTTTTTATCCTTCAAAAGTAGCCAAAAATAATCTAAACCCTCATCAGCTGGAATGCAGGTGAATAAGTCAACCACATCGATGGTTAAAAAATATACTTCACCTTCGTATGACTGCAAAGTCAGACTACGTAGGAAGTCCCAAGAGTCCTTTAGCATGTGCTCATACTGATTAGGAATATGTTTGTGTGTGGTCCAAAAAGGATGCAATAGCATATGTTTTAGACCCCTTCCCCGAAACAATTGGCCTTTATGGTGGATCAGTTGTACTTTTATGAATTTTTGGAATACCAAAGAAGGTCGCTAGTCTTGGATGCTAAAGGACTCTTGGGACTTCCTACGTAGTCTGACTTTGCAGTCATACAAAGGTGAAGTATATTTTTTAACCATCAATGTGGTTGACTTATTCACCTGCATTCCAGCTGATGAGGGTTTAGATTATTTTTGGCTACTTTTGAAGGATAAAAAGTCTACCTTGAGTTTTGGCATTGACCTGTTGGTAGAACTTATGAGAATTGTGTTGGAAAACAATTTTGTGTATTTTGAGGGGGAAACCTTTAAGCAGATTAGAGGCGTAGCTATGGGGGCAGCTTGTGCCCTCATCTACGCAAACCTTGTTCTTTTACAATGGGAGTTACAGTACTTGTTCCCTTCTGATTTTTGTAACAGTATTAAATTGTATCGACGTTTCCTGGATGATTTGTTCATCATTTGGGAAGGACCTGTGAATACTACTGTAGATTTTGTTGAGTTTTTAAATTCTACCACTGGATTTTTGAAATTTACATTTAAATTTGATCAGGGTGGGATTGACTACTTGGATGTGAGGTTAGATAAAACCAATGGGGGACTGAAATCAAGAATTTACAGAAAGAACACTTTTAGCAATTCTTATCTCCCCTACACAAGTGACCACCCTTAGAAACAAAAAAGGAGTATAGTTAAGGGCCAAATGCTTAGAGCGGCCAGATGACATCAGAGTGGAGTGATTTTGTAGTAGAAATTGTTTTTATTTCTGACCTTTTTAGTTCAAGGGGTTGTGTCGGAAGAAATTATAAAAGGTCGTGCAACTAGGTACTCCCCTATTTTGGGGAAACCATTGGAAACTACAATAGGTGATGAAGTGGTTGGTGAACAAGCTTTCAAAAGGGCCATGGTTCTTCAACATAGTAATACCACAAGGGAAGTCAAGGATCTTATTCAAAGAAACTGGAAGATGTTAAAACACAATAAGGACTTAGTACACAAAGTAGGTTACAAATCTAACTTTGTTTTTAAAACAGGAACAAATCTGAAAAAGGTCTTCGAAAGTAACAACTATAGACGTACAATTATTTCAGATAAGGGAACAAGTAGGTGTGGTAGGTGTGGGTACTGTAAGTATATTTTGGATGAAGTACCCATCACCTTAAAAAACTGTGGCAATAGTAGGATTTACTTAAAGAAGGGTAATAGTTACACCAAAGGTATTGTGTGCTTAGCTCTGTGTAGAGACTGTCCAAGTTTCTATGTAGGGAAATCAGAGAGGGCATTGAACAAACAAATTTATGAACATTTGTATAATATTAAAAAAGGAAATATTAATAATGCATTAAGTAAGCATTTACAAATTGAGCATAAACACACAGGCTTTCGTTTTGGGATTCTTGAACAAGTACCTATTGATCCTAAAGGGGGAGACTGGGAGAATTGGCTATGCTGTAGGGAGACCTGTTGGCAAATAAGACTGAATGCCACCTACCCCCCAGGACTAAACAAACATATTTCTATTAAGCCTTACCTAATTAAAAAAGCAGAAGATTTATAATTATAAAAAATAAAAATAAATATTGAGATATTTAGTAATATTATAAGGGCATTTAATGAGTGTTTTTGCTGATTTTTGAACAATTTAAAATTAACTTAAGCCCATGACACATTTTGCTAGTTGGAACTGTTATTGTGTATTATCCTGTCAAAATTTTGTTTGGATATTCATTTGGTTTGAATTTTGTTTGCTTGTGGCGACAATGTGGGATTATTTTTGTTTTTTAATCTGACAGTTTTAAATGTGTGTTTTTACTTTAAATTAAGTCAGAACGGCTCCTTTTGGCGCCTTTTTTCAAATGAAGCTATTTAAAGATGGTTGACTGAATAGTTACATTGTTTTTACACTTGAAAAAGCTCTACAATTGAGTTAGGGTGAAAGCGCTTGTGGAATTGATCTAATAAACATTTTATGGACTTTCACCCTTGTGCGCTGATACAATCGTTTTTCTTGAACATATGTATCTTTGGCAGGATATAAAATCTGACGTTTGGTGTCATCCACTATAAGTTGTTTATATAGAGATTCTGATACATCTTCATAAGACATAACATTGAAAAGAAATGCATCTATTTCTCTTTTGAAATCCACAGTAGGATCAAGTGGCAGTTTGTAATAAAACCTACCATCATTCAGTTGTCTCAATGCTTCCTCACATAATCAGTTCTTGCCCATATCACTGTTGCACCCCCCTTGTCTGCCTTAACTATCACTATGCTTTTGTTGCTTTTTAATTGTGTTAATGCACTTCTTTCCAGCTTAGTTAAATTATCACCAAAAGCTCTAAAAATCACATTCTGGTTCATATGTAAGTCATGCAATATCATGTCTTCAAGTAATTTCACCCTAGGATGGTAGGGCAGCTGAAAAGTAGATTTCCTAAAGTGAAAAGCATCCATAGAAACATTACCTGACATCAGTTCTGGTGTTAAAAAATACTTGAAATTTATATTTCTACAAAATTGTTTAACATCTAAGCATACATCAAACTCAGAAATAAAGCACAATGGTACATAGCTAAATCCTTTCTTTAGTACACTTTTTTCTTGTGAAGTTAACTCATAGTCAGTAAAGGTAACTATTAAATTGTCCATTTCTTCATTCAAATTCTCCACTATGTTTTCGTCAGGTCCCTGAATGCTTGTTCTGTGCTGCTCCTAAGTCTGCCTGCGATATTTTCACCCTCCTCTTCTAAAGGGCCCCCTCTTCCCCTGGATTTCTTATATACAGGTGATATCAGTTCCTCAATACAGTCTGCCTCCGTATCTGTACTGGGGGGATTAGATGAACAATCTGAAGTGCTTGAATCTGTAATGCCTTCAAAAAAACCTTGTAGGCTTCAGAATGGATCTATTCCTTTTCTGTTTGTGCTTGAACTGCTTATTAATTGAGTCAGAAAATCGCACTGACTTCTTAGCTGTTTTCCATGAAAAAACAGTATTATTTTTGACATCCCCCATGTCCCGATTAAATTTCTTGATTTTCTTGTTTTTTACTTCTCTTTCAAAGGCATTAACTTCACTCAAGTATACATCATACATCTTGCCGTAGTCCACTTCATTTTCATGCTGTTGTATGCCTTCCAAACACTCATCCACTCTTATTTTGATGTCAGTTAAGGAATGTTCATAATAGTCAATAAGCAGCTCTATAAACATTTTAGAACGCATACGTTGTATTAAATGCCATTTTGACACAAAATCACTGTCTTCCTTCCCAACCCCGATTCCAAATAAGCTCTCAAGCCACACTGTGCAATTTTGGCCCCAATGTATGCCTTGAGTAGTTTGCGCCAAATGGTAGAACAAAATTTCTTAGTAGTTCCCTGTTTAAAATCCGCGTTTGCATGGCTTTGCGCGGTTTAGCGCCGGTTAAACAAGGTTAAACTTCTTGTGGCTCCGCCAAGTCTGCTCTTCAAATTTTCCCTTAAGGAAGCTCTACTCTTAGTATAATCAGACTACTCGCTATACTATAAGCCTAGCACTTGTTCTCAAAACTTCTCTACTAAGTAAGCACTCTCGTACTAAGTAAAGCACTACATCCACCTACCACCCCTGTGAATATCCACTTCCCTTAAAGGCACAGCACTCCCTTGTACTGTTCTAGCATGTCGAGTGGTAGATTACTGGCGTCCTCTCCAGTTCAGCTGGTTAATCTGGGTATCTTGAGACAATGCTACAATTGTCTCATGTACACAGATAACCCTCTTCTCCTCCCAACAAACACAAATACATGTGAGAGATGCAACTATATAGCCAAACTGGAGGCTGAACTCTCTCAACTCAGGGCTGGCATGACCAGACAGGAGGAGATGGTAACCACACACACAACAAACCCAGTCCCACATAGACCTACCACAACTGCAAACCAAGCACATAATAACACAAAGACATACTCGGAGGCTCTAATAAAAAACTTACCAAAACAACAGAGGCTCCCAAAGCAGACATCCAAAAATCCACCACCTCAAAACAAAACACATGCAACACATACTTCAATAAATCAGTGTGTCAACCAGTCACAGCCCTTAAGGCCAAACACCATGCCTGATACACTAGTAATAGGTGACTCTATAGTCAGACACACTGATGTCCCGCTTACCAGGCTGAACAAGGAGAGGGTGACTGTGAGCTGCCTATCGAGCTAGGATCCGCCACATAACACACGCACTCAGGTCACTCCAAAGCAAGTACAAATATGACTCCGTCATTGTCCATGCTGGCGTGAATGACCTGAGACGTACCTCCCTGGACTACATGAAAAGAGACATAGAGGAGCTCTCCGATTATGTAGCCCAGGCTGGTATGACCCTGACCCTGAGCAGCATCTTGCCCTCACCAAGAATGATGCCACAATACAAAGACAAGATGATCAGCTTTAACAATTGGCTTAAGTACTGATGTCATTCTAAGGGGATCCAATGTCTGTCTGCCTGGGATGACATGTTGGACAAGCCACGCTGCTTCGCAAGGGATGGCTTACACCTGTCACCACTGGGCTTCCGGATATTGGCTAAGGCTCTTGCCACCCCCATAGTACCTTTTTTTAGGCAAGTCTCAAAAGACAAACCCACCTCCTTAGAAAACAAAAATGTAAAAAACTAAGGGTAATGCTGCTCAACGCCAGAAGTCTAAATCTCAAGATGCAGGCACTCGATGCACTCCTCAGCATGGAGAACATAGACGTCTGTGCAGTAACTGAAACCTGGTTCAAGGCTCCTGAGAGCACCCCAGCGCTACCAGGCTATACCTCGTATCATGGTTTTCGGCCCCAAAACCTGGGCCGAACCACAAAGGGAGGGGGAGTGTCCATATTCATCAAGGACACCCACACCTCCAGGTTAGTAGCAACACATGAAGCATCAGAGACCATACAGGTGCAACTAACCATAGGCAAAACTGCTATACAACTGGTAGCATGTTACAGACCACCCTCCCAATCTCAGGAACCCCACTCAGCCTTCCTAAAGACATTGGAGGATATGAATGTATCACAAAATACCATCATACTGGGAGACTGCAACTACCCAAACATAGATTAGGTACATTATTCTAGCCCTAACACCCTAGCCCAAAGGTTCTTGGAATTCATAAATTAAAATGCACTGGAACAACTAGTCACCTCTCCCACTAGGGGAGATAATATACTAGACCTGATCATCACAAACATGGGGACAAAATGCTCCACACCGGAGGTATACCCCTCACTAGTGAGATCTGACCACAAACTAATCACCCTGGATATACATATCCCACCTCCACCCCCATCACAAAAGACCACAGTGAAAAACTTCTCAAAAGCAGACTTCACTCTTCTTAAGACTGAGATGGTATCCTTTAAGCCCACTGGGCCAGTAGATACCACATCCCACAATGCCGAATCCTTCACAAATGCTTTCTATGGACATCTCCAAGAATGCATGGATCATGCAATCCCAAATAAATCCAAGTCCCTCTCCACCAAAGGCAAGCGTCCTGTCTGGTGGACCTCAGCCATTAACAAATTGTATAACAAAAGAAGGAAGCTACTGCACGTCAGAGCAAAATCCCATAAAGGGAAGACATGTCTGATCAACATTAGCAGAAAACTACGTTCTCTCATAAAAACATCCAAGGCCAACTTTGTGAGAAAAATCACTAAGGACACTAAAGATAACCACAAAGCCTTCTTCAGCTATGTTAGAAACCTGGGCGGAAACCCTCAGATATGCTCAGAGTTAGTTGACAACAACAGAAAATACACTGAACCCACAGATATTGCCAACATTCTGGCTGACAGGTTCAGTGCAAATTTCTCCCCTCCCTCACCCCCAAAAGAAGAAATACGTATCCCAGCTGAATGTAATCTCCCTGTCATCTCAGATGTCCAAGTGAGAACCGCCCTCAACAAAGCTAAAAACACAGAATCAATGGGACCTGACGGTATCCCGGGTTGCGTGCTACGTGAACTCCAAGAGGAGCTAAACCCGCACATAAAAATGCTATTTAACCTTAGCCTTACTACAGGATATGTACCTGAACACTGGCGTACAGCAACAGTGGTCCCACTCCACAAAGGGGTACCTCTACAGACCCTGGGAACTACCCCCATAAGCTTAACCAGCCTGGTCTGCAAAGCTATGGAAAGAATCATTATGGAACTCATAAACAGAGACATAGGGGACCTACAGACACTTGACCCCACCCAGTTCGGCTTTGTAAAGGGCAGATCCTGCCTTTTGAACCTGGTTGACTTTTTGAAACAGTCACTAGAGCCATTGATGAGGGCAAAGCAGTCCATACAGCCTACCTGGACTTGGCTAAGGCCTTCGACACAATACCCCACTCAGGCATCATAGATAAGCTCAACAGCTTAAACGTAAACCCTTATGTCACTAGATGGGTTGCAAACTGGCTAAAGGACAGAACCCATAAAGTTAAAATCGCTGGAGCAATGTCAGACTCAAAGCCAGTCACAAGTGGTGTCCCACAGGGATCTGTCCTGGGACCCCTCTTGTTCGGCATTTATTTCTCAGATGTTAAAGCAAACATGGGAGGGCTGTGGCTGACAATGTTCGCAGATGACTGCAAACTAGGCGCCATAGTCGATACACCAGCGGACACATACATCCTACAAAAAGGCCTCACAGAAACGGACAACTGGTGCCGGAGTCACGGCCTTAAACTAAATGCCAAAAAATGTATAGTCATCCCCTTTGGGAAAAACAAAGTACCCACAAATTATCACATAGACAGCAACCCATTGAGTACGGAAAAAGTTATCAGAGACCTAGGGATCCAAGTCGACAGCGACCTCTCATTTGACACCCACGTTGCCAAAGTGGTTAGAAAAACATTCTACCTTGCACACCTCATCATGAAGGGATTCACATCCAGATCCAAGGATGTCATTGTACCCCTATACTCCTCCCACATCAGACCCATGATTGTGTACAATGCCCCATTTGGTATGTACCTCACCGGCATTTGCAACAGCTGGAGAGACCACAAAAGTACCTCACCAAGAGGATCAAGGGTCTCCAACATATGTCTTATTCTGCCAGACTAAAGAAACTTCAGCTCTATTCAGTAGCATACCACCTGCTCAGAGGTGATCTCTGCCTGACGTACAAGGCCATGTCCAATCAGGATCTGATGGACATGCTCCATCTCAAAAAATCCAAATCCATCAGGACCACGAGAGCTGAAGACTTAAACCTCGGCACAAGTATGAATAGGACATGCTGGAGGGATAGATTCATAACCCAGAGGCTTCCCATGCTTTGGAACAAGATCCCAGTTCATGTTAGGCAGAGCCCCTCACTGACTCTCTTCAAGAGAAATCTTGATGAGTGGATGGGAGATCGTAAGTTTACCCCAGGGGTCACATCTGTGTCACTGCTAGACAGGGGCACAGTAAACTAATTCTATTATATAAGGGGACCTTCATTGTGTCACTACTAGACAGAGGCACAGTATTCTAAATTTATTCTGTACATTTTTGTACCATTTCATGGGGTGGCAAAAGCCACATCACTATGGCTAGGCTTACAAATGCCCCAGGGCAGATAGCCTAGTACTAAACTATAAGTCAGTTCTTTAAACATTTATTCCATATTAACAGTGCGACTCACCTCCATAACATTCTCAGTTCTTTTATCACCATTGCAGCCCTCAAAACAGACCACATCATCCTTATCTTGTGAAAGGTTGCTAATAAAAGCACAAAGGTCGACTCCTGTAGCCTGTGCACCATTTTGTCTTTGGATTGCTTGTTTATTTTGAGTGCTGCTGATGAATGTTCAGATTATTCAATCGTGGGACAATCTGAAGTAAAAACTTTTTATTCATGGCTGCAGGAGGTGACCTTTGTGCTTTTATTAGCAACCTTTCGCAAGATAAGGATGATGTGGCTTGTTTTGAAGGCCACAATGATGATAAAAGAAATGAGAATGTTATGGAGTTGAGTCGCATGGGGCATGTCAAAATTATGTTGTTTTTTCATGGAAAACAGCTAAGAGGTCAGTGCGATTTTCTGACTCAATTAATAAGCAGTTCAAGCACAAACAGAAAAGGAATAGATCTGTTTTGAAGCCTTCAAAGGTTTTTGAAGGCATTACAGATTCAAGCGCTTCAGCTTTTTCATCTAATCCCCACAGTACAGATACGGAGGCAGACTGTATTGAGGAACTGACATCACCTGTATATAAGAAATCCAGGGAAGACGGGGCTCTTTAGAAGAGGAGGGCGAAAACATCGCAGGCAGCCTCGGGAGCAACATAGAACCAGCATTCAGGGACCTGACGAAAACTTGGTGGAGAATTTGAATGAAGAAATGGACAATTTAATAGTTAACCTTACTGACTATGAGTTAACTTCACAAGAAAAAAGTGTACTAAATAAAAGATTTAGCTATGTACCATCATGCTTTATTTCTGAGTCTGATGTATGCTTAGATGTTAAAAAAATGTAGAAATCTAAATTTGAAGTATTTTTTAACACCAGAACTGATGTCAGTAATGTTTCTATGGATGCTTTTCACTTTAGAAAATCTACTTTTCAGCCGCCCTACCATCCTAGGGTGAAATTATTTGAAGACATGGTAATGCATGACTTTCATATGAACCTGAATGTTTTTTTTAGAGATTTTGGTGATAATTTAACTAAGCTGGAAAGAAGTGCATTAACACAATTAACAAACCAACAAAAGCATAGTGATAGTTAAGGCAGACAAGGGGAGTGCAATAGTGATATGGGCAAGAACAGATTATGTGGGGGAAGCACTGAGACAGTTGAATGATGGTAGGTTTTATTACAAACTGCCACTTGATCCTGCTGTGGATTTCAAAAGAGAAATAGATGCATTTCTTTTGAATGTTATGCCTTATTGAGATATATCAGAATCTCTATATAAACAGCTTATAGTGGATGATCCCAAACCTCAGAGATTTTATGTCCTGCCAGAGATACATAAGAGTTATAAACCCACATGGAAGACCTGTAGTGTCAGGGAGAGGTTCCCTAACATAACCTTTGTCAGTATACTTGGAACATCAGTTAAAACCACTATTGCATTTGGTAAGAGCTAGATTAAAAGACTCTAATGATTTCATATGTTTGATGAATGACTTGCAAGTGAGCTCTAATTCTTTTCTTTGTACCCTGGATGTTCAATCCTTGTATACTAATATCCCACATAGTGGGGGTATTTGGGCCCTAATACATTGGTTTGAAGTGTATGGTATGCATTCATCCAGACTTGTTGATTTTTTGATTACCCTTGTACAATTTGTATTGGAACATAATGTGTTTTATTTTTGTGGTAACTGTTCTCTACAAATGAAGGGAACTGCCACTACATTTGCATCAATTTATGCTGACCTGTTTATGGGGTATTTGGAGTGGCAACTAACATATAGTGATATGAACCCTTATAAAAAAGAGCTGACCTTGTGGCGTCATTATCTGGATGACTGCTGGGGTATTTGGTCAGGAACTGTTACAGTTTGTTCAAAGTTTGTTAAATATTTGAATTCCAATGAGTTTGGACTTGTGTTTACTGACAGAATTGAAACAAACAGTATTGATTTCTTAGATGTTAAGATAAATAAGAAAACAGATGGTTGTATGATCACCAGTTTGTATAGAAAACCGTTCACCAAAAATGCCATTCTGGAAGTCAGTAGCTATCACCCTAAGCACATCACTACCAATATACCGAAATCACAATTTGAGATTGAGGTGTATTTGCAGTGAAGATGAGGGTTATAAAACTGAATTAGTCAATATGGGTAACAGATTTATGAGAAGAGGCTATTTGAAAAGTAATGTCATGAAGGAACAAACTAAGGCATTTAGTTATGATAGAGTCAACTTAAAAAATAGCGATGTAGATACATCACAGAATGATAGAACTGTTCAAGCTGGTATAACCAGTTCAGAGCTTAGATTTGTTGTAAAATATGGTAAAAACATTTTTTAAGATTAGGGAAGTTGTTGCCAAACATTGGGAAATATTAAAATCTGACCCTTTTTTTGACCAGTGCTTAGACACTAGATGTTCTTATAACTATAGATGTGGAAAGAACATTGGGGAATCACTTTCATGGTATAAAAAGACTGATTGGCCCAAAGGTAATGAGTATAATGATACACCCAGGGGTAGTAATGCCTGTGGGAATTGTGTCTATTGTAGGGTGGTATCACGGACAAAGTAATTCACATCAATCAACACATCTAAGGTTTTTGATATCAGATATTTGATAACTTGTCATACTGAGTGGGTAATCTATATGGTTGTCTGCTAATGTGGGGCATTTTATGTTGGACAGACCTCTAGAAATTTGAAGAGCAGAATCGCAGTGCACTTGAGTGACAGTTGTAAATGTCAAAGAAGTGCACTCTACAAACACAAATTAAAACATATTTCAGCACAATTTCTTTTTGTTGGAATTGATGTAGTGAAATAATAGGATGTCAGACATAACTAAGCATGAGTTTTTAGATAAAAAAAAGAAATAATGTGGATGGTGAAGTTAGGGGCTGTATACAAACCTGGACTTAATGATCATTGTTTATGTCTGAAATGCATTTTCACTGTCTGTCTCCCTTGATGATTTGTTTAACATAGGTGTGTCTACACTTTGTGTATTCATATACGTATGTATAGGTGTATGTAGATATATTTTATATTCACACACGTATTCTGTCTGGTTCTAAATAACAGACCCATATATATGTGCGTGTATACATACATTAGGGTTTATGTGTACACACGTTTGGTTCTAAACAACATGTGTTTTTGAATATAATGTCTTTTTGGATTTTGGTTCTATATTAAAGAATGTGCACTTTTAAACCTTTGTCTTCAACTGAATGGGGGTTATGGCATATAAATACTGGTGGTTGCTGTATGGTAATTTCACACTGATGACGCCAGGGGGCGAAACCGGTCACCGGTCTGTGCTGTTGGAGCCCAATTGCTGCTATGAAAGCTGCCTGAATGTTTGTTCTACTGGAATAAAAGCTTTCTACACACTTATTTCAAGAGTTTTTGGTCCGTTTTTCTGGATTAACTACAAGGTTGGATCTCTTTGTGAGTGCTGGATGCTGTGAATGTTTTGGACTCTCTCTCTCTCTCATATATATATATATATATATATATATATATGTGTGTGTGTGTGTGTGTGTGTGTAATATAATATAAAGACTGCCACAAACGTTCTGGTTTCAATCCCACAACACTTAATGAAAGACTCTCATCTATGGATTGTTCCAACTTGCATAGTCTTCCCCTTAATTGATGCCATGTTAAGATTCAATTGCATCTTCCTAGACATACTAAATTCAGTAACATCCCTCCAGAAAATTGGGATTAAATCAAATTGAGCCCCGTGGCTCACTAAAGACACTCGTATCCTTATGCATCAAAGAGATTCTGCCTGGAAAACCTGGTTAAAATCCAAATCCTCCTCTCACCACCAAATTTTTAAAGAACTTAGAAACTGCATAAAAAAATCTATAACGACAAGAAAAAATTCTATTATAAGGCCCAAACTAGTCATAATACTAATCCCAAAAACTTCTGGCGTACTATCAACTCTAGCCTTCATCCCAGCAACCCCCAAACTCCTAATCCATACCCTAACAAATCAGTTCATGACACTGCCTCCCTACTCAACCATTACTTAATTGATACTACCCATAAACTGACTATTTCTGGCCAGAACTCCAGCTTTACTATTCCTGCCATTATACCTTCTAATAAAAGCTTTTTCTCTCTCAAACCATCCCCATTCCATATATAAAATCTCTCCTCCAAACTAAAACCCTGTTCCTCTTCTGCTGACGATCTATCCCCTCATTTTTTTCAAACTTACAGCATATTCAATAGCTTATCCAGTCTCAGTACTTAACTCATTACATCCGAATGACGCCTCCATGTGCATCTGCAGTTAATTCCTACTAACACCTGTAGGCATCAAATATTACTTATTCATATTTGCATCAATAATTCCAAAACCATGCTATGTACAACATTTTAAAATATTTCATCTTACAGCTTCCACAATGGCAAACTCAACTGCATTAATATGTGACCTCTGTCTAATGCAGGTAAAGAGGTATTAACTGTTGTTTTCATGATATTAATTTATGTAGATGTAATGTTCACATTTTTCTAAATATCTCAGCAACCAAGTAACACAGACAGAGCTCCTTAGCCTCAGCTAGATGAATAAAATGAAGCTGACAGGATGTGTGTGACTTGAGTGGTTGCTTAGATATTGTAAGTTGCTTATAAAATATTAAAACCTAATAGTTACTGTGTTTACTATGAATTATAAAATTCATCTTAAGACCTAGAACCCAAAGAATACTACCATTATAAAAATAGTTTGTGCTGAAGGATTTTCCTTTTATATTTCTTTCATAACCCCTATGATTCCAGGGATATGAACATTTGTTTGAAATGTGAGGACATAATTTGATTCTGTCGAAATGCTTAGGCTCTGCCTGTTGGAAATTACAGTGCAAACTTCCTGAGGTCCATTGGCATGAATGAATTAATAGATCATGTCCCTGATATCTGGAAATCATTCTACATAATATCCCTACATAAAAGAGGCAACTCCACAGATCCAGCTAACTTCAAACCTATAGTTAGTCTCTCCTCCAAGTAAAAATCCTTGAAAAATGTATACACACACAGCTGCTCAAATTCCTGATCCAAGAAGACCTTCTTTACACCTACCCAACATGTTTTCTGTCCAAACCACAGTACTACCACAGCCCTTTTATCTTTTTCTAATACAATAGCTGAAGCCCGTGATGATATTAAACTTGTATCATGGCTGTTCTTAGACCTATCAAAAGCTTTTGACACTGTATCTCACTCTTTACTCCTTACTAAATTATCCAAACTCAATGTCTCCACTTCCACTCTCAAATGGTTTCTGAGTTATCTCTCAAACAGACTACAGTCTGTCAGATGGTACTCTGCCTGCTCTCCCTTTTCACCTATCCACACTGGTGTTCCCCCCAAGGCTCCATCTTGTAACCCCTTCTTTTCAATATCTTTGCCAATGACCTGCATACATCTTGCCCTAATTCCACCCTTATACAATACGCTGACGACTCTACACTCATTTCCTCTTCTGATACTGTCACTGAAATTCACACTCTTACCCAAAACTCATTTCTCTCTGGAGAAAATTGGCTCACCTATAACCAGCTTATTCTAAATCCTCAAAAGACTAAAAGTTTAGTCTTTCTTGCAAAATCTCTTTCTCACCTTAAATCCACATTTACTATCTCACCCCTTAACAACACAATCATTAATGCTGAATCCCACACAAAGCTACTCGGTATGATAATAGATGATCAGTTAAAATTTGACCTCCACATCCTACAGTCCATAAAAACAACAAACCAAAAACTAGGTCTTTTTTACAGGAATAAAAAAATTCTCACCCCAGACTCTCCTTACCTCAAGCTTATTTACTTCCAAGCCTTCTTTTTGCTGCTCCAATCCTTAATAACCTTCAGACCTCCACATTTACTAAACTGGAACAAACATAATAAAATTGCAAAATTCGTTGCAAAATTCGCTGCAAACTAACCATATAACACCCACCATTGTTTGGCACTAAACCTACAGTGGCTTGAACTGTCACATCAACTTCAACTTTCTCAGCTTCTCTTAACTCACTTTGTACTCAACAGTGCCACAGCCTGACCTATCAAATCTTGTATCCTACTATACCCCTTCATGTCCACTCCGTAGTACTGACCTACAACTACTTCACATATATAAACCTAATAAAAATATTGGTAAACTATTGTACAAATACTCAGTATCTTATACATGGAACAAACTCCCACTCCACATCAGATGTATTACAAATTCCAATTGTTTCCACAAAGAACTGAAACACTTTCTATCAGAGTCTTGAACTTGCCCCTGTTATGACCCTACACAAAAACCTCTTTCCGTCTCCTCCTAATTTTTCTGCCCTCACTTCTTATTTCCAGGAACATCTTCCTCTCCAAGCTGTGTCCGCCAGGAAATTTTTAAGACTCTTGGAGTTTGTCTTCCATCCTTCCCATGGTACCCTTAGCAAGGCTGCACATGAGGAAATTTCAGTGTTTCCTAAGGACAGTCTGGAAACAGCACCTACACCCTCTGGGGTATATGGTCCCCTTCTTACCTTGCCTAGCCAAGGAGCTAGAGTGGTGGATTGCTCAGATTTCAAAAAATCCAAGCCTTCCTCTACAATCACCTGCCCCCAACCAGGATCTGTACACAGTTGCATCAGATTCGGGTTGGGGGGCCAATCTGGGAGACTGGAGAGTGAGAGACGTATGTACCTACTCCTGATAGAGGGAACACATCAACAGCAAGGAAATGAGGGCCTTGATCTTTGCCCTACAAATCTTCAACGCTCAGATCCTTCCAGGAGTGCTGAGATGGTACACAGACAACACCACGGTGTTGTGGTACATCAACGAGCAGGGACTGACAAAGTCCTACATCCTATGCAGATTAGCTTTGTATGCGTGGGAGATTGCTCAGAAAAGTCAAGTGACCCTCCTAGCTGTCTGCATCCCCTCAGCTCAGAATGTGATGGCAGATTCACTAAGCAGGTCCATGACTCATGGATGTTAAACAGGGATGTGTTTCTTGGACCGGGTCTGTCAATGGGGTACACTTCAAGTATACTTGTTTGTCCCTCCCATGAACAGACAACTCCCAACTTACTGCATCAGGATGTACACTCCTCAGGTGTGGCAGGTGGATGCTCTCTCCTTCTCATGGAAGGGGATGTTTGATTATGTATTCCCCCATTTCCTCTTCTGTAAAAAGTAATGCGTAATTTCTGAGAGAACAACCTAAAATCTTGTTGGTAACCCCCTTTTGGCCAAGGTAGCCCTGGTTACCCCTTCTACATCATCTAACCAAGGGCAGTCACCACAAGTTACCCCTCAGGATGACTGTACTCACACAGGAAAAGGGAACTCTCATATACCCCCAGATATCCACCCTGAACATAGCACTGTGGCTGATAGGGCATTGATTTCCTTTAGACACCTTTATACTGAGGATGTGGTCCAGGTTCTCCAGGAAGCCAGAAAACCCAGTACCAGAAAATCCTATGCATCCAGGTGGAAAAGATTTTCTGTTTGGTGTCAGAAATACGACTGTCAACCACTGTCTGTATAAGCTCCAGTGGTTCTATCCTACCTTTGTTAATTAATGAACACTCGCTTGTCATAATCTTTCATCAAGGCACATCTTTCTCACAACTGAGCATGTTTACCTTTGACTCTTCCTTTGGCTTTCAGATTGGAAGTCAAGCTTCTTCTGAAAGGAACTTTGCACATCAGACTTCCAAGGAAGCCTATCCCTCCTCCTTGGAACCTTAACCTCATGTTGGAAAAGCTTACCTTACCACCCTTTGAACCAGCTAAGGTCTCCACTCTAGAACTTGGAAATGACTTCAGCCAGAAGGGTCTCTGAACTGCAAGCCCACATGGCTTCTCCCCCTTTCACAATTTTCCATAATGTTCATAGGTAGGTACTAAGCTATTGGCCCTAGGGCCTATATAAGCCTAGCCAAAAAGGTATCCTGGCTTTCACCACCCAAGAAAATTATTTTTCTGTGCCCCTGTCAAGCAGAGCCACAGACGTGATCCCCAGGGTGAATTTCCTATTTCCCATCCAATCATCAAGAGTTTTCTTGAAGAGTGCTAATGAGAAGCTCTATTTGACATAGATAGGTAGTCTGTTCCAGAGTATGGGAAGTCTCTGGGACTGGAATCTATCCCTCCAGCATGTTCTTTTTATTGTGGTGACAAGGTTTAGGTCCCTAGAGAGTGTAGCTTGGAGGGATTGGGATTTCTTTAAGTGGAGCATGTCCAACAGCTCTGGGTTTGACATAGCTTTGTATGTTAGGCAGAGATCGCATCTGAATAGGTGATATGCAACGGAGTAAAGCTGGAGTTTTTTGAGACGGTCTGCGTAGGGCATCTGTTTGAGGCCAGTAATCCTCTTTGTGAGGTATTTCTGCGGCCTTTCCAGTTGTTGTAGATGTCTTGTGAGGTACATACCAAAAGGGGCTTTGTACTCTATAATGGGTCTAATGAGTGTGTAGAGGGGAACAATGACCTCTTTTTTTTCTGGATGAGAAACCTTTTGTGATGAGGTGTGCCATGTAGAAGGATTTCCTGACCACTGTGGTGATGTGATTATCAAAGGAGAGACTGCTGTCAACCTGTGTCCCAAGGTCTCTTATCACATTTTCGGTGTTAAGTAGACTACCGCCTATGTGGTAGTTCATGGGTACAGAGTTTTTACAGGGTTTGCCTGCTTACTAACTCATCCTTCATGCCCAAGGTAGTTAATGAGTTCTCCCTAAATCAGGCCATCGATCTGCCTCCCTTCTCCACAATCTTCCACCAAAAGGATCCTTCACTCCTTAGACGTGCATAGACAACTTGGATACTACTTGGTCAAGACCATATTGATTCGTAAATCAGATAGGCTGTTTGTTTCCTGTCACCTAAGAGCCCTGGAAGACCCTGTTTCCAAGCAAACTATTTCTTGATTAATCTCAAAAACTATTACCTTTTGCTACACAGCCAGTGATGAAAAGCTTCCCTTCGCAGTGAGGGCACACTCCACTAGGGCTATGTCCTCTTCTGGGGCTTTCTTTAAAGGCTTGGATGCAGCTGCCATTCTAGAGGCAGCTACTTGGTCATCTGTAAAAATTGGATGTCATTTCTAGGTCCAGAGCAGGATTTCCCAGGGCCATTCTGCATGGCTTTGTGGAAGATGTTTCAGTTCCCCCTCCCAATCCTTCTGTAGCATGAGCTTTTGAACATTCAATCGTGTAATGGATACTGCAGCATATAGAACAGAAGGACATCTGTAGTTATGGTAAGATTTTACACAACTCTACTTTTCTTTAGGAGCATAAACAATGTCTAGTATGTCCCTTATCTGGTAGGCTTTTTTACAATCTGAAGCAATTGTTCCTGAATATACGTTATGAATAGTTTCCATACTAATGTTCTTGAATAAATATTATTCCAGTCTGTTTCTAGTAAATTTAAGTCCACAGCTGCTATTATTTTTTTATATGTGAAACCAGGTGTGTCATCCATAGTTAATATATACTAGTACTTATTATAAATATCTGTTGTTTTACATTACTTGAGTAAAACAAGGGCATAGCTTGGTCCTTGACTCAGCTTTCTTACTACTAACTACATTGGCCATTTCAACCACTGTGTCTGAGAAATAAGGTATCCCTTCATTGTCCCTTAACATAGGGACCTTGGATAGAATGTTATTTACACGTCTAGCATCATAGCCCCTTTCAGTAAATTTCTCACTTAGGATATCTAATTCATTTAAAAACTTAGTGTCTTCTACATTTAACCTAGATGCCCTTAATGCCTGGCCCTTCACTATATTGTTAAATACGTGCATAGGATGCATGCTGCTCCTGTGCAAATATGTGTTCCTGTGGCAATCCTTTCTAAAAGTCTCTAATAAAATTCCCCTTGGCATCCCTAGTAACTCTAACATCAAGAAAATTTACCTGTAAGGGTGAACAAACCATGGTAAACCTTAAAAAAGTAGTACTAGTCTTCATATAATCAAGTAGCATTTCAAGGTCATTGATTGTGCATGTCCATACCATGAACAGGTCATCCACAAAACACCTATAAAAAGAAATAAATGGTTTCAGATGGGACTTAAACAGACTAGTCTCCTCCCATCTTGCCATAACCACATTGGTGGGGTCTATATTATGATATCGCACGCTCAGAAGAGCGAACGATGCATAATCGACCCCATGTAAGTGAAAGCTTACAATGTCAAAACCTCAGAACAACGATTTTTTTTTTTTTTTCAAGGGAAAGAATTGCTTTTCCGGAACAAAAACAAAAAAAACTTAAAAACATTACATAATGTGGGGAGCTTCGACCACAACACCTCCCAACGTAGGGGGCTATACCAACTCCGAGATCACACTACAGTGCCGAAAAGGCAAAGTAGCAAAAGCGGCCAAACAAATTCTTTCCCAGGGAAGGAATTTGCTGAAATGCCACTTCGCTATTTTGCCTTTTCGCTCTTTTGCCTTTTCGCTCTTTTTAGTTCGACAAAGACGCATTCAACATCCTGCATTTGCGACAGCGTAATAGGGAGCCTGTTGGCATAGCTGTTGGCAATGGGGCTGCCCATAGCTAACTCCATCCTTTTGTGTAAGTATATGCTTTGTTTAAATATAAAAATATTATTGTCAAGTACAGGCTCCATAAGCAAACATATTAAATCTATAAATCTTTTTCCATAATCACTATGCAAAACCAAAACTTCCTCAACCATTTTAAGACTTGTATGGTTGGGAATAACAGTAAAACGTGATTGTATATCAAAACTTACTAATAAACGTTTCCTGTTCTTAAAATGAGATCTGCTTACAAACAAGTTGTGCAAAAACTGCTGTGCATCTTTTAAAATATACTCATTCTTATACAACACTGGTTTAAGATGTCTCTATAAAAATAGATAAAGGTTCAGTGCACCAGTTCCTCCCAGAAACTATAGGCCTGAGAGGTGGACAAGTTTGGTGCTTATGAATCATCGGTAGGCCCTGTATAACCGGTATTGTAGGATAATCCATTTTGAGATAATTATACAGCTAAAAATCAATTCCTTCACTCAACAAACAGTCATATAAAGTATTTTGTATCATAATGATCATGGCATCCACTTTTTCTTGAGTAATAAACATATGTATTACTGTCATTTAATATTTGTTTCATTGCTGAAACATATTGGTCATGGTTCATAACTACTGCAGGGCCACCCTTATTGGCAGGTCTAATAACTATGGAGGTGTCCCACTGTAAGTTTTTCAAGGCTTCCTTATAATCATTTGTTAAGTTAGTATAAACTCTGCTGCCCTTTCCTTATGAATTTCATTCTTGCAAACTTTTTCAAAAACACTTAAATAGGATGTAAGATTGGTATGTAGGCGCTGAGTTTTTTGAAACAAAGTAAATTATCTGTCTTTTTGTTACGAAAACTTAGTATCAGCATTACATTCCTAGTGAAACATTTCATATCAAAAATAATGTCAGTTACCTCTGATATGCTTGCTGGAATGAAAGTAAGTCCCCTTTCTAATAATGAAAGTTCATTTATACTTAATTCTCTTGATGAAATATTCCACACTATAGAGTTGGATTGGGTTGCCTCACCTTTTTTAACTTTCAGACACTGTGTAAGTCAGGGTCCATCTTCCTTTTCTGCCTGCCACAGCTTCTGGAGCGTTCCAAGCTCTTGGTGTGTTCCCTGCTTATAGGTAGTGGGAGCAATGGAAAATCCAAATTTAAAGCACTGCTGGCAATGAGAGCTTCCTCTAGTGGTGGAATCCTTTGGAGGAGCCGCAGAAGATTTAGAAACATCAATATGCTTCTCAAAAGGGGCATGTACTTGCGCTTGAGTAAAAAATGTTTTCCTCCTGGCTCCACTAAAGTTGGTAGAGTTCTCTGTTGTGGAGACTATCTCTGAATCAGCATTCATTTCCGACCCTTCATGGTTGGAGTTGTTGATATCAGTTACTGAATGCACAGTGGCTGTCTTATTCCTCTGTTCCATTTTTGGACAAGCAAAAACATTGCCTTCATTAAAGTCATTTCTATCATAATTTAACTTCATTTTAGAGTTAAGATGCCTTCGCTCATATAACATACCAGAATCAATGATCTCAGTCATCCTCTCTTCTACCAAAGTGGCAGGGAATCTTTCATACAATAATTTTGTTCCTTCAAGATGATGTCAACTAATTGAGTTTCCTCAGGTTTAAAATAGTCCACCATCAGCTGCAGATAATCAAAACTTAACTGTAAGTTTTTGCCATTTAGCAAGTAAAGCTGGATAATTTTCCCCTTAAGTGGGCATCTTTAGGATTATCCCACAGTGAACAACTTTCATTTTCAAACAGTCTTTAAAGTGGTATCTTTGTAACTGTAGCCATTTCGATTTAAATAATTTTATATTTTGTTCTACATACTCCTAAACAAATTATAGTCCACATTAACTGCATCTTGTTCATGACACGGTAGATGATCATTTAACAACATTTTCATACCTGCTGTTAAAAACAAAATGAGGTGTTCTGTGTTTTCACGTGCTGTTTTAACTGAGTTCTCTGGATAATAAGCCAGTTCAATCTCCTTAATACCACCTTTGACCGTCGCTCCAAGCACCCAGAGCAAAGTAGTAAGAACAACAATATATGCTAAAAAATCTAGGAGCTCAGATGAACATGAAGAAGAACAAGTCCCAGTAACAGAATATATCAAAGGTGAGACCAAAGCGAAGCCATATTAACAAATTAATAGATGCTTTGTTGTAGTAAGCGCTTTCAAAGTACAAGAACACTGCTCCTTCAGATTATAAAAAAAAAAAAAAAAACACTCCATAAAACCAACAATGTGAAGTTATTCAATCTCGCCATTCATTCTTGACTGATGGGTTCAGAGCCGATGCATCGGCTTCGGTACGGCCATATGCAGAGTTCGAGGTCTTCCAGTAGCTCGAGGCCAAGCCCCTATCCCATGATGCACTGTGAATTACCTCAGATTTAGTTTGCTCGGCATCTGATCGGAGGTTCCAGTGTAGGCTCGTGCCAGTAACTTTAAAAAATTCTGTTTGCTAGCTTTCAAGTATAGCTTTTTGTAATTGTTTTATATAACTAGTTAGATAATTAGCTTTTATAGCTTTCCCCTTCCCGTATGATATCTTATTCGTGACAACTTTCCTAGCCAAAGGAGTCCCAGTTGATGCCAGGTGGCGGCGGCCACCAAAAAGCAAATGTCTGAGACTTCCTTGTCTATCCATCCTCCTAATAGAGAGTCTAGGATCATGGATAGATATGGGAAACACATGTTCAGTTCAGCGACTTTTGCTGTCCGTTCACTGAACTTCTTGACCCATTTTACTAGATTGCAGGGAGATCTCTTTAAGGAGTTGGGAGATGCTGTTCAGGGTACAGAAGCTGTAGGTGCTTCTGACAAAGTAGCTGCCCAGCTTTCTACCCTAAATTCTATTCTCAACTCGTCCATGCATCTCATATCCTGTGCAATTGATGGAACGAGTAGAGCAGCAGGTACAGGAGTCGCTCTTAGAAGACATTCCTGGATGCGCTTGTGTTCCTTCGCGGAGCCCTTCAAGTCATCCTTTATTAACACCCCCTTTGATGGCTCATCCCTGTTTGGGCCTAAAGTGAAGGAAACCTTGACCAGGTGTGAACAGGAACGAAAGACTCGGTCTGCTGTCAGAGTCCGTTTTTCCACCCCTACCCAACTTTATCCCAAAGGTCAAAGGGGAGGAAAAATGTGGTTCCGGAAAGCCCAAGGAGCCTTTCAGAACACACATGGTGAACGCCCCTCCAGGGGCAGAGGAGGGGGTAATAGGGGAAGATGCCGCCCTCATGGCAGAGGGGGTCCGCAACATCAGGGTGACAGAGATCACTTCTCTGGGCAACCCTATCAGCGCTCCTGAAAGGAGGCCCGACTGTCCTGCCCTGGAGGCAGTTGGGGGTCGCTTATCTTTGTACCCAAATGCCTGGCAAGAAATAAAAGACAGCTGGATACAAAGTATCATTTCCAGAAGGTACTTCATAACATTCACCACCACCCCCCCATCCATAAGGAGAATCCCGGACGTTCCACCCAGTTACAGGGAACAGGCAACTTTAGAAGTCCGAAAGTTACTACAAAAAAGTCATCCAGCCAGTCCCAGCAGACCAGACAGGATCCGGAACTTACTCTATTCATTTTGGTTCCGAAGAAAACAGGGAACTGGAGACCTATTTTAGACCTCAGCAGACTCAACCAATATGTAAAGAAAGCGAAGTTCTGGATGATCACACTTCAGTCTATTCTTCCCTTCTTAGGGAAAGACAATTGGATGTGCTCGATAGATCTCAAGGATGCTTACTACCACATAAAAATGGCCAGGCCATCCAGAGATCACCTGCATTTCCGGCTGGGAGCCAATTATTTTCAGTTTCGAGCCTTGCCCTTTGGTCTCACTACAGCCCCCAGAGTGTTCACCAAATGCATGGCAGTGGTCACGGCTCACCTGAGGCATGTAGGATTCCAGGTATTTCCGTACCTAGACGATTGGCTCCAAACTGCCACCACCAGGCATCAACGTATTCAGGCAAGGGAGTACACTCTGCTATCATTTAGATATTAGTCAACTCAGAAAAGTCTGCCTTGTCGCCATCGCAGCATATCGTTTTTATCGGGACAGAGCTAGACACCTCAACCACCACTCTAATGTTACCAATCGAAAGAGTCTTTCTTCTGCGCCAACATATCAGCACATTGGTATCGAAAGACAGAGCACCAGTTGCAGAAGTTCTGAAAGTATTGGGTATGATGGCTGCAGCAATCCTAGCCATACCATTAGCAAGAATGCATATGTGGATCCTTCAATGGCTGTTCACTCTCAGTGGTCTTACCAGGAACTACCCATGGACCACACTATATTGGTTATGATCTCTTGCAAGAAAGATCTCCAGTGGTAGTTGAGGTCTCTTCGTGTCACCATAGGACGCCACTTTGTTCTACCCCCTCCAGTAGCCATTGTGACCACGGACGCTTCCCTGATAGGGTGTGGGGTGGACATTTTCAGGGAAAGACTGCCCAAGACACATGGACCGATCAGGAGTCACACTTGCATTTCAATATTCTGGAGATGAGAGCAGTACTTTTGGCATTGTAGTACTTCCAGGACTCTCTTCCTCTAGGATAGATTGCGATTCAGACAGACAACATGTCAGTGGTCTGGTACTTGAACAAGCAAGGGGGAACCAGATCTTACCCCCTTTGCCGAGAAGCCCTCGAAGTTTGGCAGTGGGCTGTTTCCTCCCAGCTCTTCCTGTTGGCAACGCACATACCGGGGAGATCCAACATGATAGACAAGCTGAGCAGGGCAATCATGTTGCCATACGAGTGGCCCCTCAAGAAAGAGATTGCGGACAGGATTTTCCGTGAATGGGGCCAGCCTTGCTGTGACCATTTTGCCAGTATCATTAACACAAAATGCAGAAGCTACTTTGCCCCGATTCCCCCTCCAGGAGAAGCCCCGAGGGTCGCACTCGTACACGATTGGCCCTTGGGTCTCCTCAATGCATTTCCACCAATCCCATTGATACCCAAGGTTCTACAGAAAGCAAAATCCCTGGGAAAGACGGTCATCCTTATAGCCCCTCATTGGCCTCGGCAGATTTGGTTCCCATTCCTTCAACATCATCTCTTGGAGGATCCCTGGATTTTGGACCCAGTTCCAGACCTTCTGACACATCCGTCAGGGGACCTTCATCACTCTCTGCAGTCATTGAAGCTGACAAGCTTGTCTGCTCCAGTTCCCCTCATAGCCAGGCTTCATAATTTTTCAATGAGACAAACAGATCCTTTTGTCTTCTCATAAGCCGTCCACTAGAAGATTGTATCTTAGTAAGTGGAAGAGATTTTCCATATGGGCCTCTAAGCATAATATGTTGATATCAGTTACTGAATGCACAGTGGCTGTCTCATTCCTCTGTTCCATTCTTGGCCAAGCAAAAACATTGCCTTCATTAAAATCATTTCTGTCATAATTTAACTTCATTGTGGAGTTAAGAAGCCTTCGCTCATATAACATAGCAGAGTCAATAATCGCAGTCATCATCTCTTCTACCAAAGTGTCAGGCAATCTTTCATACAATAATTTTGTTACTTCAAGATGCTGCCAACTAATTCAGTTTCCTCTGGTTTAAAATAGTCTACCATCAGCTGCAGATTATCAAAACTTAACTGTAAGTTAAGTTTTTGCCATTTAGCAAGTAAAGCTGGATAATGTTCCCCATAAGTGGGTATCTTTAGGATTAGCCCACAGGGAACAAATTTCATTTTCAAACAGTCTTTAAAGTGGTATCTTTGTAACTGTAGCCATTTCGATTTAAATAAATAATTTTATATTTTGTTCGACATACTCCTAAACAAATTATAGTCCACATTAACTGCATGTTGTTCATGACACGGTGGATTATCATTTAACAACATATTCATAGCTGCTGTTAAAAGCAAAATGAGATGTTCTGTGTTTCCACGTGCTGTTTTAAAATAAGCCAGTTCAATCTCCTTAATACCACCTTCGACCATCGCTCCAAGCACCTAGAGCAAAGTAATAAAAACAACGATACATGCTAAAAAATCCAGGAGCTCAGATGAATGGTCACACCAAGAAGAACAAGTCCCAGTAACAGAATATATCAAAGGTGAGACCAAACCAAAGCCATATTAACAGATTAATAGACACTTCGTTATTGTAAGTGCTTTCAAAGTACAAGAACACTGCTCCTTCAGGTTATAAAAAAAAAAACTCAAAACCAACATTTCTATAGGTACAATTAAATAGCATAGGCCAGTAAAAACTTCACAGCCAATAGTGTCTATTAATCTGTTGATTTGTATACTGCCTGAAGAGTTAACTGATAACTGAGAGCCACCTGTCAAGCCTTGAAGAGTCATCCTGCAGAGGAGGTAAGATTTTGTGCCTCCCTGCTGTTGACATACCACGTCACTCTAGTGTTGTCTGTGTACACCTTCAAGTGGCTTGGAGAGAACATGGGTGAAAAGCATGAAGGCCCAGAATCTGAGCTGTAATCTCTCTGATGTTGAAATGGCTTGACTTCTGATGGAGAGGTCAGAGACCTGACTCTCAGGTGACCAAAAGAATCCCCCCCCCCACCTCGTGTGTGAGGCATCGGTGAGCAGTTCTTGAGAAGGGACTAGAGGCTGAAAGGGCCAGCCTGGGTTGAAAGCAAACTATTGAATCCACCACTCAAAGTCCTTCTTTAGACAGTGAAGTAGAAGTACACTGAAACCCAAAAGGTGATGGTGCTGCAGCCAAACTGACTTGAGGTACCATTGAAACTTCTGACTCTGGCAAGATGAAGCATTGGAATAGAAGAGGCAAAGAATCCAAGGGCCCAGAGAAGCTCCCTAGCTGGTATGGCGATCAGAGGAAGAAGAGACTGAAAGAAGGCTGTCAGTGACAAAACTTTTGGTGGTGGAAGAGAGGCCAACAATGGCACTGTCTTAATCCTGCATCCCAGATATATGATCCTGAGAGGGGGTTAGGACGGACTTTTGGAAGTTGATGGTGAACCCCAGACTTTGAAGAAGAAAGATGGTAAACTCCATATCCTGTAACAGACAACTGGTAGAAGGCACAGCAACAGGACGTCTCGATAAGGAAAAATCTGAATGCCTTGGAGCCTGCAGAAAGCAATCACAGGAACTGGGCATTTTATGAATATTCTTGGGGCAGTAGATAGGGCAAAACAGAGAACTGAAATGAAAGGAAACTGAATCCAGCACTCAAATTCCTTCTTTAGACACTGAAGGAGAGGTGCACTGAAACCCAGAAGGTGACAATGCTGCAGCCAAACTGACTTGAGTTACCATTGAAACTTCCACATATGCAGTCTGGCAAGAGGGGCTGTCAGCTATCTGTTAACTCTTCAGGCAGTATACATTCCTTCAGAGCAAAGAAAAGTAAAAACTTCCTGAAAAGAGGGTGAATAGGGATATGAAGGTAAACATCTTTCAGATCCAAAGACACCAGAAAAGCCTGGCGTAATGAGAAGAAACAGGGTTTGAAGAGTAAGCATCTGAAAAGAAGGGACCTTGAGAAAGGTGTTGAGCCAGGAGAGAGATCCAGAATAGGTCAGCCCTCAAGTGCTCTCCTTTACCCTACTATCCTTATCAAAAGGCAAAAGTTTGGAAGAGGGCAAAAGCTTAGAAGGTTTGTCAGAAGAGACTGACACCACACCAGGACCACACCAGGATCAGCGGAAGGACATTTAAATAAAAATTGACCATCCTCAAGTGCCTCATTTCATGGACCTAGGAACATCCTGGGAAGGGCGGACAGGTTGAATGGTTCCTTAGTTCACTAGGTACCCTAGAACCTCTAGAAAGTGAGGAAGTTACTTTAGAGGAGGTTGAAGAATCCCTGAAAAAGGATGGAGAGACTTCCATACCATGGAGTAACCCTGACAGATTATAGAACCAGAGAGTCTGAAATGATGACACACAAATTTGGAAGACAAAGGGAATGCCAAAGAACAAAGGAACCTGGTCTAAAAGAAGGGGTGGTGAATTGTCAAAGAGAAGCAGGCATATTAGACAAAGGAGGCTTCTGGGCCAGAGAAATCTGAGAAGCCTTAGCAGAGGGGACCAACCTACCACCCTTCTTGCCCTTGGAGGCCTGGTGGGGTTGCCTGTGAGCAAAAGCAGGTCTAGAAGGATAATTCTTCTGGAATTTAGAGATAGGAGAGACAAAATATGTTTAAGGTCCTGCATGGTTTTGCCTTTTTCTTGATGAGGCTTAAAAATAGCAGCAGCAGCAGTCACAAAAAGATGTTTATTATCTAAAGGAGCATCCAACAACTTGATCTTTAATGTCCTCCGACAGAGACTGAAGATGAAGCCAGGAATAACACCTCATGACAGACCCAAAAGCTGCTGCCCCAGAAGGGGCATCAACAGCATCATAGCTACACTTAATAGAGTGGCAAGCCACTTGAGAAACAGAGCCTAAAACAGATAAAGCAGAGGATTTCCCTTCAGAATCAGGGAGGTCAGAAATAATCTGACAAGCCTGAGCAATTAAGGCCAAAGAAGAGTTGGTTATGTGGGTCTGGTAACTAACGACCCTAAAGGCCAAAGTAGAAACATTGTAAACTTTCTTACTAATCTTCTCCATTACCCTACTATCCTTATCAGAAGGCAAAAGTTTGGAAGAGGGCAAACGCTTAGAAGGTTTGTCACAAGAGACTGACACCACAGCAGGATCAGCAGAAGGACATTGAAATAAAAATTGACAATCCTCAGGAAGCTTGTAGAACCTGTCAGGTTAATTAGGATCAAGACTTGGGAAGAAGCAATGAAATTATCTGACAAGGCAACCAACACAGGAGGAACTGCATCTGGTTTCCTGAAGCAACTCATTATGTTTTGTCTGAATATCAGACACTTGAGCAGAATCCTACTTAAAATATTCCATCATATTAGCAATTGTGTTCCCAAACAACACTTCCTAAAAAGGAGACTAAGGGCTAACATACTCAACTTCATCAGAATCCTAACCCAAAGGTGAAGGAATCTATGATGACTAGACAAAGACCCCTCATCAGACACTGAATACTCATCTGAGGATTCTGGTTCCCTAAGCCATTTAGAAGGGGTATAGTTTCAAGGGAGGAACAGGCACCAAAACCCATTGAGGAGGCCTTAGGGCCATCAAAGCAGAAAACAACCCCTGAGTAGACTCTTGCCATTCCCTTTGAGGATCTGTAGGATGGACCAAAACATGCTTCAGTTTTTGTCTTTTCTTGGAAGGGACATCAGCCCTAACAAATACAAATAGGTTCCAACCCTTGACAAGATTCAGTAGGAGAATCCATAACCTCCTCCCTTACCAATATCTGCGTAATCACTCTAGACGTCTCCTAGATAATCAACCACAGTTCCCCTCATTGTCCAGAGCAGGCGCCTGCAAAGCCTCAGGTGATGTGCAAAATGATGGATCCACGCCAGTCTCTGACAGGGTTGCGGCAGAGGAATCTGATGTAGACACCAAATGACCTACAGTTACCTGCTTCTAGAGGGGCATCCGGTGGAGGCTGCACAGCTAAAGAATACAGCCGAGACTTATTGGCCACTTTCTTACCTAGCAGGAGTATCTCTGGGTTAATGGATTCTGCCACGATACCCTGGGCTAACTGTTTAAGCTGTTGTTTTTCAAGATTTATGGCTAGAGAAGACAAGCGGCTTCTGAGTGTCTGCCGGCTAACATCTGCCTGAAATCAGCTGGGCGTATAAGTGAATTTAAGTACACTTTTACCTGCTCTTTTGCATATAGTACTTACTTAATTTATTTATTTGTGTTTTTTACTGAATATTAACTCAACTGACGTTGTGGCTGTCTCTCTACAAAGTACTTTTTAGAATTTCTGTGTAGCCATTGATAGCAGTGGGAGGTAGATGTTCATCGTGTTGCTGGGTGTATAAGTGAATTTAAGTACACTTTTATCTGCTCTTTTACATATAGTACTTATTTAATTTATTTATTTGTGTTTTTTACTGAATATTAACTCAACTGAAGTTGTGGCTGTCTCTCTACAGAGTACTCTAGAATTTCTGTGTAGCCATTGATAGCAGTGGGGAGTAGTTTCACCTCATCACTGACATTCTGTCTTGCCTTATATAAGTGGTACATTTTGAGATATCTCTGCTTAATATCAGAGCTTTGGCTGGCTAAAGTCTACCTGAAATCAGCTGCTGTATAAGTGAATTTAAGTACACTTTTATCTGCTCTTTTGCATATAGTACTGTATTTAATTTATTTGTGTTTTTCACTGAATATTAACTCAACTGAAGTTGTGGCTGTCTCTCTACAGAGTACTTTTTAGAATTTCTGTGTAGCCATTGATAGCAGTAGGGGGTAGTTTCACCTCATCACTGACATTCTGTTTTGCCTTATAGAAGTGGTACATTTTGAGTTATCTCTGCTTAATATCAGAGCTTCAGCCGGCTAACATCTACCTGAAATCAGCTGGACGTATAAGTGAATTTAAGTACACTTTTATCTGCTCTTTTTCATATAGTTCTGCATTTAATTTATTTATTTGTGTTTCTCACTGATTATTAACTCAACTGAAAGTAGTGGCTGTGTCTCTACAGTTAGTTCCCCACTCACCCTCCCTGTTCTTGTTCTGGTGTTAATATTGGTGGCTTTGAAATTGCCCGCCCCTCTTGTAAATTTCTATTTGGATAATCCTTCTGGGCCCATCTCATTTCCTCACTCAGCTGAGTGCAGTGAGATCATATTCTGATTTCAGGCACTCCTACTGTGTTCAAAGAGAGCATTTGGGAAGGACAACCCCTGTAGCCTCTTAATCCTGCTCTGTTCCCTCCCTCAAAAAAAATAAATAAAAAATGAAATAGATATATATTTTATTCAGCTGCTCTTACTGTAACTGTCTTAGTTGCTCTTCTGCATGCTGTTATCTGGTCAGTCGCTCTTACTCTGCACTTATTACTGCTTGTTAGAAGCCTTCTAATTTACTGCCTTCTGCACTTGTTTTTTAGTCATTTGTTAATTTAATTGCATTTATTTGAACTGTATTTGCCGTAGTGTTGCTACACACTCAGGTGTGATGGCCTGCACTACAATTTGAATTGTATTTACTGCTGTTTTAGCTGCTTTTCTGTAACAAAAAAAAAAAATTCTAAGCTTGTTTCCTGCCTTTCCTGTAACTAGTCAAGTCCAGATACAGACTTGCTGTATCCAGGATTGTTGGTAAGCTTCTAAGCCCCCCAAGCCTTTCTGTGCTGGAGGGAAACCTTCTAGCTTATCAGTGGGAGTGGTAAGCACAAGGTAGCCTATCTACCACGGGAAGAGTGGGTTTTGGCCCTGAAACTGTAGTTCGTTGGCCGTTTGGACAGTTTTTCCATCTGTTTCTACTTTCTGGTTAAAAGCCCGTTTTGCGTTTGGTCCCCCCTTTCCTGTAACTAGTGTAGTCCAGGTACAGATTTGCTGTATCCAGGACTGTTGGTAAGCTTCTGAGCCCCTCAAGCCCTTCTGTGTTAGAGAGAAGCCTTCTAGCTTATCAGTGGGAGTGGTAAGCAGTAGGTGACCTGTCTACCACAGGAGGAGTGGTTTCTGGCCCAGAAATTATAGTTTATTGGCCGTTTGGGAAGCCTTTCCATCTCTTTCAACCTTCTGATTTAAAAGACTGTGTTTGCACTTGTTTCCTGCCTTTCTTGTTACTAGTCTAGTCCAGGTACGGATTTGCTGTATGCAGGACTGTTTGTAAGCTTCTGAGCCCCCCAAGCCTTTCTGTGTTGGAGAGAAGCCTTCTAGCTTATCAGTGGGAGTGGTAAGCATCAGGCAACCTATCTACCACAAGAGGAGTGGTCCCTGGCCCAGAAATTGTAGCTATTGGCTGTTTGAGCAGTTTTTTTTCCATCTCTTTCAACTTTCTGGTTTGAAAAGAGACATGGAAGAGCTCTCTGATCATGTAGCCCAGGCTGGTATGACCCTGACCCTGAGTAGCATCCTGCCCTCACCAAGAATGATACCTCAGTATAAAGAAAAAATGATCAGTTTCAAAAATTGGCTAAGCTTCTAGTGTCATTCAAAGGGGATCCAGTGTCTGTCAGCCTGGGATGACATGCTCTACAAGCCACTTTGCTTCGCAAGAGATGGCTTGCACCTGTCAACCCTATGCTTTGGAATACTGGCCAAGGTTCTTGCTGCCCCCATAGTGCCTTTTTTAGGCAAGGCTCAAAAGTCAAACCCACCTCCGTAAACAGCACAATTAACAAAAAACTGAGGGTTATGCTACTCAACGCCAGGAGTTTAAATCTCAAAATGCACGCGCTCGAAGCACTCCTCAGTGTGGAGAACGTAGACATCTGTGCAGTAACTGAAACCTGGTTCAAGGCTCCAGAGAGAGCACCTCAGCACTACTGGGCTACAACTCATACCACACGATTCGGCCACAGAACACGGACCGAAACACAAAAGGAGGGGATGTATCCATATTCATCAAGGATACCTATACCTCCAGGTTAGTGGCGCAGCATGATACTTCTAAGATCATCCATGTGCAACTAACATCAGGCAAATCTGCAGTGCAAATTGTGGCCTGCTACCAATCACCCTCCATGACCCAGGACCACCACTCCACCTTTCTGGAGACACTGGAAAACATGAAGGTCCTTTCGAACACCCTGATATTGGGCGATTTCAATTACCCTACCATTCACTGGGAAAACTACTCAAGTACAAATTCCCAGGCCCAGTGCTTCCTGGAATTCATCAACTCAAACGCCCTGGATCAGCTGGTAAACTCCCCTACCAGAGGTGAAAACATATTGGACCTGGTCATCACCAACATGGGCGACAGGTATTCCACACCGGAGGTCAACCTGTCACTGGTTAGATCAGACCATAAACTAATCACTCTGGATGTCCACACCCCACCACCACCACCAACTAAGGAAACCACAGTAAAAAACTTTTCTAAAGCAAACTTCACCTTACTTAAGACATAGGTAAGTTTCACAGCCCCCGCACTAAAGGATAATGCTGCCCAAGGTGCAGAAACCTTTACAAATGCACTCTATGAGCACCTACAAGGATGCATGGATCGTGCCATCCCTAGCAAAACCAAGACTCACTCCTCTAAGAGAAGAAAACCAGTTTGGTGGACCCATGCAATAAACAGGATATACAATAGAAAGAGGAAACTAGTTCAGAAAAAAAGCAAATCCCAAGAAGGAAAGACATCCCTGATCAGTATCCGTAAGAAACTAAGGTCCCTCATGAAATCATCCAAGGCTAACTTCGAAAGAAAAATAGCCAAGGATTCAAAAGATAACCACAACGCCTGCTTTAGCTATGCTAAGAATCTAAGTGGCAACTCGCAGATATGCACTGAACTATTGCAAAATAGCACAAAATATATGGAACCTACTGATATTACCAACATCTTGGCAGATAGATTCAGTGCAAACTTCACCCCCCTCTCACCTCCAAAAGGGCCCACAACAATACCGGAAAAGTGTAGTGTCCCAAAAATCACAGACACACAGGTGAAAACAGCCCTTTCAAAAGCCAAAAACACAGCGTCAGTGGGACCAGATGGTGTCCAAGGCTGCGTGAACTACAGAACGAACTAATCTCCCACCTAAGCATGCTGGTCAACCTCAGCCTCTCCACAGGCTATGTGTCCATAAAATAGTGCACAGCAATGGTTATTCCTCTCCACAAAGGAGAGGCCACAACTGACCCTGGTAACTATCGCCCCATAAGCTTGACTAGCCTGGTCTACAAGGCTATGGAGCGCATCATCATGGAACTCATTAACAAAGACATTGGGAACCTCCAAACACTTGACCCGACCCAGTTCGGCTTTGTTAAGGGCAGATCGTGCCTACTAAACCTGGTTGACTTCTTCGAGACAGTCACCAAGGCCATAGATGAGGGAAAGTTGGTTCACACAGCCTACCTTGACCTCGCCAAGGCTTTCGACACCATTCCCCACTCGGGTATTACAGAAAAACTCACCAGCCTGAACATAAACCCCTACGTCATTAGATGGGTTGCCAACTGGCTTATAGACAGAACTCACACGGTAAGAATAGCGGGCTCCAGGTCCAGCTCTAAACCAGTCACAAGTGGTGTCCCGCAAGGCTCGGTCCTGGGACCCCTACTGTTCAGCATATACTTCTCAGAAGTACAGGCAAACACAGGAAGACTGTGGCTAACCAAGTTCGCCGATGACTGCAAACTGTTACTTTTAAAGATTCTAGTAAATCATTATTATGAAGTAGATAGAGAACTGTAGTACAATACAGGTGATACATTGGCAGTGGTTAAACCATTCACTGCATTTTTGGAGAGTGGCTTTAACTTGAGACTCAAGATATCAGTACTACTTTGATTGTGCAGACAGCTGCTAATCATTAGTACTTGAACTTTTCATTAGTAATGAGGGTTCAAAACAGTGCGTTAGCACATCATTTTAAGTTACCACACTTGCTGAAGCCAGTAGATTTTCATTATAAATAAAAATTTATTGCACAATGTGGTTATGTAATAGCAGGCTGTAAAATAGAAACAGGGTGTCTTTTTGTGCCATACTTTAACGATTCAAGAATATCTAGTAACAAACTGAAATAGCTGCAGAGTGGATTGACAATGGAGGTCAGACTAGTGTGATGCAATGGTTGATCACAGAGATGGGTCTGCATCTAATGGACCTTCACATCTCAGGATTCATAGCTTTGGTACCATTAAATATTTAACAGAACAGGGTTTTATCATTTTAATAGTACTGGCTTGTATGTGGTCACTGCCACAGACCATACAGCATGGAGTGGTGAGGCTCTTACAGAAGCAGAAATGCATTGCAAGAATGTTACTAGTGTGATAGGTGTGACTGAACATTGGTGTATTCTTACTAAGTGGAATAGAGAAGACAAATATTTATTAACAAATTAGCTTTGATTAAATGGCTGTAGTTTGTCTTTAACAGAAGAAGGAAAACAAGATGCTTGATTTATTGCAAGGAACACTGCAACAAGCAAATCAGACCAAAAAAAACTAAAATACTTTTGATAAAAGAAAGCCAGAGAATATCTAATGAAATCACAGAGATAACTACAGCTCTTTGGTATGCCTTTTTTGTAGAAGGAAAGATGTTCAACATACTGTTGCATCCACTGATGTAAATAAATGCATTATTTTGTGCTGTTTGTATTGAAAAACTTTGGCTATGGTACACGAATTTACAGTGAGTAATACACTTAATAAAAAATAAACACTGTGAGCTGCTTATAACAGTGGTCAAAGAATACTTCTGCATGTGGCATGTGACATTTAACCTGCTTATTTTGTTTCAGCAAGCAGAGTGAGAGTAGTTTCTATGCCTCCTAAAGAAAGATTTGAGCTTGTCATGAACATTGTCCTGCCAGAGAAAGAGAGGCAGTCATTCTTGTAGATGACTGTAAGTCTTGTAAATATGTTTCTGCTACAGAACCGGTTAATTTGTTACATTGAGAACTAGAGACAGTTCAGTGAATTTCTTTGATTTATTTGTACTGTATTTAATAAATGTATTTAAAAAATGTCTGATGTTGCAAGGGACTTTGGATCTTCTGCCATGTGTGAACAGTCAATGGTCAACTATCATGCATGGTTCTGTTGTTGAAAGCCACTAATCTACTGAGTATTGTTTGAATGTAGGTCTACCCTTGTCTGAGCAGTGTGCGGTGATTTTGTTGTGAATAGTGGTTGAAAGAGTATTTTTGGGTAGAACAGTTGCACCTCTTTTAAGGTGTGTTTCTATCTCGATGTGTATCTGACTTTTTCTCAAATACTTTGATGTTTTATTTGAAACAAACAGTGAAGTAACTCCATTGCTGGACTTTAAAATAAGTGATTTACTGACTGGTACCAGTAGGAAGGCTAAAGTACAGGACACTCAGTTTCACTGTTCCTTGCATGTAGGCTGCAACCAGTGCATGGGATGACTTCATTTCAGGAATTCCAGAGAGAGAGAGGGCATGAGGTAGTATTAGCACTAGGTGTAAAATATTATTAGCCACTGTAAAATATTATTATCAGCAGGACAGACAGACACTGTACTACTGTATCCGTTAATATTTATTTGTATTAGTACAAATTCTTGCCAAACCGTTAATACTGTCAGAGTTATTTCAGTTCTATTATAACACGGGTAGACACATGTAACTGCAGACTAATGCACACTTAGTCATAGACGTCACTAAAGAGTGAAAATTACTGTCCAGTTTATATACTCTTTTAAATGTCAGTGTTATTTTAATGTCCTTGTGACTTGTTCTTCTGGTTTCTGTTTGTGTCATGAAAAAGTTCATTGGTTATTTTTAGCCTGGACAGTTTCTGTTGAAATGACAAATTATGTCCTCCTTTGGTTATTTTCTTCCCTGCTGTATCTGAAGACTTCACAAAAAGTCTCTCCACGTCATCTTTGCGTCACTTGGTGTCTGTATTTTATTTCATGTATTTCTGCATCTGAAAGCTCACAGAAAGTCAACTTCCTTTTTTCTCTAACAGGATGCCATTTATACAGTAAGCCCACAGCTATATGTTATTAATATCTAAGCTGAACATTTACACTAAATCTTTTTAATAAAAGGTCACAACTGTTCTTGCAAAGCAAGCCATATTTTCTTTTACTGCACGCACAGTATAATTTTGGGGAAAGCATTTTAATTTATACAGTCTATCAATTCCCCCTTTTTAATTAAAACCAAGAAAGTTGTAAGACAATTTACAACACAATATGATCTTCAGTACTTTGAATCCCTTGGTCTGTTGCAACATATGGATCCCTCTTCATACAGTGTTACATTACAGATGGCTGTTGCTTGATTAATACTTTTATTAACACAAATCTTAACACACACGCAAACTGCTGTAATTAAGCAGATCATGACAAGAGCAATTAATGCGGAAATTATAGTACCCCACCATCCTGAAAACAATCCACTTAGCCAGTAGTTAAACTAACTAAGCATGTTTTATTTTCGCAGGTGTCAGACACATAGCTGTTATTACTTATCTATTCCTAACTGCTTTCATGCTTACTTAAGCAAGTTGTCAGCCTTGTAGTTGCACAGAAGCATTTATTTCAAAATCTTGTCAAGTTAACCCTTGCTTTACAAGGCAAAACGTTGTAGAAACAAGTATATTTCTTTTGCATTGCAACATACATTTAATTTCATTATTGCACATACATTTAATTTCATTATTGCTTTGGGAAAAGAATAAAAAAGCAATTTACAGGAAAATGTGATCCTCTGTACTTAATAGCCTTTCTTCATTGTTAACAACAGTTATTTGTTTGACAATTTTATAACACATTTCCTGTGTTATATCTGAGATAGCTCCAAAAGTTGCATTTGCTATCAACTTTGTAACTTTTCATATTGCCTTAGTGGCACCATACCAGTGAACAATGTCAGCTCCTGAAATTAACACCATTTCCTATGTCCAGCTGTTTTAAAATCTTTCCTTGTTTTCCTTTTTTTTTTTATCATGAACCTCCCTCTTTTTCTTGTGATTTTTTACTATGTCCTCTGGTAATGTGTGAGTAAGTCTTATTATTGGAAGTACATGCTCTATGTAACAGAATTTCTCCTCTTTCATCTCTTCCTTAAAAAGGAGTATTATGTGTTTATTCCCTTGCTGTTTTTTCTTATATTTTCATCGACTGTAAATTTTTTTTTTATGGCTGATTGTTTTACAACTGTATTTTTATAGGATTCTTTAAACATAGAACTTGTATGTGTAACCTCTACAGGGACTGCATGTAATGGCATTTTCCCGCTTTAAGGAATGTGGCTAAAAACCCAACAATTTATGTGCCTTTGCAAACAAATTTTACATGTTCAAAAATATATTGAAATCAGGTATCCGATCATGATGTCTCTCTTCTCGTGATCTATTATATCTGAGTATCTCTCAACATTTTTTCTTTGCAACTGTTTTATTTGCATTTGCTTTTGTATTACATTTTTTTAGATTGCTTTGTCCTGCCCATAGATTGCTATTATAGAAACAAATTTAAACTTTATTAAGACTGTTACTGTACTGATACTGTTTACTTGTTATAACTTACACTGATTTTTATGAACCAACATGGTGTGCTGCTTTTGCTTAGATTTTTATTAGCTGAAAAATGCTATTTGTCTACGTTTTTAATGACTCTGTACTTTACTACCTGTATGTATTCCTGTATATTATTACCAGGATGGCAGTTACATCAGATTGACTTATGATGTTGCTGTACTAGTTTGTTTATAAGACTGTTTGCTGTTATATTTTATGTAAGACAGTGTTTTGAAAATATGACATTACAGTCGCTGTTTTTTACCAGTATTGATCCTATTTGCTGTATGCATAAGCTGCCTTTGGGGACATATTGTACTTTTAATGTGGGGGGGGGGGTTGACCCTTATGTAAGAGTGTTCAATCTCGCCGTTTGTTCTTACACACGGGGTTCGGAGCCGATCCTCGGCTCCGAGTCGGCCGAATTGCAAAGCTCTGAATCTCAGAGAAGCTCGAGACCAGCCCATATCCCACAATCCTCCCTGCCATTACTCGGATCTAGTTTGCTGCTGTAACAGATCGGATCGAGGAGAGCTCAGACCAGATAGAGAATTGAGTTATTATTACTATTTTCAGATAAGATACTGATTTTTTTTTCTGATATTTCCTTATAGTTATTAGATTATTATAGAAGTGCTGTGTGTTTGTGTTTTATATATATATATATACCCTTTTTTTTTCTTCAGGCACCCTTTGTGGCCTAACCCTTTTTCTTCGGGTGTGGTTTTTGTGAGTGTCTTCTTCATATAGCCTTTTCCATATATATATATTCTTATAGGATTAGTATTTTTTTTTTTTTTTTCTGTACTCATAGTTTTTGTTGTTATTGTACTATGTCAGAAAAAGCTAAATCTGGCTTTAAAATATGTCAGTGTGGGCAGAAAATGTCCATTACTGACAATCATGCTTCCTGCGTCTACTGTCTTGGCCCTCTCCATCTCCAAGAGGATTGCTCTATTTGCCATTCCTTTAGCGGGAGGGTCATGACAGATAGACGCAGGAAGCTCATAGACAGAGGATTGCTGAAGCCTGCCTTTCAAGAGGCTTTGGACAAGTCGGATCAGGCTTCTAAATCCTCAAAGGGGTCGAAGATGTCGGAGCGCATGTCATCGGCTCCGAGTTCATCTTCTCGGGTTCGTTCGCCGGTTCCACAGATCTCGGGGCCGAGCGTTGAACATTTATCTTTTCCTGAGCCCCAGATCTTGGAACTGGTGTCGGAACTGCCACCACCGTCCATTCTTCGGTCGGTGCCATCTTCGGCTCCTTCGACCCGTTCTTCCAGACCCTTGTCTGAGACAGGTGTGGATCGTGTCGTGCAGAAACTCATGGAAAACACGGCCCTTTCCAAGTTAATTGCAGTTTCCTCCCAGTTGGTGTCGAAACTAGAAGGCCTCCCCATATCTCCAACGGGTCCTCCTTCGAGACCCATCCAGATCTCAGAGCCGGGAGAAGATGACCTGATGATAGTGGAGCCCTTGGTGCCAAAACCGTCCATTGCACGATCGACACCTTTGACTTCGACTCCTTCGGAACCATTAGGGGAGTCGCGGAGCCAACGGTCTTTGCTCGGTTCTGGGACCGAGAGTCGTACCGACCTGTCGGTACCGACTCTCCCTCTCGGGGCCTCTGCACAGACTGGCTCGGCTCCGTCCTCGGGGTCGGAGCCCACGGCACCTGGTTCTGGGATGCTTCCGTGTTCTTCGGAACCGGGGGAGCCCTCGGCCAGGGGTTCGGGGGCCTTTGACCTTATGAGGAAGGTATTGTCTGCACAGACAACCACATCATCAGGGGAATCTTCTCCTTCCCCAAAAGGGCCACTTTCTGTTTCTGCTCCCACGATCCATCCCAAGCGTCGAGCCCAATTGCCTCAGCCACCCCCAGAGGGTTCCCCCTGTTCCTTGGAGGCCTCACCAGAAGCCCCCTCTGATGAAGTCCCAAGGAAACGGTTGTGCAAGAGGAGGCACATGGATTCCCCACAGGAATCTCTAATGTCTGACACCGACTTAGATGAGGCAGAGGGGTCCCCCAAATCACCCTCGGAGGATGTGTCATTTGCAGACATCCTGGAGATCTTGAAACAGAGGGGTGATTGGCAGTCCCTAGCCCCCTCTGAGGACGAGTCGGTGCTGCTGAAGGATTTTGGGGCTCAACCTTCTACCTCCTGGATGACTCCTCCCTTTGATGAATTAATGGATTTGATTGCTCGAAGGGCGTGGGAGACACCTGACACAGTGTGGAACCAGTCCCTAGGAAACCAAACAAGTTCATCACTGCCCCCCAAGATAAATCTTATCTCACCAAGGGAGTCCCTGTCGACGCTATGGTGGTGGTGGCAGCCACGTAAAAGGAGATGTCCGAGTCTTCCTCATCTGTTCATCCTCCTAATAAGGATTCTAGGACTATGGACAGATATGGGAAGCGCATTTTTAGTTCAGCGACTTTTTCCATGCGTTCGCTAAACTACCTCACCCATTTCACACGTTTGCAGAGGGATCTCATCAAGGAGCTGGCAGATACCCTCCAGGGTAACACAGATGCTGCTGTTTCAGAAAAGGTAACAGCACAACTTAACACCCTCACCTCCATAGTAAACTCATCCATGAGGCTCATCTTGTATGCAGCCGAGGGATCGAGTAGAGCTGCAGCTTCAGCGATTGCTCTTCAAAGACAATCATGGATGCGGCTGTGCTCCTTTGCGGAAGCCTTCAAGTCTTCCTTTGCCAATGCCCCTTTTGATGGTGCCACAGTTTTCGGGCCCAAGGTTAAGGAGACTCTCACTCGGTGCGAGCAAGAGGGAAAGACCCTGTCTGCTGTCGGGGTCCGTTTTTCCGCTCCTACTAGACTGTACCCCAAAGGGCAATGAGGCGGAAAAATGTGGTTCCGTAAGAATCAGGGATCTTTCCAGACCACACAGAGTGATACTCCCTCCAGAGGCAGAGGTGGGGGTAGAAATGGAAGACGCCACCACGGCGGCAGAGGGGGTCCGCATAACCAAGGTGACAGGGATTCCATCCCTGGGAAGCCTTTCCAGCACTCCTGAAGGGAGGCCCGGCTGTCCTGCTCTGGAGGCAGTCGGGGGTCGCTTAGCTTTATACCCACTGGCCTGGCTAAACATTACTTCAGATTCTTGGGTAAAAAGCATTATAACCAGAGGGTACAAAATCCCCTTCATTTCAACACCAACTGTACAAAGAAAGTTTCCAGACGTGCCACCATTTCAAAGCTGCTCAAAAACAGAGTCATCCAACCAGTCCCGGCGGACCAAAGAGAATTGGAACTTACTCAAGGTTCTTTTTAGTTCCAAAAAAGAGAGGGGACTGGAGACCGATCTTAGATCTCAGCCATCTCAATAACTTCGTGAAGAAGGAAAAGTTCCGGATGGTCACGCTTCAATCGATCCTTCCATTCTTATAGAAGGACGATTGGATGTGCTCTATAGATCTCAAAGATGCGTACTACCACATCAAAATGGCCAGACCGTCCAGAGATCACCTGTGCTTCCGGCTGGGAGCCAGTCACTTTCAGTTTCGAGCTCTGCCCTTTGGACTCACCTCAGCCCCCAGGGTATTCACCAAATGCATGGCAGTAGTTGCGGCTCACTTGAGACGACAAGGATTCCAGGTGTTTCCCTATCTGGACGACTGGCTCCTCACCGCCACCACCGAGCGTCGCCTATTGCAAGCCAGAGACTATACAATCGGCCTTTGTTCCCACTTAGGGATATCCATAAACTTCGAAAAGTCTTGCTTATCGCCCTCACAGTGTATTTCCTTCATCGGAGCAGATCGAAATACACGATCGACACTACTGAAACTCCCCCCAGTAAGAGCTTCAGAACTCAAACAACAGGTCCTTCTTCTTCTGGTCAGCAAGAAAGCCCCAGCCAAACTGGTGTTAAAAGTGTTGGGACTGATGGCAGCCGCACTAATTGCAGTCCCTATGGGAAGGTTACACATGAGGATTCTACAATGGCTGCTCTTCGCGCAGTGGTCGTTCCAACACCTACCCCTAGTGCTCGAGATCAGGATAACAGAATCTTGCAGACGGGACCTCTCATGGTGGGTGCGCGATCAGAACCTCACTGTGGGTCGTCCGTTCTTTTACCCAGTCCAACAGCCATAATAACCACGGACGCTTCCCTGATAGGGTGGGGGGGCCTTTTTCAGGGAAGAACAGTCCAAGGAGAATGGTCCAGCACAGAGTACACTCTACATATAAATGTTCTGGAGTTGAGGGCGGTGTTCCTGGCGTTGCAACACTTCCAAGCCCTCTTACCTCTAGGAACAGTGGCAGTTCAAACAGACAACATGTCTGTAGTCTGGTACATAAACAAACAAGGGGGAACCAGGTCTTACCCGTTATGCAGAGAGGCCATGAGAATTTGGCAATGGGCAGAGTCCACGGGTCGCTTTCTGATAGCAATGCACATCCCGGGGTCATCCAACGTCATTGCGGACAGGATGAGCAGAGCCATCCTGTTACCTCACGAGTGGTCCCTCAATTCACAGACTGCGGAAAAGAACTTCCGCAAATGGGGCCAGCCTTGCTGCGATCTGTTTGCTTCCCCGTTGAATGCAAAATGCAGAAGCTACTTTACCCTTCTACCCCCTCCGGGGGATGTCCCCATGGACGCACTGATACACGATTGGCCCCCGGGTCTCCTATATGCATTCGCACCGACTCCATTGATTCCCAGATTTCTACAGAAAGCCAGGAACCTGGAAAGGACTATAATACTCATAGCCCCATTCTGGCCTCGTCAAATATGGTTCCCCTTTCTTCTAGCCCATCAAATAGAGGAACCATGGATTCTGGACCCAGTACCAGATCTGCTGACACATTCGTCGGGAGTTCCTCACCCGTCTCTACAGTCCCAAAAACTAGCAGCTTGGCTGCTCCGCTTCCCTGCCTAGCCAGGTCTCATCTACTCCCTCCGGCAGTTCAGCACATCCTGGTTGCTTCTCATAAAGCTTCCACTACTAAGCTCTATATGAGTAAGTGGAAACGCTTTGTATATTGGGCATCTAGTCAAAACATAGACCCCTTGGTAGCTCCTCTACATAAAATTTTAGAATTCTTATCCATCCTTTTTCACGAAGGAGCTTCTACTTCCACTCTAAGAGTACAGTTGGCGGCCATATCAAACTTCCATATTGGTGAGGAAGGTTCTCCCATTATGTCTCACAGACTTTGTAAGGCCTTTATGAAAGGAACCTTCCATCTTAGACCGCCTGTCAGAAAACCTTTCTTTCCATGGAGCCTGAATTTGCTGCTGTCGCAACTCATGTTGCCACCTTTTGAACCTGCTTCGTCATTTTCTTAAAGTTCTTATCGTGGAAGACGCTGTTTCTCGTCGCCGTGACCTCAGCTCATAGAGTCTCAGAGCTGCAGGCATTATCGGTCAGACCACCTTACTTGATATTCCATCCAGACAGGGTCTCTTTGCGTACAAATCCATCTTTCCTTCCAAAAGTATGCTCAGTTACGAATATTAACCAGTCTATAGAACTCCCTACCTTTTTCAAAAAACATACTAACAAACTGGAGTATATGTTGCACAAGTTGGATGTTCACAGGCAATTAAGATTTTATTTAGATAGGACCAAAGCTTACAGGAAAACGGATCAGCTCTTCGTTGCATTTGCAGACAATAAAAAGGGCATGGCAATTACTAAACGTACACTATCTAAATGGCTTGCTGACTGTATAACATTTGTATACTCTACATCAAAGCAATCCTTACCCACCAAACCTAAGGCCCATTCTACCAGATCCATTTCCACTTCCTTAGCTCATGCGGCTCACTTGCCTTTGGACACTATTTGTGCAGCAGCCACGTGGTCTAAACCACATACTTTCATCACTCATTATAGAGTGGACAAGGTCTCCAAGGATAGGACATCATTTGGTTCCACTGTGCTTAGGAACGTTCTTCCATGAGTCACTCGGGGTCACGGAGCTAGGGACGCTACCCGTGTGTAAGAACAAACGGCGAGATTGAACACTCTTGCATAAAGAAGTTAGGTTCTTACCATAACGTTCCATGTAGAGTGTTCATCTCGCCTTTGTTCTTACATTCCCTCCCTTTCCCCCCATGTGTTTGGAAGAACTGGTAGGATTAGAGTCTGATCGACGTGTCTTGACCCCTTCCGGGGTATATGGTCCCGTGTGTCATGGGATATATGCTTAGACCATTAGTTATTGCTATGGTGAGAGAGTGTCTCTGAATGGCTGAAGAGAGTGTATGCTTCTAGCACCGCAGGTGTTGGATCCTTTGGTCTGGTTTGTTTGCAAACTAGATCTGAGTAATGGCAGGGAGGATTGTGGGATATGGGCTGGTCTCGAGCTTCTCTGAGATTCAGAGCTTTGCAATTCGGCCGACTCGGAGTTGAGGATCGGCTCCGAACCCCGTGTGTAAGAACAAAGGCGAGATGAACACTCTACATGGAATGTTATGGTAAGGACATAACTTCTTTTTTTGTTACCATACAACCTTTTGTCATTTAGGGTTTGTCATAGGTACTGCCTTAAATGTTACTCCATTTCCAGACGTAGATGACATAACCAACATTTAATTGCATTGTTTAGTTTTGCATATACCATTTGCATTACTGTAAATGTATTTACTGTATCTGTATTAACTTTACACTGTATCTGTATTAACTTTACTGTGTGTCTGTAGGTTATTTTGTGTTTATTCTGAATCCATCCTGGCTTATTAAATCAGTAAAGTAGTATTTATTTTTCTGTCTTTTCCAGTCTCTTTTGTTTAATTAGCATTGAGTTTTGTATACTAACATCGTCTTCCATTGCTTTAAAAGATCCCTGTACTTTGCTGCCAACTGATAACCTGTGTTCTGTTAATTTATTGCTTTAATGCCTGTTGCCTGCCATGACCTGGGTTATAGGGAGGATTATCCCCATATTCTACTGGTCATAATTTACCATTTTTATTATACTGTTAGTGTTTGTAATTACCCTTTTCAGCAAGGCAACGGGTTTGTCCTTCCTTCTGTTTATTACTTACCTCCTTTTTTTTGTGTACCCTGATGTTTGCAGGTTATTTGCATATATGCTTTTTCTATTTATGATTTGCCTGTTGCCATTGTTATATCCTCTCCCACCTCTTTGGGGATTGGATATTGCTTCTGAAAAGGAGGAATGTAATCCAAAGGATTACCTACACTCACTGGTACTGCTAATTTACCACAATCTGTCTTTGATGTAGCCTACAAGGGCTGAAATTGTGATTTGATTTGCTCCCATTTATTATGCAGTTGTGAATGTCTCTTGGTAGTGTCTTTTTATAGTTACTTACATCAATTACAAAGCAAGGAAATTGCTGAGCTGTATCCCAACTATCTTCCATTGTGGCTGACCATACAAACTTGTTATTGAAATCAGTTACTATTCCCAGTTTGCCGAGAATATCAACCCCCAAGGATTGTTGTTCTGCAACTGGAATTCATAAGAAATGTACCCTGTATTGAAGATCCATTTTCTGTGAAACATATTTTAACTGGCTTACTGCTTATAGCCATGCAAGTGCTGCCATCAAAGCCTTGAATGTAAGATTTTTTGAACTGATTTACAGGTAACTGTTTATTAGTGACTGCCCCTGTATCAAGTAGGACATCTTTCCATAGTGTCCCCTCCATCCATACATCCACTAACAGGCATCTGTCCTTTTCACGTTTAAAATTTGTGAGAAAGGTTACTTGGAGGGGGGGCACACCCCTCATCAGAATCATATTCATTCTGATCTGTTTTCCTGGGTATGTCTCTGATTACACAGACTGCATGTTCTGTTCCCTGTTGACTGTTGATGTCTTTCCTGTCTAATGTGTACTTTGTACTTTCAGTTTATTTATTTTTTTCTGTATCCCTCTGTGTTTGTTCCTGTGACTGAGTCTCCCTTAATGTATTTTCTTTATCTTGATTTCTTTCCTTATTTTTGGGTTTTGCACTATTATCTGCATAGATACCCTTTTCTGTTTGACTTTCCTTTCATCTTTTATAATATGGACAATCCTGTTTAATGTGTCCTATTTTCTTACAAGTAAAACATATCACCTGTTTTTCTGAACTTCGTTGTGCATCTGTCTGTAACCCTGATGGAGCAGAAGCTGCTCGTGATCCCCCTGTGTTTGTTATTTCATCAGACCATGTATTACGTCCCCTTCTTTTCCCCACGTAGTCTACAAGCTGTTTTTGTACATTTTCTATGTGCATCTGCAATACTGCATACTTCTCTTAAACTGTCTAGCACTCTGGCTTTTCTGTTGCTCCAGGTGGAGTTTGAGATGTGTAATCTCTGAGTCTGTATTTATCTGTCTGGCAGAAACTGATTTTAAAGCTGCATCTGCATTTTGCAGAATGTCACTCACTGTCTGCAGGAATTGCTTCAACATACCATCTTGCTTGACCAAAACATTATTTTGTTTTTTTCTGTCATGCTATTTAGACTGTCTGATCATTTTGAGATAGTTTTTTTATTTTTTTTTTAAATAGTGGAAACTAGCATTACCTTGTCTGTTGTTTAAAACAGTTATGTGAGTCTAGGCACTCACCAGTTTCAGCTGCTTGCTTTGCTTTGACATCTGCTAAAGCATAGCCTGTTCTGTATTACATTTTTATGTGCTTTGATTTTGACAATGCTAAACTTTCCCTGTAAATCATTTTGGGAATCAATGCCCATAACTCCCGTAGTACTGGAGCATGTTTTAGGGGTTTGCTAACACTGACGACGAATCCCCTTCTGACCCAAACTGGTATGTGTAAATGCAAAAAAAAAAACATTTAAATAAAGCATAATTTCAAATAGACCACACAGTGCATGTCAACCATCGTTTAAATGCCAACATATTGAAACAAAATTCCTTTCTTGTCTTGCCACTGAGGCAGAGTCTGCAATAAACAAGACTATTGATATATGTCAGCAGGCGAAATAACTGTCATTTCTGCTGAACCCTGCCCAATGTCAGTTGGTGTATTTTGTACTCCTTGTAAACCTTTCTGGGCTTTTTGTAACTGTTTTGTCAGATTACCCTCTGTAGTTTGTGCCCTTAGTAAATGTTGTTGGGCTCTATCTGATTGTTATGTTAAACCAGAAATGTCATGTAAAGTCTGAATGCTATGCCGAGTCTGTTCCTCTAAATGGCATTATTGTCCCTTACTACTGTCTCTAGGGAAATTTTGAAAAGCTGTGAAAACCTTTTCTTTAAAAGGTTAATATTAATAGCACACTCTACTATGTTAGAATTTTCTTCTTTCTTTATGTGCATCTGCAATATTTATTATAAATAACATTTTTATGTAGTCTATTTCATTATTGACATTAATTGCATACACTTGTACTGTATGAGATTTAGGTGACTGCAGAAGGTACATTTGACTGTTGTGTATGTGAAGAACTAACAATGCTAGAATCAAACAGATTATCAGAATAGGATATATCTTATGGTGCAGCTTGGCTTACATACTAGACTCCTGTGACAAGATAGACATAAGTTTGGAAAATTACTTCCACATAAAAAACGGTCTTTATGAATTGCTGTACATTTTATGTATGGATTGTAAGCATTTATGCATTTACAAACACAACTGTTGTCTACATTTTGAACATTAAACATTTTAGATTTACATTTCATGTCTGACACAGAAGGTTTAAACTATGTAAATTTATATGTACAATATGTGGGCATTGTAAAGTTAACTGTGTGTACTGGCATCCATGTTATAACTGTGAAGAATTTACCGTATTTTGCATAGTTGACAAACAGGTGATCAGGCTGAAGTCACTTAGAAGACACTGTGTCCTTCAACAGACGAATTGATGTTGGAACGTTGCAGGACAGCTTCTACGGCGTCACTCTGTATCCACCAGCGAAGTATGAACTGTTGATGCACTGGAAATGTCAGTCCGTTGAACTCACGGAAAATTCAAGGCCTTTATGAAAAATTAGCTGTTGGTAATGGATAAAAAAAAGGTTATGGCCAGTGGACTAGGTTCACGGCCAGTCGGCTAGGCTCACCATTGTGAAATATTATTAGCCACTGTAAAATATCAGCAGGCCAGACCGACACCGTACTACTGCATCCATTAATATGTATTTGTATTAGTAGAAATTCTTGCCAAACAGTTAATACTGTCAGAGTTATTTCAATTCTATTATAACACGGCTAGACACACATAACTACAGACTAATGCACACTTAGTCATAGACGTCACTTTGTCTTTTCGGCTTTTCCCGGGTAGGGGTCGCCACAGCGGAACTCCGGTCCGCTAATGATTGGCAGTCGAGTTTTATGGTGCCAAGTTGCCAGCCCGACACCCAACCTTCAGCGAAGGCACTCCCATTCACGCATGTCTTTCAGAGGCCACTCTACCGCGGGGAGGACATGCAGACTCCATACAGAAGGCACTCCAGCCGAGAATCGAACAGGAGAACTTCTTGCTGTGAGGCAACAATGCTACCGCTGTACCACATAGACGTCACTAAAGAGTGAAAATTACTGTCCAGTTTATATACTCTGTTAAATGTCAAACAATGTTATTTTTAATGTCCTTGTGACTTGTTCTTCTGGTTTCTGTTTGTGTCATGAAAAAGTCCAATGGTTATTTTTAGCCTGGACAGTTTCTGTTGAAATGACAAATTATGTCCTCCTTTGGTTATTTTCTTCCTTGCTGTATCTGAAGACTTCACAAAAAGTCTCTCCACTTCATCTTTGCGTCACTTGAAGTGTCTGTATTTTATTTCATTTATTTCTGCATCTGAAAGCTCACAGAAAGTCAACTTCCTTTTTTCTGTAACAGAATGCCATTTACAGTAAGCCCTCAGCTATATGTTATTAATATCTAAGCTGAACATTTACAAGAAATCTTTTTAATAAAAGGTCACTTAACTGTTCTTGCAAAGCAAGCCATATTTTCTTTTACTGAACACACAGTATAATTTTGGGGAAAGCATTTTAATTTATACAATCTCTATCACTAAGTGTTTGCACGTGTCATCCAGTTGCCATAGTTCACCTTCATAGCATTGATGCCACTTTTCGCAAGAGGGATGCTTGTCTGCTAAAGGAAGCAAGGCAAGCTATTAAGTGACAGTGGCCTGCTTTTATGCTGATGTACCTTGACACATTATTGCTTTCCTTTGTGATACAGAATCTCTCCAGTACCTAGTTGCTGGACCTAACCTGCTTATTCATTTGCAAATTAATCTGTCTGGATTGCTTGCTGACATGTAGGTAAAATAGTCATAATAATGTAATAGTTTTGAGTAAAAACTAATTTTCAAAGATGCCTCAGTTGTAAGCATGCTTCCCACTTCATATCCCCCTTGGGTCATCTGTAGTCATACAAAATATGATTCACTGACTCTGGGTTGGCAAAATAGCCAAACACTGGGGGGACATCTGTGACATTCACCCACTATTTATTTTATTTATTTTACATTTGTTTACCGGGTTAGTCCAACTGGATACATATCCCTTTTCAGCAGAGACCCGGGGAGAAAAGCTCCACAGTTAAACAGGTATTAAGTTACATTTCAAAAAGGCAACATAACATGGTAAGGTATAAAATGTTTCAACATAACAGTTGCATGAAAGTTCAGGGAAAAAAGAGAAAAGCGTATACATAATTGAGACAAGGTTTAGGTTTGACATATAACAATTTCATAATAACATTCACCCACTATACCAATATTTTATTAAGTATAGCTTAGAAGAATGATTCATTGACTCTGTCATGACAAATTAGGCAAAAGCTTTGAGTGTGGGGGAAGGACACCTCTGATGCCCTGCACCCTTCCCTTAAGTATAACCAATTTCAGGTCTGTAGCATCTCAGGGTAGGTTGCATCTCCTGGGATGGAGTTTATCAGCAATTAGCCAGTTTGACAGAGATGCTTTAATTGTGTTCCCTAAATGCCCAACATTTGTCATTTTTCCTTCCCTTTCCAGCATGTTAGAATAGGATTATAAACTGTAGTGATGTTCTGTTGATTTTATTGTACAGATCTTTTCTCAGAATAGTGCTAAGCTTTACTTTAGGAGGATATAGTGGCAAGCGCCAAGTTGTGAGTCTGCCATACGTCTAATGTATTCAGGGTGACATAACTGGTACTGTTAATACTCAGAAGCTAGAACAAACTGTAAAGCAACTGCTTTGGAATCTGCCCTCGAATTATTCTACCTGGCACTTGTATTGTGCTGAATGCAAAACAAGATGTACTCAAAGATCTATTTTCAAAGTCAGTTTTTTAAATACAAACATCTATTTTTTCAAGTGTAAATAGCTTTGTGGTTCTTTTAATTTATTTGAAATGTATGTACTTATTAACAATCTGTGATGCATGGAGTAACACTTTCTAGTAGCAGCCAGTTGGCCGAGACATTACCATTGTTTGTAGATAAAAATTGAGTAGTAGTTAGACCATCTGATTTAGAAGTTTGTGAGAATAGCGTGCTTTTGTGATGTAGTCAGTATAGTGGCATTATCGCCTGCTGCCAAGCTTAGGTCTACTTACATTTAGACCATTTCATCACACAGCAAACTTTAAAATGGGAAGTATGGCAAGGAAAGTTTATGTGGGAATATAACAGCTGCATCTCATTTTAATACATTGTGTGTCTAATCATGTTCTTTTCCATTTTTTAGTGCAAAATTATATATTAATAAGAGCATCTTTGAAAACTTAGTAGACTGGTGCGTTTGAAACGGCAATATGCAAAAATGGCGGCATCATTTGAAAAGTGTAACTAAAGTTAAAAAATAAGTTTAGCTCTATTTAAATTTGCTTTAACCAAATTATTTTAATTTTGTAAGCCATAAATTTAAGTTAGATTTGACATAAGCAGCTCTCAGCAATGTCTATAAAATATACAACTAGGGCATAAATGTGTTCAAATTAAATTTTTTTTTTTAATTTTTCATCTGCAATTTTTAACTGTGTTCTTGTACATTATTTGTCTTGACAGGGTTGTCCCCCTTGGCTGCTCACAAACCGTGAGTGGTTACACGTTTCAAGGCTTTATGTCACATAGTAATAGTTATCCTTGTGCGTACCTCAACGCTGCATCAGCTATTGGAATTAAAAAGGAAGATGTGGACCTATTTATAAAAAGACTTGAAAAGTGCTTTATTGCTTTCAATAAAGAGAAAGTTTAAGCAAAAATACCAGAAGCCGGCACAGAATGCTCCTAAGGATGTGAAAATATATTTATGCAAGTGTATTCTGAAAGCCCAGGACATGTCTTGTACATTTGCCGAGTAGATGGTGCAGTTTTTGAAGCTAGTGGAATGGAAGAAACCATGTTGTGGCTTTCGTTACTAACTCATGCATTTACTTCACTGAAGCACTTTTAAAGTGGGTCTATATTGGATGATCAAACTTTCAAAAGTTCGACTGTCGTATGGTCGAATTTTTGAAAGTTTGAACATTTAAAATGGAGATCTGTGTACAGCAAGGAATGGGAAGATTTCCCTTTTCTGCACTGTAGTGCGATCTCGGAGTTGGTATATTTAAAGAGGGGGGGTGCAAGGGGGCTTGCCCTCATGCTTAAAACATTCAGGTAGGTTATTTGTGTATTTTATTTTTTTATTAGATTTTCGAACTTTTAAAAGTTTGATCATATGGTGTCGACCATATGACACTCGAACTTTTGAAAGTTCGATTATCTAATATAAACCCTTTTAAAGCATATCCTTAACTATATGCTGTGGTACTAAAATGTAGTATGCTACAGATACCATGTTTCTTATCTTACTGGCAGCATGGTGGCTTAGTGGAAAAATCCCTGTGTAACAGCTTCAGGGACCAGGATTCAGTCCTGACCTTCACAAGTTATCTTTGTGTAGCTTTGAATTTTCTCCCCATGTTGGCATGATGAGTTTTCTCTGCAGAATCTGTTTTCTTCCTACCTCACACAAATATGTTGGTTGATTGGCTACACTAAATTGGTCATATATACATTGTGTTTAGCCTTGCCAATGTCTTCTGTGTTGTGACTGAAAATGGTCCAGAAAGGACCCTATTGATTAATCAATAAAATATATTGAATTCCAATCAGTTTCTGAGGCAAAAATACCAGAAATTGTAAGAAAACTGTTTCACAGTAATTTGTGTGTAAAGTAACACACACCTTGTCATGATTTGTGTATGGAATAAATTATTTTAATTTTTGCTCCTTGTATAGTACGTTGTTTTTGTCCAGTTAGTGTTTCATTTGAGTCTGAATTGCTTGAACAAAGTGCATAGATTATAATCCTGTAGCTGGGCAATATGAAATTAGGCAAATATTATTTAGGTTAGCATTTACCATTCACTGTTGACAGAATTCAAGATCAAATGTACAGGATCACTATACAATAGTAATGTGTGACTTCTGCTTAGTAAGCTACTCAAACATAATACAGAGCTAGTTTCGTATAACTTATTACAGAACTGAACTGTAGTCCCAAACTGTATGTTCCTTCTCCATCTTTTTGCCAACTCATCCTTCATAGAAACTGAAACAGTGCACTAATGTTTCCATTTCCTAATGTACTTCACCTTCTGACATGACTTTTTTTTACCATGGTGTGATTTTTTTTTTCATCATCTTTGTGGTTCCAATGCTAAACACAAAACCAAAAGTCGTAAAGGAGTTCAAATTCTGAAGCCATAAATTTGTGTCATGCTCAGTAGTTGTCAAGCTTGGTTTTGAATAGTCTTAGACATGCACAGTGTTTTAAATTTGTATGGGGTTTATTCTTCAGAGTTGTAGTGCAAAAGTTATTGTCAAGTAGAACACTTATGCTCAGTTTTGAAAGGTTTCTTTTTAGCAATGCATAAAAGCTTGTTCTACACCTTTCTGATGTCATAATGGAATGGTGCATAACATGGAGGATTATGATAAAGTCTTTGATAATAACCAAGTTGTAATGTGTTTGAAACATGACTATCAAGAAATTCACCTAAAGAGTAAAGGAAGGTGAAATTTGAGAGATGAATTTCTTGACATCCGTATTACTACTGCTTAGTTATGATCAGAGAAATTAATTCATAATTTTTGTAGAATGTTGAGCTTTAGCTATTCCCATTTACTACTAGATGCAGAAAAGTGTTCTAGAGTATGACATGATCTGAAGTAGTTTACTTCATTTGCTCTTCAACCTGTGGGTTACGGATCCGAGACGGCAGTTTAACCAGAATCTGATCAGAGCTCCAAGCTCCTCCCCTTACCCATAATACCACTCCATCTCCTTCCTTCCCCCAGATCTTCTTTGCTGCGGCTTTGCATAGCATCGTGGTCTCAGAGCTCCAGGCGTTGTGCTTGCTTAATTAGCATTTTTCTTAAAACTTTTGGGGTAAGTGTACCTTTTTTCCTTGTATTAGGTTAGGGTTTCCCTTCCCTTTCCTTTCCCTCCCCTTCCTCGTGTTGAATTAGAAAAAAAAAATCAGTTAGAGTTTCCTATAGTGTGTGTATATCTGGTCTACAACTGTTGTTTTATTCCTGGTTATTTTCGGACATGGCTGATCAGAAAAAGCCTGTCTTCAGAAAGTGTGCAGAGTGTGGCCATAAGTTATTCACATAGGATGGCCACACTCTGTGTGTGGTATATTTAGGGGTCGCACATCTGTCGACTGACTGCTCTAATTGCGCGGTTTTTAACCTGCGAGCCTTGAAAGACAGCAAGGCCAAGGTGATCATGAAAGGACTGTCTGCTTCGGGGACAGCTGTCCCCACTACTACGGCTGTGGTCATGGCTGTGACTGCTTCTGCTTCTTCAGCTTCTTCCTCCTCCCATGCCATGACTCACCCTCCCATTCAGAGGCCTGTTGAAGGGGATTTGCCAAGAAAAGACAAGGGCAAGACTAGAAAGAGTGTCAGGTCCTCCCCAGAAACCCCAGGCTGCTTCCAGGCCTAGTACTCCTCGGCTCCGGTCGCCTAGGTTCTCACCGGAGCCGGAAGACGCAAGACCGTCTTCTAGGGTTTCGATGCACCGAACGTCTAAGTCAGCCTCAGTGTCTTCATCATAGTGCTCCACCAGAAGTTTGAGTGAAGTGGAGATTAACAAAATGATGAGAAGATTTATTTGCACCAAGATCCAGGTGGGGGACTTGCCAGCCCCCTCTCCCTCTGGAGGGGGGAGCTCGCTCCCTTTTTTCACTCCAATAACTCCTACTCTGATCTGACCCCTGGTATCAGAGTTTTCGGATCCGAGGAGTCTCGTAGTTGGGGGGGGTCGACACCGATAGTACTATGATGTTCTTCATTCCACATTGCTGCAGTCCTAACTATTGGGTAGTCCGCTGTCCAGTCGGCCCGAATACCAAAGTATATGGCTGACGTCGGTCAGGGCGCATTAGACTGACGTCAGTACGTCAGGGTACTAATGCGCATGACCGACGTCATATCCTCAGTCTTTTTTGCCGCATGGTCCGATGCAGAAGCAGTTTTGCGAGTGCAGGTTGGCGTTCTGAAATTTTCTGAAGTCGGAGTTTCAGACCGAATCAAAGTTGGCTAAGAACCCCGTTGGGGAACATTTTGTTTTTTTCTTGCCTCAGTATTTAACCGGATGTCAGAAAAAGTGAATAACTGTATTTCTTGTGGGAAACAGATACCTCATAGGGATTACCATACCTTGTGTATACCTTGTTTAGGGCCTGAGCACGACGTTGTTGGATGCCGCTCTTGTGCTAGATTTAACAAACGCACTATTAAGAGATGGTTAGACTGTGCCAGGTTAGTGTTTGGGAAGCGTTGTAATTATAAAATGCCGTCGGATGCTCCGACGCCCGCTTCGTCCAAAAAGCGCAAGGACAAAACAGCGAAGCCTAGGGTTGATGAACCGGCAGTCCCGGACGTCGGTTCTTTAGAAGGCTCGGTGGAGCCAGAGGTTTTGCCAGGAGTTTCTTTGGAGTCTCAGGCAGAGACTTTACTGTTACAGGATGTGCTCTCTCAGGAGGTAGGCCAGGCTGAGGGGGCTTCTCAGGTAACTGTTCTTCCCTCTCTTCCCAAGGTAGTTAGAGCCTCTCCTTCTGTTTCCAAAACTTCTTTGAGAGGTAGGCCAAGTTTAGCTTCAGGGGGGGCTTCTCCTAGCACTTCAGGTTCTGTGCCTAAGAAACATATGCTTAAAATGGCAGAAGATTTGATTTCTATGATTAGAGGTTCCATGCCCCCTCCTGATAAGAGGCCTAGGGTGGAACCAGAGTTTGAGAGTTTTGAACAGTGTTCAGAGGCTTCTGAGTCTTCTGCGGAAGACTTGCAGGAGTATCCTCCTTATTCTGATTCTGATGTGGATGATTCCACTCCTACAGCTTCTCCTCCTGAGGATTTCTCATTTTCAGAGACTCTGCATTCCATGAGGGAGCACTTTAAATGGGAAGGCCAAGATTACTCTGATTCCAGGAAAAGGCTTAGGGAATTCTTGTTTTTACCCCAGCATAGGCCCTTAGCTATACCTCCTGTGTTGAATGTGGTGGAAGATGTTTTTGCAGAGGCTTCCCTGAACCCTGATTCTTTGCCTCCTGCTCCTGTTAAACCTGATAAGTACTATAGGGTGCCTGAAGCTCATAAGTATCTTTTTAAGAGTCCTAGGGCAGACCCGGAAACTGTTTCTCAGGGACCTAAAGGTGTTAAGGCCTCTGTTGTTAAAAACCCTGTTCCCACTGATAAAGAGGCAAGGGCTTTGGATAGATGGGGAAAGAAAGTGTATACTTCTTCCACTTTAGCCATGAGGGCGTTGAATTGTCAGTTTCACATGCTAAAATATCAAAATTATCTCCTTTCACAATTGAAATCTAAGGTGGATGCTTTGGCGGAAGGTATTGAGTGTAAAGAGTTGCTGGATTTAGTTCATGTGTCTGAACAAGTAGGTAAGCATTCTTTGCAATGTGGTTTTGATGCTGTACAGGCCTCCTCGAGGGTGGCTGCCACTAGTTCTGTTCTTCGCAGGCATGCCTGGTTGAGGGATCAGAATTTAGCTGAGCATGTTAAGACAAGGATTTTGGATGCTCCTTTACAGTCTGATGTGTTGTTTGGTTCGCCTGTGGAAGCAGTTTTAAAGAAAATGGAGGACAAAGCTAAGTCTATGCAAACTGTTAAAGATTTTTGCAGGTGCAGCCACCAAGTTTAGTAGAAATTGGCCTACTAAGGGATGGACATATCCTGCTTATGATTCCCAGTCTAGGGGTAGGTCTAGACGTGGTAGGGGCAGAGCTCAAGGTTCTTTTAGGCCTAGAACAGGGAGTTCACCTGCTCAGACTTCTGGTGAGGGCAGGGGTCAGTCCTTTTGTAAACAGACCCAATGACCTGCCTTTTCAGCTGCCAGTAGATTCTCGTCTGGCAGCTCCTTTGGGAGGAAGACTGTCTCTTTTCAAAGAAAATTGGGATTTAATTACTCAAGACAGATGGGTGTTGGATATCATTCACCACGGTTACAGGTTTTATTTCCATACTTTGCCCCCTTTCAAAGGCATGCCAGACGTTCCTCCTCCACAAAGGAAAGAGGCTCACAAGCAAATTTCTCTGTTACTCCAAATAGGGGCCATTCAGCCAGTCCCTGTATCAGAAAGGGGCCTAGGATTTTATTCTCGCCTGTTCCTAGTACCAAAGAAGGGGAACACGTGGAGACCAATTTTGGATTTATCTATCCTCAACACTTATCTGGACATTCCCAAGTTCAAGATGTTGACGTTACAACAGCTTTTACCTCTGCTGGGCAAAGATCACTGGATGGTAACTTTAGATCTCAAGGAAGCTTACCTTCATGTGCCTATAAGACTAAGTTGCAGGAAGTATCTGCGTTTTCGAGCTGGAAATTCTCATTATCAGTTCTCTGCATTGCCCTTTGGCTTATCTACTGCCCAGAGTATTCACAAAGGTTCTGGCTCCAGTGATAGCTTACTTCAGGCTAAAAGGAATTCAAATCTATCCTTACTTGGACGACTGCCTGATTCTGGCTCAAGAAAAGGAAGACCTTCTACAGCATCTGGAATATGTTATAGCAGTGCTAAGATGCCTAGGGTATTCTGTGAACGAAATAAAGTCCAGTCTAGTACCCTCTCAAGACATGTGCTTTCTGGGTGTGAGACTGAATACAGCAGCCCAGATGGCCTTTTTAACCCCGGACAAACAAAAGAGTCTATCCCTTTACTTCCATCAACTATCTCATCAGTCCGTGCTGACTGCAAGGACAGTCCTTCAAGCATTAGGGTTCATGGCATCTTGTATTCTGGTGCTTCCCAATGCCAAATTGCATATGAGGAAGCTGCAATGGTATCTCAAAATGTATGGACACAGCACTGCCAGGATTTGGACACTGTCATTCAAATAATACCTTGCCTTCAAAAGAATTTTTGTGGTGGGCTCAGGAATGTCACCTAAACAAGGGACTCTCTGTGACCCGGCCAGAGGCGAGTCAGATTTTAACGACAGATGCCTCGGACATTGCTTGGGGAGCTCATCTAAATGGAAAGTGGATACAAGACAAGTGGCCTGCCAGACTACAGCATCTACATATCAACATGAAGGAGATGTTAGCAGTCCAGTTTGCATTAATGGCTTTCAAGGAGTTACTTCTTCCAGGGCAGGTGTTGATTCTAACAGACAACACAACTGTCATGTGGTACATCAACAAACAAGGGGAACACATTCTTATCCTCTATGCAGGCAAGCAATGATTTTATGGGAGACTGCGCTCAGCTTGCAACTAACTCTTCAGGCAAGGTTTCTGCCGGAGCACAGAACTCCTTAGCAGATGTGTTAAGCAGACAAATCATGGATCCCCACGAGTGGAAACTGGATCTTCATGTATTTCAGAAATTGACAGTGTCATGGGGAACTCCAGACATAGATCTGTTCGCTTCTCCACTAAACCACCAGCTGCCAAAGTTTTGCACAAAGGGTTTCATCACACAGCTTGGAAAGTGGATGCTCTGTCTTTCAGTTGGAAAAATCTTCATGTGTATGCCTTTCCACCTCTGCCTCTTCTTCCAAAGGTGCTCTTAAAGGTCAGACAAGACAAGCCAAGGATGATTTTAATAGCTCCAGATTGGCCTCGGCAACACTGGTACCCACTACTAAGGAGTCTGGTAAGGAAACCTCCATGGCCTTTACCTTTGATTCCACATCTGTTATCTCAGAAGGACGGTCATCTGCTCAATGTCAAGCTTCACTCTCTTCATCTAACAGCCTGGCATATTCTGGGTTGAAACACAGCAGGTCTCAACTTCCTCAACAAGTTTTAAATGTGATTATGGAAGCTAGAAGACCTAGTACCAGGAAAGTGTACGCAGAAAAATGGAAGAGATTTTTATTTTGGAGTACAGCAAAGAATTTGGAGATTTCTGAGCCTAATTTGAGTGTGGCTCTTCAATATCTTACTGAGTTATTGGACAAAGGTTTGTCCTTCTCTTCCATTAAGATTCATGCTGCAGCAATTTCAGCTCACTATGATTGTGACCCACCATTGTTTTCGCATCCTTTGTTCAAGCAGTTTCTTAGAGGGGCAAAGAATATAAGACCCCACGTAGAGCTCCTACTCCTGCTTGGGATCTCAATTTTGTGTTGGAAAAACTTACTCTACAACCTTTTGAGCCTGCGGCTACTGCTGAATTGAAATACTTGTCATGGAAGACTGCTTTTCTGTTGGCTATTACTTCTGCAAGAAGGGTGTCTGAGTTGCAGGCCCTTATGGCAGTAGAGCCCTTTTGATTTTCCATAAGGATAGGGTATCATTACGTACTAATCCTTCCTTTATGCCTAAGGTGGTTTCTAGTGTGGCTTTAAACCAAACTATTCATTTGCCTACTTTTTATGCAGACCCCCAAAATAAAGGGGAAAAGATTTTGCACACTTTAGATGTACACAGGCAATTGCGTTATTATTTGAGCAGGACTAAGGATTTTAGGCAGTCTCAGCAGTTGTTTGTTTCTTTTGCTTTGAGTTCGCAGGGCAAGCCTGTGTCAAAACAAACTATTTCTAGGTGGATTGGTTTTTGCATTGCATTTTGTTATTCCCATCATGGCAAAGAGATTCCAGCTGGGATTAGGCCTCATTCCACTAGGGCTACTGCCACTTCAACAGCATTTCTAAGGGGGGTGGCAACTAAGGATATTTTGGAGGCAGCTACTTGGAGTTCAGTGCATACTTTCTCTAAGCATTATCACCTTCCTCTCTACTCTAAGTCTAGGGCTGGTTTTGCCACAGCTATTTTGCAAGGCATGTTGTCAGCTCCTGCTTCTTTATGATTTGCCAGCCTCCCTTACCTCTGCTTTGGGATTCTACCCAATAGTTAGGACTGCAGCAATGTGGAATGAAGAACATAGTACAGTTTTGTACCTACCATAAATGTAGATGTTCGAGGATCCACATTGCTGCAGTCCAATTTACCCTCCCTCCTTCCCTCTGTGTTTAGGGGTGGTTGTGTAGGTGAGGTTATATGCTGATAATTTTGTATATATTGTACATATTTTTGGTGCAGGTATATTGGGCCTTGTCTTTTTAGGGTCTTCTGACATCTGGGGCAAGAAAAGACTGAGGATATGGCGTCGGTCATGCGCATTAGTACCCTGACGTACTGACGTCAGTCTAATGCGCCCTGACCGACGTCAGCCATATACTTTGGTATTCGGGCCGACTGGACAGCGGACTACCCAATAGTTAGGACTGCAGCAATGTGGATCCTCGAACATCTACATTTATGGTAGGTACAAAACTGTACTTTTCTTGACATCGGCCATTGCTCTGACCATGTCAGATCCAACCAGTTTGGACCCGAGCACCTCTCGGAGCTGTAGTCTCTGCGTTGGATCTGAAGCGGGGCTCCCATCGGCTCTGGCCGTGTAGGGTCATGGCCCCCCCTTCAGCATCTCTGCACCTGCGGGCTCTGCTTCGATTCCCCCATTGGGTCCAGGGAGGACAGCTTCCCTGCTGGTGGCCCAGGAGGCTCATTCTCCTTTTCGGCATTCAATGTGGTGGAAAGGGTGCACTTGAGTGGATCGAGACCCCTATTTCCTCAATTCCACCCTGGCTCTGGATGCAGCCTCTGCCATTTTATCCACTCAGGGACAACCCACGCCTAAAGTGTCCCAGGCGGTTCCCCTTGCGTAACCTCAGACAGTTTGCGAGTCCCCTTCAGACAGTCCCACCGAAGAGGCTCCTCGCCAATGGACATGCAAAAGGAGGCACCTTGACTCCTCTCCAGAGTCCTTCACCAAGGATACTGACTTGGAGGAGGGGGAAGGCTCCCCCAGATCACCCCTCAATGATGTCTCCTTTGGAGACATCATGGAAATCCTGTGCCAATGGGGGGGGGTCCACCCCCAAGCCTACCTCGGACGAGTCTGTGTTTCTGAAGGCCTTCGGCACAGGCCCATCTACTTCTTGAGTGTCCCCTCCCGTAGATCCATTTGTGGACCTTATCACCTCCCAGACATGGAAGGAACCAGATACCGTGGAGCCAATTCCAAAGTGCCCAGGCAAGATCCTGAGCCCCATCTCAGATAGACCTAGCTGAAACAAAGGGTCCCCAGTAGATGCTATGGTGGTAGCAGCAGCAGCAGCCACCAAGAAAGAACTAGCCCAAGAAAGTTCTATGGTTCATCCTCCCGACCGCGAATCCAGAACAATGGATCGCCTAGGTAAGCGGGTGTATGCCTCAGCTACTTTTTCCGTAAGGGCGCTGAATTACCTGGCACACGTTACCCGACTACAGCGAGACCTTGTTAAAGAGATAGCTGAGTCAGCCCTAGAGTCCATGTTGCCGGAGGATAAGCATACATTCTCCGCACAGATGGCCACTCTGAAAGCAGTATCCAACACGTCTGTGCATCCCCTCTCGCATGCTACCGAAGGGGCAGCAAGGTCGGCCGGGTCAGGTGTTGCCATGAGGCGTCATGCTTGGCTCAGGCTGTGTCAGTTCACAGAGCTCTTTAAGGTGTCATTTGCAAGTGCCCCTTATGATGGTTGTTCCTTGTTCGAGAAGACTGTTCGTGAGACATTGGTCCAGAGTGAAAAGGATGGGAAGACACTATCTGCCATCGGAATCCGCTTCTCTAACCCTCAAAGATCCTTCTGCAGCAATCAGCGAGGGCAGAAGAAGATGTGGTTCCTGAAGACTCAGTATTCACGGGATGCTCAGGACTCATCTTCCCCAGAGGCAGAGGGGGTTTTGATAGATGCTGGCCCAGGGGCAGAGGGAGTCCGAGGAACGTGCGGTCTCGAACCATTCTCGGGCAGGCCTGCGCAGCAGCCCTGAGGGGTTGCCCGACTGCTGTACTTTGGAGGCAGGCGGGAGGGGGGGGGGTCGTCTTTCGTTGCACCTAATGGCATGGGAGTCCATGTCAACAGATCGTTGGGTACTTCGGATCATATCCAGAGGCTATTCTATCCCCTTTGTGGAATTCCTTCTTCCACCAAAACACCTCCCAGATGTACCACCAGCGCAAAGGGAAGTAGCAGCGCACAAGATAGACAAGCTTCTAAAGAAACGAGTCATCCAGCCCACTCCCCATGACCAGTCCAGATCGGGCATCTGCTCCAGATTCTTTTTGGTGCCAAAAAAGACGGGGGACCTAAGACCTATTCTAGATCTTTCCACCCTCCACCTTTCCATTGCCAAAGAGGAGTTTCAGATGGTCACATTGCAGTCCATCCTGCCTTATCTGCAGGAGAAAGACTGGATGTGCTCTATAGATCTCCAGGACATGTACTACCATATAAAGATTCACAGATGCTCCAGGAGGTTCCTCTGTTTCTGGCTAGGAGCCAATCATTTTCAGTTTTGTGCCCTACCCTTAGGTCTCACCACAGCTCCCAGGGTGTTCACCAAGGTCCTGGCAGTTGTAGAGGCTCACCTGAGGCTTCGGGGAATACAGGTCTTCCCGTACCTAGATGATTGGCTCCTTGTCAGACCACCTGGGAATCACTATCAACACAGCAAAATCTTCTCTGACCCCATTCCAGGTTCTAGAGTACATTGGAGCAAGGATAGACACTCTGCAAATTAAGGTTTTCTAACTCCGGAGAAAATTCGGAGCTTATGACTCCATGTATCCCTGGTTATTCAGTCACACCTCCCATCAGCAGAGACTGTACTTCGAGCTTTGGGTTGAATGGCAGCCACTATTACCCTTCTTCCCTGTGCTCGTCTTCATATGCAGGTTCTACAGTGGACGTTAGCGGTCCAATGGTCATGGTTAGATCTGCCATTGACGCATCCTGTACACATCAGAGTTGGCAGGGAGTCCCTCCTCTGGTGGATACACTCCTCAGAACTGGACAAGGGACACCATTCATTGCAGCCTCTCCTCAAGCCATGGTGACCACGGACGCCTCCCAACTAGGGTGGGAGGGCATCACTCGGGAAGGACAGTCCGAGGCATGTGGTCCCCGAACAAGACCAAGTTGCATATCAGTGTTCTAGAGATGAGGGTGGTCTTTTTGGCATTGCAGGCCCTTCATGCCTTTCTCCCTCTGGAAACAATTACAATCCTCTCTAGCTCGAGGCCATGAGAGTGTGGGAATGGGCGATCACCACCACCCAGTTTCTGGTAGCAATGCACATTCAGGGACAGTCCAACATATTGGTGGACAAACTGAGCAGGACTATTTTGATGCCTTATGAGTGGTCTCTGAATCCTTCAGTAGCAGAGCAGATCTTCCTCGAGTGGAGTTGGCCTTGCTGCGATCTCGTCACATCTCCTTCCAATGTGAAATGCAGTGAGTTCTTCACTCTGAAGCCCCCACAGGGGGAGTCCCCCAATGACACTGTAGTTCATGTTTGGCCTCCCGGTCTTTTCTATGCTTACCTCCCATTACCTCTTATTTCAAAGTTCCTCCAGAAGGCTTGCAGGCTGGGAAGCAAAGTGATCCTTATTGCCCCATTCTGGCTTTGTCAAGTTTGGTTTCCCTTTGCCTGGTCTCATCTCCTAGCTCCTCCGTGGATTTTAGAGCCGATTCTGGATCTCATTTCTCACAACTCAGGGGTTACACATCCAAACCTGGACAGTCTAAAGCTCACTCCTTGGCTGCTTCAGTTCCCATCCCATGATAGCTAGGACTCCCAGTTTATCTTCTCCATTTAAGACTATTCTGGTGGCAGCTCACAAATCATCTACCAGGAAGCTTTACCGCAGTAAATGGAAGAGTTTTTCCATTTGGGCTTCTGGATCCGTTCATAGCCCCTGTCCCAGCAGTGTTGGATTTCTTGGTATATATTATTCATCAAGGTGCTAGCTATTCTATGGTAAAAGTTCAGTTGGCGGCCATTTCCACCTTTCATATTGGGGAGAACATGGTTTCCTTAGCATCCTATAAACTTTGTATATCCTTTATTAAAGGTACTTTTGTAAATCCTTTATTAAAGGTACTTTTCTTTTAAGACCCCCGGTGAAGGATCCTACCCCACTGTGGGACCTGACTTTGGTTTTGCAGGCTCTGGTTGCTACTACCTTTGAGCTGACTGTGTCAGTAGACCTAAAATTTTTATCTTGGAAAATGGCCTTCCTAGTAGCCATCACCTCTGCTAGGAGGGTATTAGAACTCCAAGTGTTGCGTATCATCCATATATGGTCTTCCATAAGGACAGGGTGTCACTTCGTACCAATCCATCCTTTCTCCCCAAGGTGGCTTCTGAGACTAATATTAACCAGATGATTAATTTACCTGTGTTCTTCCCAAATTTTCAGAACAGGGGTGAATACAAATTGCACTTGTTAGACGTACATAGACAGCTAAGATTTTACTTGCACAGAACTAAGACCGTTTACAAGTCCGACCAGTTATTTGTGTCTTTCAATCTCCAAGGTAACTTTGAATTGATGGATCTCTCATTGTATCCTTCAGGTATACAAAAACAAGGGTATGTCCCCTTCGGGTCAAGTAAAAGCACATTCTACTAGATCCATGGCTACCTCGGCGGTGTTTTGGTCTAGGGTGTCTCTGGATGATATTTGTTCTGCGGCTACTTGTTCCTCATCTCATACATTCATTTCTCAGTATAAACTGGGCTTTGATATCCAGAGGGAGAGCATCCTTTGGCTCTGAGGTGCTCCAGAATATCCTTCCATGAGGACAACCCAGGTGTTTAGTAGCTGGGGACTCTGTCCCACAAGTTGAAGAGCAAATGAAGTCAACTACTTCAGATAAAGAAGTTATGTACTCACCATAACATTCCATCTGAGTAGTTCTAATTCAACTGTCCCTCCCTCCTTCCCCCTGACCTTATGCTTTATTACTCTGGTAGGCAGGAGAGAGCGCCTCTGCTGCTCTCCTGTTCTTACTGGTAGGTTTCTATATAAACTGTTGTGATAAGGTCTTATTGGATCGGGCTTAGGTGGATGGTGCAGCAAACTTGATCTGAGGGAAAGAAGGAGATGGAGGGGTGTTATGGGTAAGCAGAAGAGCTTGGAGCTCGGATCAGATGCTGGTGAAACTGCCGTCTCTGATCCGAATCGGATCCATAACCCACAGGTTGAAGACAAATGAAGTAGAACTGCTCAGATGGAACATTATGGTGAGTACATAACTTCTTTTTTTATAGCTTTGAAGTCTGTGAAACATTTAGAGCTGTCTCATGGACCGCCAATAGACTAGTATCTTTCTTTCTTTGTGTGTGTGTGTGTGTGTGTGTGTGTGTGTGTGTGTGTGTGTGTGTGTGTGTGTGTGTGTGGCAAAGTTTGAGCTAAATTTGTCTGCTGGTAGATTTGCAGTGACCTGTGGGTCCAGATATGTGATATCATGTACTATTAGCTCTGCATAGTGCTGAACATTGTTTCTGAGATTTCTAAAGCAGTTAAAGAAGGCTTTGTGGTTAGCCTTCACGGTACGTACATATTATCGCAACCATACTTTTCACTGCAATACCGGTTGCTTAACAATTATGAAGTATGGTTATTACTGTTGTACGAATGTTGTATAATGTGTGTCCTTGTAGCACAAGAGTTTTTTTTCATGTAGTAGTATAAGACGAAACCTAAAAATACATATTACTTGTGTTTCTGTCTCCACTTTACCACAATTTCTGTTACTTTAAGTCCAGCTACTGCATGTTTCTTTGCCGTGGTAAGAAATGTTGTCAAAGTTCCTTTATTCATGTGTTTGGGTAACGCAGTGGTGTAATTATTTTACTGTCGGTTGCACAACACAGGTTTTGGCTTATTTCAAGATATGTTCAAAAAAAAGGAAAAATACACACTGCTCGTGTTTCTGTCTGCACTTTACTGCCAGCATTTCTGTTATTTTAAGCTTGCTGCTGCACGTTTCTTTGTCGGGGCCACGAATGTTGACAAAGTTCCGTTATTCATTTGTTTGAGTAACGTGTGTAATTATTTTACTGTCACTTGTACATCACAGGTTTTGGATTATTTGAAGATGCATTTCTGGGATTTGCCTAATACACAGAATGACTCTATTCCGTTATTTCAGATTTACAGAAGTTTTCTGGAAACTAAGGAATGCAGTTCAGGGCGATAGCAGACATGGTAAGTCAGGCGTGCGTCTGTAAGGCAGGGAAAACAGGAGGAGGATTTCTTACATCGTTCATGTTCTTAAAAGTAATGTACAGTATTTCTGGCAGTACTAACAACTTACAATAACAGTTGCAAGTGTTTCATACACTCGTATCTGTGCAGGTATGCACTTTTCACATCCACAAAAATCTGGTTGCGATACCGCCTTTACCTTGGTAGCTATTCTTACCTCATGTTTAGCTTTAGTTACTTTGATCAGGGTGCTGAGTTCCTTAAATAGTTTTGCAAGAAGGTTATGCACCCTTCCCTGAGTTGATAGCATTTCGACAGCTTTGAATGCTGAGATGCTTCATATTGCCACACAAACAAGTGTTATAGCATGAAGTGTCTGCCACTTTTTAAAGCTGTTTGCTGATCTGAGATACACTTCTCATTTCTTGTGTCTGTGAGGTATCACTAAGAATGTTACAGCCTTCAAAACTGTAACACAGTTTGTGCGCCTATATTTTTTCCTATCTGTAAATTGTGGTACATCGAGGAAGCTCAAGTTATTGCTGTTAATAATGTTTTCTTAAATTGGATTCTCTAGATTCACCTTGAGAGAATTTCTTGAAATTGTTTGTCAAACATATTGTCAGATTTGGTATGTTTGGTCACCTGATTATAATCCACAGTGTAGCACACTAAATCATATCTTTGAATGTGCTGTAATCCAAACATAAGTAGTAATCTTCTTTAATATCTGATGAGATAATAAAGGGATTTGCTTGGTAAATCTGTCTTTAAAGTATTTCAGTTTCATTTATCTGAATGACTGAAATACAAAGAAATGTTATGTGGTTTTGACACAGTTTTGTATGCAAAGACTCAGTGGTAACAGTCATATCCAGAGTATCATGCATATTCTATTTAATAAGAACTAACCTACCACTAAAATTAATTTTTATAGATAAACTCCCAGATCCCTGCAAGAAATACTTTCTTGAAAGGTACAGCATTTATGGCTAGGTTACTGGTGAAGCCATGCTTGCTAGGACGCATAACCTTTAGTTTTTGAAAAGGCTGTTATTTGGTAACAACTCAAATCAGGTTTCTTTTGCAGAAATGTGCATTAATTGCTTATTAAGAAGACTTCCAATTTTGGAATCACCAGCATTATTTCCTATCCTAGAATCTCAGTGAATGTTTAATTATAATGAACACAGGTCCTTATAGTTCCTTTGCCATACCTCTGACACCTAAAGCTTCACGAGATTTGATCTCTCTTATTGTCACTTGATCTAATATTCATTACACTTCTTGATGGGTCAAAAGTCTGAATTTCTTTCCTTTTTTTCTAATTTCTCCAAATCATTTGGGTTTTTAATACCATGATGGGAATGGACCCCATTCCTGAGTCAAAGTACAATTAATGTTCATGAAATTAGTATTGTTTCAGTCTTTGATGTCAACCAAAAGTGCCCTTCAAACATCTGCAATGTGCCCAGTAATGACTCCTGCAATTTGTACAGGATTATATAGATTGATAACATATCTAAATACGATTGTAGATTCTTTTTTTATAATACCCGTTGCTCCTACTACTATTGGAACTGTCTGAGTATCTTTCTTCCACTTTACTCTCATTTCTGACTGCAGATCGTGGTATTTTATGACTTTGTGTCCCTCTGTACGCAAGATACTGTAGTCACTGGGTGTGGCAATTTCAATGATGAATGCTATTTTTGTCTTTTTTCTTGGACCACTAAATCTGTTTTTTTAGCATCTGTCTTTTGAACTGTTGGTATGGGTGATCCCATGTGATATAAACTTCATGCTCTATGATGCTTTGTGGCTCATGTTTCCAGTGTTTTTCAGCCACTTTGATACCGTAATGTTTGCCCAACCCACAGTGCAACAGTCTTGCCACATTATTATGCCTTTCAGTATACAGTCCTGCCATTAGTGTGTCGCAGACAGCAACAAGGTTTGTGACTGTTTCTGATTCAGTTTTACAAAACGTACATTTGTCTGTTTCTCCCACATGTTCAATGGACTTTGTAAACCAGCATGTACGTAGCCTACTATCTTGGGCTGCCAGTATTAACTTTTCATTTCTTGGTTTGAATTCACCTCTCCTTAACCATTCCTGCATTCGTTCCTGATCAACATGAGGTCCTTCAGAAGTTTTCTATACTTGCAACTATATTTATGTTTTTTCCACATTTGTTGCCCTCTCATCTGTGCCTTCACTGTATATTCTTTTTGTGTTTTGGCACATTCATTTGCTGCATGGTTTTTATCTACTTCTAGTTTGATTTCCATTCCTGCTTGACGTCGATATGCTTCTGCTAAATTAAGCAGAGAAGTCATCTTAGATTTATTCTCCTCATGATTAAAAACTTTCACTGCATTTGGATCTTGTGAGGTCAGTAGATTTGTGTGGAGTTCCACGATTGCAGATCTATACATGTAATCAGTTTCAAGGAGGCCCGTCCCTCCTTCAGAACGGAGAATATATAATCTTGGTATACACTGATTTTTATAAATCATTTGGTGAGCATGAAGCATCCTTCTTGTTTTAATATGTAATCTGTCCAACACTTTTTGGGGCCAGTCAATCATTCCAAAACTGTAAGGTATGACCGGAAGAACAAATTGATTTATAGCTTGTATCTTGTACCTAGATGTCACTGCTGTTCTCAGGATTAATTTAAGTCTTCTAAAGTATTCCTTACTGAGTTTTATTCACATTTGTTCATGTTTTATTGCTGATCTTTCATCAGTTCCCAAGTATTTATACACTCCCTCTTGCTCAAGCTTTTTATATCACATTCTTGTCCCAAACGGATGTTTTCCTGCTTTAAAGGTTGCATGTTATGTAGTCCAATCTCTCCTACATTCTTACCCGTGGGTTCGGAGCCGCATATCTGCTCCTACTCGGCCAAACTTTTCTAGCTCGAAGTCTTCTATTGGCTGGGCTAAGAAGGTATCCCATGTTACACTGCTCCATATCCCCAGATCTCGTTTGCCGCTCGTGTAGCTCGGACGTGGTCTCGCTGTTGGCTGTGGCTAACTACTCTTTTTTCTAATTATTCTTGAGAGATTTTGCTGAAAACAAAAGCTATTTTAATAGCTATTTCCTTAGTGTTTTTTTTGGGCTTAATTGTTGTGTGATTGGTTGTTGTGGTATCCCGCTAGCTGTTCCAACGGGCTAGGCCCATTTCAGTTAGAGGACCTAGTCCGTCCCCTAACTTGTCTCTGTTTTCGTTCTTGGCTTCTAAAACCATTTAAATTAGAGGTTTTAGTGTCTTCAGTGGCAAAACAACCGTTTTAGTTAGAGGTTTGTTAGTCTTAATCTTCCCAGCATGTATCAGTTTGACTTTGTGTGTTCAGTAGTATGTGGAGTTTTTTGTTCAGCTAAGTTCCCGCGCTTAGTGTGGTGTTTTTTGTGTGCCTGTAGTGGTGTTTTTCCAGTCAGGCAGTGACTTCTCATTGGTTGGGCTTAGTGATTATCTCAAGATGTCTAAGGATTCCAAGGAGCACAAACCTTCGGGTTTTAAAAAGTGCTGTAAGTGTGGCTACAAGTTGTCCATCAATGATGGACATTCAGTATGTGTTTATTGTCTGGGAGCAATACACCTGCAGGAGTCCTGTAGCTTCTACCATGCTTTTAGTCCCAGGGTGCTCCAAGAAAGAAAGAATAAATTAATCCTGAAGGGACTCTTAAAACCCTCATTCGAAGAGGCCATGGATTCAGCTTCCAGCTCAAAGTCTAAATCCACTAAGTCTAAAAAGAGATCTCTGGCTCCGTCAGTCTCCTCGGAGCCACCGGAGAAAGTGATGATACTAGCTTCGACCTCCTCGGCTCCACTGTCCTCGGGGCTGCAGGAAGTGTCGGTGTTGATGGAACCGGCGTCGGCTCCAGTTATATTGGAACCTCTTCGGAGCTGATCACCCGGTACTAGACTAGTGTCTCCTGAGAGGAGATCCAGATCTCCCTCCCTGTCCCCCAAATCCTCCAGGACAATTTCAGATGTGGCTGTCGATAGGGTGGTGCAGAGGCTCCTGCAGTCACCAGTTTTGGCTAAATTGTTCTCTGCTCCGTCCCAGTCGGCTCCGGAGCCTGTTCCGTTACCTTCTTTGATTCCTCCTCCAAGCGCATCTCTGTCGTCGGAGCCAGAATGCTCCACTCTGTGTGATGTTCCTAGGTCAGTGCCGATGGCCCCTCCGGGCTCATCGGTGCCGACGTCAGCTCCGACCCCGTCTGCTCCCTCCACAGGGTTCGGGACTCGGGATTCCTTGGTCGGGCCCAAGGGGGACACCTCGGGACACCTTTCGGTTCAGAGTCTCTCTCTTGGTGCCTCGGCTCGTGGAACCCCGGCTCCTGTCATGATCTCGGAGGCTGGCCAGTCCTCGGATTCGGGAGGCCCAGCTTTTGAGGCCATGCGGAGTGCGCTGGCCAGATCTTCAGCCACATCATGCGGGTTGGTCATTCTGTCCTCTACCACTCCAGTGAGAGCCTCTGATCACCACATTTCAGTAGACAGCAGTGCCCCAAGGCCTAAGGATACCCCCATGAGTGGTCCCCAAGTTTCTGAGGGCCCCTCAGAGTCTTTGCCTGAGGAGCCCCCCAGAAAGAAAATGTGCAAGAGGAAGCACATAGACTCCCAGGATGAGTCTCTCACCTTAGATACCGACCTCGAGGAATCAGAGAGGTCCCCCAAGTCATCTTCTGACGATGTTTCTTTCTCCGACATCCTGGAGATATTGAAACAAAGAGGTGACTGGCCGTCCAAAGCCCCCTCCGAGGAGGAGTCAGTCTTCCTTAAGGCCTTCGGTGCTCAGCCCTCCGCCTCCTGGGTGTCCCCACCCTTTGATGCGCTCCTGGATTTAATTTGTTGGAGGGTGTGGGAGAACCCTGATTCTGTGGAACCCGTACCCATGAGACCCAATAAATTTCTGTCTGCTCCCCCGGGTAAGGAGTTTTTGCCCAAAGGGGTCCCTGTGGATGCCATGGTGGTGGCGGCGGCCACTCAGAAGGAAGTAGCTGAGACTTCTTCCTCCGTCCATCCTCCTAACAAGGAGTCTAGGACCATGGATTAGTACGGGAAGCGTACCCTCTCATCAGCAACCTTTACCTTACGATTCTTTTTGGTGCTGAAAAGAACAGGGGACCTGAGACCCATATTAGATCTCAGTCAACTAAACAACTACGTACAAAAGTCCAAGTTCCGTATGGTCACTCTACAGTCAATTCTCCCGTTGTTGGGAAAGGAAGTATGGATGTGCTCCATAGACCTCAAGGATGCTTACTACCACATTAAAATGGACAGGGCATCCAGGAGTCACCTACGCTTCCGGCTAGGAGCCAGTCATTTTCAGTTTCGAGCCCTGCCCTTTGGTCTCACCACAGCCCCCAGGGTGTTCACCAAGTGTATGGCGGTGGTGACAGCTCACTTGAGACGTCAAGGATTCCAAGTGTTTCCGTATCTGGACGACTGGCTCCTCACCGCCCCCACCAGGCATTTACTAATCTAAACCAGGGACATTACCATCACTCTCTGTCAACAGTTAGGCATAACATTGAATTGGGAAAAATATGCCTTGTTGCCCTCACAGCGTGTCATTTTTATAGGTGTAGAGCTAGACACCGTTCAAATGCGAGCTTTTCTACCGCAGGAAAGAATCAGAGTCTTACAGCAACAAGTGCACAACCTGCTACCGCTGAGGAAAGCAAAGGCAAGATGGGTTCTCCAGCTGCTGGAGACTGTGGCAGCAACAATCATGTTAGTCCCTCTAGCGAGACTGCACATGAGGCTCCTTCAATGGCTCCTCTTCGCTCAGTGGTCTCTCCAGAAACTTCCACTTTCCCACACTATTTTGCTCACGGACAGATGCAAACAGGATCTCAGTTGGTGGCTTTGCACCAGCAATCTGGACAAGGGGAAACCCTTTGTTCCACTTCCCCCGGTTGCCACAGTGACCACGGATGCCTCCCAGATGGGGTGGGGAGGGCATTATCTCGGCAGGACAGTCCAAGGCACGTGGCAAGATCACGAGATACATCTGTATATCAACGTCCTAGAGATGAGAACGGTGCTACTTGCGTTGCAGGCACTTCAGAGCTTTCTGCCTCTCGGGACTACTGCAGTACACTCAGATAATATGTCAGTGGTGTGGTATCTGAACAAACAGGGAGGAACCAGATCATATCCCCTGTGCATAGAGGCCATGTGAGTGTGGCAGTGGGCAGTATCTTCCCAACGGTTTCTGGTGGCAATGCACATTCCGGGGAAGTCCAATGTGATAACAGACAGCTAAGCAGAGCTATTCTGATGCCTTACTAGTGGTCCCTGAATCGTCTAGTGGCAGAACGAATCTTCAGCAGATGGGGTCTCCCTTGCTGCGACCTTTTTGCCAGCCCCCTCAATGCCAAATGCAGCAGCTACTTCACGCTGATCCCCCCACAGGGGGAGTCACCCAGGGACACTCTAGTCCACGACTGGCCCTCCGGTCTGCTTTATGCTTTCCCTGCGTTTCCCTTGCTATCAAAAGTGATTCAGAAAGCTATAGCCTTGGGAAGCAGAATGATTCTGATTGCTCCACACTGGCCTTGTCAAGTCTGGTTCCCCTTTCTCCATCCCTACATTGTGGACACACCTTGGACTCTGGACCCTCAACCAGACTTACTGACACACATGTCGGGACAGTTCCACCCCTCTCTGTGGACCCTCCGGTTGACAGCCTGGCTACCCACTTCCGTAGTTAGTTAGGCTTCATCATTTTTCACCAGAGGTAGTTTATATTTTATCTTCCTCTCATAAGCCCTCTACTAGGAAGATTTATTCCAGCAAATGGAAGAGGTTTTCTATTTGTGCTCGTACCCAAGGAATTGACCCTTACACAGCTCCAATTGCTTCTGTCTTGGAGTTTTTGTGTACACTTTTCCAGCAGGGCTCAGCGTCCGCTACCATTAAAGTTCAATTGGCAGCAATTTCTAACTTTCATGTTGCTAATGAGCCTAGTCTAATGGCTCACAGACTCTGTAAGGCTTTCCTGAAAGGCACCCAGTTACTCCGTCCTCCTGTTTCAGAACCGATCATGCCCTGGGATCTAAATTTTGTTCTGCAAGCCCTTACTTCTCCACCATTTGAGCCTGCAAGCTACCTGTGACTTAAAATTCTTGACCTGGAAAACTGCCTTTTTAATAGCCATCACATCAGCTAGACGTGTTTCAGAAATTCAGGCTCTTTCTATCAAACCTCCGTACTTGATCTTTCATAAAGACAGGGTTTCTCTTAGACCAAACTCTTCCTTTCTTCCTAAAGTGGCGTCCATATCTAATCTTAATCAATCTATTGAGTTGCCAGTGTTCTTTCCCCATTTTTCAAACAAGGCAGAATTTAGATTTCATCAGTTGGATGTACACAGGCAGTTACGTTTCTATCTGCACAGAACCAAAGATATCCGAAAATCTGATCAACTGTTTGTCTCTTTTTCGGAGAACAGAATTGGGTCCCCTGTCTCCAAGATCACTCTATCCAGATGGATATCAAATTGCATCTCTTTCACTTATTCCTCAGGGGGAAAAGACCTGCCGTTTCCCGTCGAGGCTCACTCTACTCGGGCTGTATCCACTTCTACAGCTTATCAGGCCAGATTATCTATGGATGATATTTGTGCTGCAGCTACCTAGGCTTCTCCACACACCTTTGTTACTCATTACAAACTGGACGTGGTATCTAGGGGCAGGTCTTCCTTTGGTTCCACAGTACTCAGGAGTATCTTCCTCTGAGCCACCCAGGATGTAGGTGCTGGGGACGCTGTCCCATGGGTAAGAATGTAGGCAAGATTGGACTACATAACATCAAGAAGTTGTGTACTCACCATAACGTTCGATGTATGTAGTCCATTTCGCCTCACATTCTTACTTACCCTCCCACCTTTCCCCCTTCCTGGAGGATCTGGAGGTTAGGGCTGGTTTTTAGAGCTCCCTTCTCCTTTGTTTTCTTCCTTTTTCTTGGATGTTGTTATGCATGAGGTATGAGTGTGGTGTTCGCAGCAAACTAAGATCTGGGGATATGGAAGAGTGCAACATGGAATACCTTCTTAGCCCAACCAATAGAAGACTTCGAGCTAGAAAAGTTTGGCTGAGTCGGAGCCGATATTCGGCTCCGAACCCACGGGCAAGAATGTGAAGCGAGATGGACTACATACTTTGAACGTTATGGTGAGTACATAACTTCTTGTTTTGCACATTTATCAAGACCAAATGACATTATAATATCATCTGAAAAAGTTTTGACAACCTGCAGCTGTGCTTTCAGTTTGTCATCTGATGAGCTATTCAGTTTTAAATCATCAACAAAGACAAGTCATTAGACTTTGTTGTTTTGTTGGAGTCAGATTGTAGCCCTGGCCTAAGCTGTTAAGTAAACAGCTTAATGGGTTAACGGCAAGGCAGAATAGCAACAGTGACAGTCATCCTGGAATATCCCCCTTTGAATTTTTATCCCTGGAATAATAATCTGTCCTTTATCATGGCTTAATTGCAAAATGGTCTGCCATTGTTTCATGGTTACTGTAATGTAGTCAATCAGTGTAGGGGTGTATCTTATACATTTTTAAGCATTCTTTTATCCATGAATGTGGGATACTATCTAATGCTTTTTTGAAGTCAATCCGTGCCATACTTAGATTCTTCCCCTTTTTACAGTTCTCCACTATAACGTTAACAAATGATCCTTTGTTCCATACAACTTTCATTAATTGCCCTTTTGTTCTACTGCCATAATTGAGTTTTCTTCTAAGTGACTATAAACTCTGTTCCCGTGTATAATTTATACGTTGTTGGAAGGCAAGTAGTTATTGGTCTATAATTTTTAAGGTAACTTGAAGGTTCACTCTTAAGTAAGAGCATTGTTTTGCCTGTTGTTAGCCAGTGTGGTGTCTGTTCGGGGTGCGCATATAAATAGTTCTTACTCAATGCTAAATCCATATGCAAAGATGTTAATACTTTTAACCAAAACTTAGGTACTGCATCTGGGCCTTGGGTTTTCCAGTTAGAGGCTTTTCTTAACTTTGTTTCAATCTCTCTGGCCGTTACTTCATCCAATTCATATCCTGTACCTTTAAACTTCTTATTCTTTCTTTTACTACTTCTATCCATTTAGCATCTTTGTTATGTTCCACAGGATCTTCATAGATACTGCTCCGAAATGTATCTACTTCCCTTTTTTTTGGCAGTCCTGCAATTCCTTTTACATTATTTCCCAATTCTCTATAAAACTTTTTTGGGTCATCAATAAATTCCTTATTTTGTACTTTTCCCTTATATTTATCTCTGTATCTTCTAAGTTGTTTCACCTGTGATAAAATGTTTAGTTTATTTGCAATAGTGCATGACATATCCTGGTCTGTTCTAATACTGTGCATTGCTTTAATCACATTTATATTTCTTAGTATTTTTGTTGATCTGTTCCCTCTTCTATAATTTCTAACAGTGACACTTCTTGTCTTAATTGCTTTATAATTTTCTCTGTTCGATACTTCCCTGATGGTATTCAATTTCTCCCCTTCCTTTCCCTCACTAACCTGTGATCTTGTGGTAGTACTTTATCAGTTATTAATTTAGCAGCACAGTAATATATCCTGTTTACTTCTGCTATATCACATGGATCTGTATGGACAGTCCTAATTACTGCATTCATTTGTTATACCAGACTTCTTGCTTTTTGGGTTTTATTGACCTTCTGCAGTCTATTTCTCTCATTGATCTTAATATATCTATCCATGTCAATTAAATCAAGCAACACTTCTCTTAGTGCATTTTCTTCCAAACTGAGGGCACATCCCCTTGTTTTCCATTTCCTGCGAGCATTCTGTCGAAAGTTCTATAGCATCTTCTTGTGGCACCTTCTCTTCAATTTCATCCTGTGTCATCTGTTACTCTGTTATATAGGAACTCACTGGCCTATTACTCCTCAACATTGACTGCATCAGAGTTTCCACAGTTTCCTGTTCCTTTCCTTGCTGTCTAGCTTCAAGTGAGCATTTATACTGGTTTCCTGAGGAAGGCTTCAAAATATCTTGATGTGGCACCTGACCAATTGCTTCCTGTTCCACTGGTTTCCCCTTAATTTGGATATACATTGTTTTATCCTGTTGTGGTACTTTCTGTATTGGATTTTTGACACTGCTTCCTTCTATTTGCAGGTGCTCCATAACCTCAATTTCTATTTCTTTGACTTCTCCATTACTAATCTTTTTTTTCCTCTTAGTCTTCTCATTTTATGTATTGTAAAGTTTTCCCTATCTGGATTCCTTTGCCTGTATTTCTCTTCAAATATCTTTGGTGCTGCTCTTTTTGTATTGGTTAATTTTGCTTTTTCCTTTGCATAAATATTACACCATATTAAATCTCGTTTCCTTTCTCGTGTCCATATTTCTTCTTCAGATGTCTCTCTATCTTTTTGCTTTTACTTATTCTGGGGACTCACTCCATCATGCTGTGATGTAGTCTGTGTTAGACCTTCAACATTAAATCCTTCACTATCCAGGCACTCCATAACTTCTATTTCTTTAACTTCTGCTTTACTAATTTTCTTTTCCACATTCCATCTTTGTGATATTTTCTTTATTGTGAAATATTCCATATATGGGTGGCTTTGTCTGTATTTCTCTTTGAATATCTTTGGGGTTGCCTTTTCTGTATTATCTCTAGGTTTTGTTGTTTATATTTTCGCACTTCCTCAGATGCTACTTTTTCCAAACAGATCAAAGTTTCTTGATATATAAATATACTGTTTTTCAAAAATCTGTTGTATTAATGAATGCAGATTTTATTTGAAGCTTCTGACGTTTTTTTCTGCGGAAGTATTTTTCTTTCCTCTAGTTTCTCTCTTAATCGTTTTGTATATCTTGTGTCTGGAAATTCTGGGCTTTTTACATAATAGTAACAATACGTAATTTCTTTCATATCCTCAATAGTCCACTCTGTCATCTTTATGGCCAGGCAATTTTTGTGGACTGCTACTTCCTTCTGCAACAGGGGGGGCATCCTCCCGCTGGGCCTGGGCAGGTCCCTTTGTAGGAATGTTTCCATGTTTTGAGAATTCTACACTTGTCATTTTTTTTCCAGTCCTGGCACCAGTGCACCTACCAGGGTTCGGCACTTTTTTTATCCTAGTCTTGTGCACCCAGCTATCTTTTTGTGGTTTTTGACTTCTGTTTTTTTCCTTCCTTTTTGTTAGCAAAATCCTATGTTCAGAAATAGCAAATTGCAAGGTTGATGCATACTTTGACACAAGTATGGCTGTATCTACTCACCTGTTTTTACAGCTTCCCAGTGGTGCTTCTTTCTTTCTTGGATCTCATTCCTTTCTTTCTGACATCAGTAAAATCTAGTGTTCACATCACTTAACATCCTAACAAGTGTCCTCTTGTCCATCAAGTTACTAGATAAGACCTGAATAGGTATTGTCTGCATCACACTGGCAAGAGCACAATATTGAAAGCTGCAACAAGTGGCAGCAAAGTCAGCTTTGGTATTAATTGTTGAATAATAGAAAATTATTGGTCATCTTCAAAAAGAGCAGCATCTTATTTTGTAGAACCTGGCAAGAAGATCATTCTTGCAGTGAGAGGTGTAAATTGAAGAATTGCTTCAAGAGCACATACTCAAAAGCCAAATTAGGCTTGGTATCTCCTTAAGATAGTTCTGGTCTTCAGATGGCCCTCCTGATCCCTTTAGATTGTGAGCACATTCTTCTACTAGCAAGGGTGTGAGCTGTAACTAGTCTTCTGCATCACTGGAAGATAAGGGGAAGGAACAGGGAGAACAAATCCATCTGCTCTCACCCTTTGAGAGAGTACTTTAGATGTTCTTCCATTTCACAGTTGCAGCATCCATTACAATAGCAATTCCCTGCCAAGGGCTACCCAATGTCCAACCAAAATACTAAAGCCTTTAGGTTGGTTTAAGGTACGCCATATGTCACATGTTTGCTCCTTATGTAGCATGGGTCATAAAGGTGACATCTGGAAGTACCATCCTCAGAGCTTCTTTGCTGCTTGTCTGAACGCCATCTCTTGATCTTTGGTCTGAATCCCTGTTCCATTGCTTGTCCACCAAGCCTTTCAGATAACTGGGGTGTTGGGGTTATTTGATCTTACCTTTTTCTTTTCTATCATTGCCTGTGAGGTTTCATATCATCCAGGAAGGGTAAATGTCAGTGTGAGAAACAGATTCCCCATAAAGACCATGACAAGCAGTGCTTATTTTGTCTTGGCACTTCCCACAACCATTCATTGTGTTGAATTTGTCAGGCATTTGCTCATAAGACTCTCTGTAGCTGGCTTTCTTTTTTGGCCTTCTATTTGGAGAACCAATGTCTTAAGCCTTTAGTTGAAGACATGATTGAAAGAACTTCCTGCTCTGATGGACAGCAGTCCATGATGGAGGACAAGAAATGTAGGTATGATTCTTCTGTTGTGCAGCCTCTGGCTGGACGTCTCTCTTTAGGTTAATGAAAGTCCAGAGGATCACTCAGTTCTGCTGTTGGATTCTTCTGCCGCAACCATTTGAGAAGCTAGCATGGATCCAACCGTACAAATATCCTTGAAGACCTTGCAGTTGTCCGCTAAAGATGTTCATGGGGACCAACTGCTGACTATTTCCAAGAGGCCTAGGGATGTTCCTCAGATTTTGGTCAGAGAGGAAGTCCCGATTACTATTACTGAATGCTGTCCAGGGTCTGAACCTTGTGTTTGTATAAGGTGGATGTCCCCTCAAAGAAAAAGCAAAAGACTAAGCATATTTCTCCAGCTCCTAAGGACCCGCAGAGTCAATGGTAGAATTTCACTCAGAGATTGTTTAATGCTTTGATGGCTTTGAAACCTCCTCATGGAATTTCTGTTCCAGCTCCCTCCTGTTAGAAGGTGGTGGATTCAGATGAAGAATCCCTTGCTTATTCATCTCAGATTCCCTCTCCTTTAGACTGAGTCTGAGGAATATGAATCTACTAGTCCTGACACTCCTTTCAAGGAAATTTATTTTCGGAACACAGTTTCTAGAATGGCTGAGTTTTTTTAACTCATTCACTCCAGAGCAGCTCAGAAAAAAACTGCCTGCTTAATTCCACCATAGTAACAACAGTGCTGTCTGAGCTCATTTTCAGAAAATCCATTTGTAGTACCATACAGAAAACAAATGTTCATAACGCTTTAACTATAAGAGCTAGACTAAAAATGTAAATGCGAACGTGGTTTAACAGACACTGACCTTTCTAACAGTGTAAATCTTGATAGTGTGTATCAACGTATTATTAAATATTTGGCAAGTAATGCTGATGTGCATATTTTTTACTTTTTTTGGAAAAGCTAAGCACAATATCTTGGTCAATGTACCATGTAGACCCATACAGTTTGTATTTAATTTGTTTGTATGAATGTCAGCTTTAAATGATACCTTAACCATTACTGTGTGATGCTCCTATACAGAGATATTCACAGAAATATGATTAATATAATATTTCTCATAATTGATAAACCATAATTTCTCATCACCTTTAACAGACAGAGGCAACATATCAGTGTAGACGTGTGTCTCAATGTCACCTTCAAAATGATGCGTCATTTGTGTCATCACCATGCTCCTTTGCAAAGATATGGGCATAATAATGAGAAGTATTGGAAATGTATAATTTTCATAATCCTACAAGACTAAAACTGTGATATATGTACATGTATACAGTGCACAGACAGTTCTTTTACCATGTTGTAAGGAGTAACACTGTCTTCAAAATGAGGTATTACTTGGCACACTGACATGCTCCCTTGCAAAGTTATTTACCAAAATATGAAAAAAAAAATCATAATTTCCATAACCTAAGTCAGAAACAGACTTTGATATCTGTACATGTGTAAACATACAGTCACAGTTCTATTAACATGTTGAAACTATGAATACTGCCTTCAAAATGAGATCTTACTTAGCACATTCAGATGTTCTCTTGCAAAGTTATTTACCACAATATGAAAAAAAATCATAATTTCCATAACCTAAGTCTGAAGCAAACTTTAATAACTGTACATGTGTACAACATACAGTCACAGTTATTTTACCACATTGGAACTATGAATACTGTCTTCAAAATGAGGTATTACTTAGCACATTCAGATGCTCCCTTGCAAAGTTATTTACCAAAATATGAAAAAATAATTAGTAGAGGGGACCGATGACCTCTTTTTTTTTCCTGGATGAGAACCCTTTTATGATGAGGTGTGCCACATAGAAGGACTTCCTGACTACTGTGGCAATGTGACTATCAAAGGAGAGACTACTGTCCACCTGGGTCCCAAGGTCTCTTATAACACATTAGGTGTTAAGTAGATTACTGCCTATGTGGTAGTTCATGGGTACAGAGTTTTTACCAAAGGGGATGACACTGCACTTTTTGGCATTGAGCTTGAGGCCATGGCTCTGACACCAGGCATCTGTCTCAGAGAGGCCCTTCTGTAGGATGTTCGCATCATTTGGGGACTTGACTATGGCTCCTAGTTTGCAGTCATCTGTGAACTTCATTAGCCAGAGGCCTTCTGTGTTAGCCTGTACTTCAGAGAAGTAGATACCAAATAGGAGCGGTCCCAGGACGGAACCCTGTGGTACTCCACTTGTCACTGGTTTGAGGTCAGATTTGGAGTCTGCAACTTTTACAGTGTGGGTTCTGTCAGTGAGCCAGTTAGCAACCCATCTTGTGACGTAGAGATTTATGCCTAGTTTATTGAGTTTAGCTATAATTCCAGAATGGGGGATGGTGTCGAAAGCCTTGGCGAGGTCAAGATAGGCTGTGTGAACCACCTTACCCTCATCTACGTCTTTGGTGACTGCGTCAAAGAAGTCGATCAGGTTCAGGAGGCATGATCTGCCTTTCACAAACCCGAACTGGGTGGGATCCAGAGTTTGGAGGTTACCAATGTCTTTGTTTATGAGTTCCATGATGATACGTTCCATGGCCTTGCAGACCAGGCTCGTCAGGCTAATAGGTCTATAGTTCCTGGGATCAGTGGTGGCTCCCCCTTTGTGGAGTGGGTTATCTGTTGCTGTGCACCATTCAGTGGGCACAAAGCCTGATGCGAGGCTATTATTGAACATGGTGCTTATGTGATAATGACTTCTACTTATGTGAATAACAGTGACAGCTGCTGACAGTTTTTGCCTGAAAAATGATAATGACTCATTGCTATATTGTAACTGCACTGTGCTAATGATGTGCAAGGTTATGCTTGCTCAGACACAGGTGATAATTGCCTGTTGAGTAGGCATTCATTATATTACCTTCTGCGGCTTCAGTAAAAATAGTACAACATTTACTCAATAAAAATCGTATAACACTTATTACTGAGCCCTTCCTCCCACCTATTTGTTAGCAAGGTACCAAGCAATGAGGAATGACTCCTATTACAATTCTTTATCTACATCACAAAATGCTGTGGTCAAGTAAATTACAACATTCTCATGTGCATTTCACTTCCAAACCACTTGTCTTCAGTGGACACTTTGGAAGGGCATATGCAGCAACTAGAGCGTCCTCAACTGTCTCTTACAAAAGGAATACAAGGTGTAACAAACCTGCCTTATGTAGACTGCTGTAAAGCCCTTTTCCTCTATTCAGTCTCCTATGGATTGCTGAGGGGTACTGTATTTATGTAAACACTTCCAAAATAAAATCCTAAACCCTCTGGACTTTGTTGCATACTTGGGAGCCACACATCTGTCCTCTCATTGCTCCTTTGTATATTGTCTTTCAACTCTCTCTCTGTCTTGCCAGTCTTTCTAATCTCTAATTCACTCTTATAGTTATTTGTTTTATGTTATGCTATTTTGCTTCTGTTGACGAGGCTAGGCTGCCTAAGCAGAAGAACCCCATTTCAGTGGAGGCCCGGGGAGAAAAGCTCCACAAATCAGCCCTTTTTTAACAGCAGCTTATGTTCTAGACTTGACTAAAAAAATCTACAATAACTGATCCTTCACTCAGTCCCTTTCTATGTACTCTGAAGTCAATCCTTGGTAGGGAAGGCAGTCTCTAACTTGCAGTTCAAACTTCTGCCTCTCCTCATCCCACTGTGTTTCCTTTCCCTATCCAGTTAATTGCTCCTAATACTTTGGTTCCTTTACCAATATTCTCCAGTAAATTCTAGCTCCCTCTTTCCTATTTTCTGTGTCCCTACCTGCAGTCATCCCTGTTGGCAAGCTCTCCCTTCTCCATTCCTGTGATGGCTTGGTTCCGAGAATACTTTCTGCTACTTTAAGAGTATAATTTCCTTAAATTCCTCTCCTACAGGTAAGCAGCAAAGCACCAGTGTCTCATTTTTACTTCATTACCTAGCATCTTCACCCTCATTTTTATTGTAGTGTGAGCTGAAATAGTTATAACATGTATGTCAAATCTTTCAATTAAATACACATGCTCCCTTGAAGTATAATTTCTATCCAGCCTAGACCAGTTATTCTATCTTGGGGAATAATATGTAAATCCTGTCCGAGTTCCTACTATTAGATGCACATTTTCCATACCAAATATTTTCCAATATTACTTTAAATATCTACTCTATATTTTCCCTTATAGGGCCCCTAAAGCATCCTCACTATTGCAAATCAAGTTGCTGCATAAAGGGGTGCTGTACTCCTGATGTACCATGCCTCAAATGAGTTAGTCATAGTGAGTCCCTATCTAGTTAAGATGCTGGCAGCGCTCATGGATGCAAACAGTCTCAAAGCATTTACTGTAAAGAGTAAGGAAACTTCCCTGTTGCTCTAGCCGAATTTCTCCTATGAGTATCATTTAAAGTACCTTCTGAAAATAGTCCGTGTCTGGTGGAGCTAACTCTTTCAAGAAAAGTAAATAAATGTGTTTTATCAAGGACTACTTTCCATTACTGACATAGTTGCTTTTTTCAATCTCCGATCATAATTGAAAAGATCCCTGATGGTCAACACCCCCCCCCCCGCATGGTTAATTAACATAAATAAATTCTGACAATACCACAGTCTCATCTTTCTGTATTGTTGTTCATGTTGAATAGACCAAATGAGATGCATGAGAAATACTGTAGTAGTTTTTACCATCTGCATTACTACTGTAAAGTAATGACATGTGTAAACTTGCTTTTAGTCTTGCTTAAGCACCCCTTATTAATAATTTCCCATATTTCCATCCCATCAGTGAAACTGCTTGTGGAATATTAGATAAACATACTTGCCATATCACAAATTTACTTTCTCAGATGTTAGAGAGTAGCCACCACTGATTACAGGTGACCACTCATGATTATAATGGTGCTATCTGATATGGGGATCATAATACCCAAAAATGATTTTGGACTTGTAATTGACTGAGGCAGGATCTCTCTAAGAATAAACTCAATGTTACAGCTTCACTACTGAAGTAGAACATGTTACCATAAATACAGAGCTGCAGTTCAACTTTGATCTTCCTGTGCAAGAATGGGTAGAGAATTAGAAAATAGACCTTGTACACATTTAAATTATGAAAAAAAAGGAAGTATATGATTTGGACATATCCTATTGCTTGTTGACAAGTGGAAATGGTGGAGATGAATACAGAGGATGAGAGGGGAAATGGATGGCAGCTAGAAAGATGACATTTCAAGTTCAACTTGATTGAAATACATTACATACTGCAGCTGAGTCGGGACACTTTCCTATAATGTATCAAAATGTATTACATGAGGTAGTTGTTATGTCCTCAGAGTAGGTCAGAGTTGACTAAGGCAGACCAAGTAAAGGCTGGTGCATTTAAACAATACATGCCAACACACTGATATTTTTCTCATTCACTTTACAATCACTGGACCAATTATTTTTTCCATATGCATACACACACCATAAGTGTGATCATCCACAATACTTAAAAAAAAAAAAAAAAAAAAAAAACAACTGAACACAATAATATATAGAGAGAAAAACTGTTTGCTCTCCCTTTACACTAGCCACAAACCCACATACAAACTGCTTTCATGCACACACCATTCATTCTCTCATACATCATTCACTCTACTTCCATGCATACACTCACTCTCTCTCATAAATCCGTACACAGTCTCTGCTGCATTCACACACATACAAACTGCTTTCATGCATGTGCCGTTCATTCTGTCATACATGGTTCAGTCTCTCCTTCAGTGCATACACTCACTCTCTCTTACATCCGTACACAGTCTCTGTTGCATTCACATACACATACAAACTGCTTTCATGCACGCACCGTTCATTCTCTCATACACCGTTCACTCTCCCTCATACATACATGCACAATCTATTCTAGGCAGAGTATTTCATATTCAATTCAACAGCACACTTTTCTTGGTCAGCTCAATACAGGTATTCCACAAGGATTAGTACTTAGCCTTCTTCTATTCTCCTAGTTTATCAATGACCTTACCATCGAACCATAACATCTCAAGCTGGTAATTTATGCTGATGATACTCTTTTATTGCAACCCAATAATAGCCATAGTGACCTTCAGAGCAAACTGGAAACAAAACTTTACTCAGTTGTGCAACTAGTCCTTCAAGAATAAGTTACTAATCAACTAGAAGAAAACTAATGAAATGCTGTTCTCTGCAATCAAGAACTTTATATTGCTTTCATTCTCATAAATGATTTTAACAGTAACACTATTACTAGTAACAAAGCACCATCTTACCTTAATCTGGATAGGAGGGGATAAAGTGTGTAGCAAAAGACTCGCAGACAGATCTCCAGTCGTGAAGTTATCATCAGGAAAAATAGAGGGATCCAGCAGTAAATTCCACAAATGGCAGAAAAAGAAAGGGAATTTTTACTGTTGGACCCCCTATTTATTTGCACAGAAGACAGAACAAAGGAATTTTAGGTCAGGGGGTGGAGATGTTAAGAAAATTGTGGCTTGGCTTGTAAGACTGTTATTGGACGCATAGAAAATTGGCTTGCTATGGAGAGGAAAGTACACAGTGAATTGCAAGCCGATTTTCTCCGAAAACTGAAATATGAACACCATGTAACTCCATGCTTAAATTTAAGCTGACAAGGTAACTGACAAAGTTCATTTACTTTTTCAGCTTAATTTTCAACATTAGAGTTATAATCTGATTGCAAAGTTATGTGTGCTTGGAGAAGGTACTCTGGAGGAGCAGCATGCAGTTACTATTGTCTCACAGCGCACTCAGGTGTAACCACAGAGGCACCATGAGATGGTAGTTGGGTTTAATGAGTTAAATGGGATTGTGCCCAGATTTCTGAGGTACAGAAGATGTATTAAGAGCTCCTGCAAATGGACTCTGCTAAACCTTCTGCTGTTCCTCATGTTTTAGCTGCTTTGTTGAATGCCTTTTCTACTGCATGTAAGGCTCCTGATTCTCAGCCCTCTGCCCCCAAGAAACCTAATAGGTTCTATAGGATGACTGAAGACTGTAAATTTCTATATAGGTGCCTTCAGATGACCTTTCAGTGGTGTCTGTGGCATTTGACAAGCCGTCTCATTTGCTGCCTTCTTCAAAGTTACTTCGTTCTGATAAAGACAGCAGAACTATGGAAAGGCTAGGTAAGAAGGTTTATACCTCTGCTGCTGTATCTTTTAGGGCGGTCAGTTATCAGACCCATATGTCCAGATACATTTTGGCTCTTCTTTCCCAGATCTGTCAGGTAATTTCTGATCTCCCAGACTCTAATGGGATGACTTCTGCTCTTTTCCTGTTAGGGACTTCTTCCAAGGTGGCTCGCCATTCCATTAAATGTAGTTTTGATGCAGCAAATGCTCCTTCTGGGGCTGCTGCCTTTGTTCTTTGATGAGATATTCTTGGCTTCGGCTTCAACCTTTGCTTGATGATATTAAGGCTAAGTTGATAGATGCTCCTCTGGACAACAAACACTCGTTTGGTGAAGCTGCTATTGATTTGTTTAAGTCTCTTCAGGATAAGGGCAAGGCCTTGCAGGAACTTAAACTTGTTTTTGTTTCACCTGTGCCTAATTTTCAGAGAAATTATCCCAGTAAGACAGCTTTTGTTTGTAGGCAGTCTCACCCTCCCCCAAGGGTAAGAAGGGAGGGAAGCAGGCTCCTCCTGCTAAAGCTACCCAGACTTCTGTGCCACAGATGTCTCCTTTTCCTGACAAACCAGGTGCTGTCTGACTATCCTGTTCTTTTCACCCACATTCCTCTTTCTCTTCATCTTTCCGTTTCTCTTCCTGTTTGGTTAAAGATTATTCAGGACTCCTAAGTTTTGTCCATTATCCTCCTAGGGTATTTCTTGCTCTGGAAATCACTTTCCTGTTTTATGGGCATTCCTCAGCCCCCTCATGAGCAGTTGCTCTTCTTTCCAGGGGTGCTTCGGAATCTCTTGATTCAGGGAACTATTCAGGAAGTTGCAGTTTCCCAAAGGGGGAAGGGGTTTTACTCCAAAATGTTTTTGGTGCTCAGGAAAAAGGACACTGTTCTGAACCTCTCTCATGTAAACACCTTTCTGAAGGTCCCTTCTTTTCAAATGTTGTCCCTTCAGACTTTGTTCCCTCTTCTGCTTCCTCGGGTTTATCTGGTGTCTCTGGATCTCAAGGATACTTATTTTCATATCCTGATTCATCCGCTTTTCAGGAAGTTTTTCATTTATTTTTTGCTTCCTGGCATTTTTATATGTTCTTCGTGTTTCACTGTTGCAGTCATCACATTCGGGTATTCCTGCCCGGGGTAGTCCTCAGTAGGACTGAATACCAGAGGCTTAGTATTTCTGCGTCGGTTGCTGTCACTCCAGGACTGACATCAGGTAGTCAGTGGTATAAAATCAGGCAGCTGATGCCATTACATCAGTCTTTCTTGCCGAGGAGCCTGAAGCAGTAGCAGTTCGCACGAGTGCCGGTCGGCCACTACCTGAGTTTTCATTTCTGAATTGAAGTTGGTCTTCTAAAGCAAGTACCCCGTTGGGGATCCTTTTTTCTTGATCTAACTGATGTCAGAAAAAGTTAGCAATTGTCTCGCCAGTGGAAAGCAAATACCACACAGAGACTTCTGTTCTTACTGCGTCACCTGTTTAGGCCCAGATCACGACGTCCCTCGCTGTCACTTTTGTGTTTTGTATGATATGTCACCGGGCCCTTATTGTAGCTAGGTATTTTCGCTCTCAGTCCTCAAATTCTAATATGGCTTCAGTAAGCCATCCGACTACTGATCTTCCGAAAAAAACGTAAGGCTAAAGACAGAGAGAGACCGCACAGGTCCAAAACAGCCAACAGTGCTTCCATTAAGCTAGTTGTCAGTTCTTCGGTCCTCAGTGAGGCACTTTTGCAGGCCCTGATGCCGCTTCTGTGGATTCGCAGGCCACTACCAACACCCTTTTGGAGTCTGGTATGCCACAAGACTCTTCTTCGACTAAGGATCCTGCGGCTGTCTCTACCTTGGATGGGTCCGGAGCCACTGAGCAGGCACCAGCTTCCAAGGAAGCACTTCACACTACCGATACTCGACAAAAACCTTCATCTTCTTTCATGTCTTCAGTTCTTTCTAAAACTACCGAGTTTCTAAGGCCCACTGTACAAACTACGCCCAAAAAATTGGCGACCCAAAATCAGGCACCTACTTCCTTGCCTCAATCTCAAATGCTTAAAATGGAGGAATACCTTATTATGCTTATTAGGGGAAGCCAGGCTACCCCTTCCAAAAGAAAAAGAGACTTGTCCCCAGTAGTTTTATCTGAACAGGAGTCCAATAACTCTGATGCATATGAATATGAAGGCATGCAACCCCTCTCTGCTTATGAGGATTCTGATGCAGAGGAATCCATTCCTTATGCCTCTCCACCCGAGGATTTTTCATTTGGTGAAACCCTTCATACTTTAAGGGAGCATTTCCAATGGGAATGTCAGGACTATCCTCAGTCAAAAAACAGACTCGGAATTCTTAGATTTACCACAGCACAGACCTTTGGCCATTCCTGCTGTCCTGGATGTTATTGATGATGTTTTTATGGAATCCAGTTTGACTCCTGACACTCTTCCTCCTGCTCCCAAGAAACCTGACAGGTACTACAGAGTCCCTGACTCTCACACATTATTTTTCAAAAATACTACTGCTGACCTAAAGGTCATCTCTCAAGGACCTAGAATTAAAGCAACCTCTGTTAAGAATCCCACCCCCTCAGACAGGGATTCCTGAGCTTTAGACAGATGGGGTAAAAAAGTATACACCTCTGCTACTCTTGCTATTAGAGCACTACATTGTCAGTTCCACATGCTGAAATATCAGCACCATACCATAGAACTCCTCAAACAAAAAAATCTTCCTTTCTGGCTTGTGCAGAAAATAAAGAATTACAAGCGCTTATGCATTCTGCAAGCCAAGTTATTAAGCACGCCTTGCAATGTGGCTTTGAGGCCCAGCAGGAGTCACTGGTTCTGTCCTTAGAAGGCATGCTTGGCTTAAGGAACAGACCTTGCCAGACCATGTCAAATAAAAATTATTGGAAAAAAAGAGACTTAGGGAAAAAAATTATTGGACGCACAATTGAACAAAGACAGTTTGGCAACAAGGCAGAAGAGGTCTTAAAAAAGATGGAAGGCAAAGCTAAATCTATGCAGACAGTTAGACTTTTTACAGGTCCAGCCTCTGAGGTTCAGTAGGCATTGCCCCTCCAAGCACTGGTCCTTTCTGGCCCCCCCAGGCCAGCTCAGCCCAGACCCAGGGGAAGCAGCCCCAGGGAATGCAGAGATCAAAGCAATGGAGTTCCTCCTCTTCAAAAACAGGGAGTGCTAAGCCCCACCCCCTTATGGTAAGAACTCACAATTGCTTTACACTCCACCCCTTACCTCTGCCCACGTGCTTGTGCCCCTGGGAGGAAAACTCTCCTTCCATGCAAACAGCTGGGCCTCTATTAGGCCACAGAAATACCTCACTAAAAGAATTACAGGTCTAAAGCAGATGCCATATGCTGACCGTCTAAAAAAAAAACTCCAGCTATACTCTGTGGCATATCGTCTACTCAGAGGCGATCTCTGCTTAACATACAAGGCCATGTCAAACCCTGAGCTGTTGGACATGCTCCACTTAAAGAAATCCCAATCCCTCAGAGCCACACGCACCAGGGATCTAAACATTATCATCACAATGAACAAAACATGCTGGAGGGATAGGTTCCTGACCCAGAGACTCCCCATACTCTGGAATAGACTGCTCATACATGTCAAGCAGAGCGCCTCATTGGCCCTCTTCAAAAGGAACCTTGATGATCTTCCTCCAAACCAATGGGCAGAGGCCAAAAAGCAAGTCCTTTCCCTGCTGTCCATGAGGGACATTCAGCATGTTCCTGCAGACCAGATAGGCCAAGGTTTTTATTCCAGACTCTCCTGGTACCCAGAAAAGAGGGCACCTGGTGCCCAGTCCTCGATCTATCCATTCTAAACACCTTTCTGGTGATAACAAAATTCAAAATGTTCACCCTACAGCAGCTTCTTCTTATGCTTTTCAAGGATGCTTGGTTAGCCACCCTAGACCTAAAAGAGGCCTACCTGCACATCCCAATCAGGGAATCTTGCAGGAAATATCTATGTTTCAGGGCAGGATCTACGCACTTTCAGTTCTCTGCGCTTCCCTTTGGCTTATCCACTGCATCCCAAGTTTTCACAAAATGCCTGGCTCCAGCCATTGTTTTTTGCAAAGAAGTATTCAAATTTACCCCTACTTAGACGATTGCCTGATTCAGGCAGAAAGTCAGGAAAAGCTGTTACAGCATCTGACCTTTTTAAAGGACCTACTGACCTCCCTGGTGTATGCTGTCAATGAAAATAAATCAAAACTAATACCCACACAAAAAAATGTATTCCTGGGAGCAAGCCTGGACACAGCATCCAAGATGGCATTCCTTACTCCAGAAAAACAAGCCTACTTGACAGGCTACTTCTCTCAATTAGCCGCCAGAACCCAGTTATCCACAAGGAAAATCCTGCAAGCTCTGGGGTTCATGGCCTCCTGCATTCTACTCATTCCATATGCCAGACTGCATATGAGGAAACTACAGTGGTACCTAAAAAGCCTTTGGTGTCAACACTCTAAAGACTTGGAAACTATTACCAATGATACCTAGGAAAGATTTTCTTTGGTGGGCAGCAGCATGCAACCCCAACAAGGGACTTCCCTTCTCACAACCCCACACCGCAAAGACCCTCACCACAGATGCATCAGACTATGCCTGGTGTGCACACCTGGATGGCAGGTGCGTTCAGGGCCATTGGAGCCCAAATCAAACACATCTGCACATCAACCAAAAAGAAATGCTAGCTGTTCAGCTTACCCTGACAGCTTTCAGACCCCTACTCTCCCGGGGCCTCTACTGATCAAAACAGACAACACCACAGTGATGTGGTATATCAACAAGCAGAGAGGAACTCACTCTTATCCACTCTGCAGGCTCACAATGACCCTTTGGCACACTGCCTCAGCCATGCAATTACACCTGCTAGCACAATTCCTGCCAGGCTCCCTAAATTCTCTGGCAGACAACTTAAGCAGAAACCTGCTAGACCACAGAACCTTCACCTTTACATCCCAGAAATGGGGCACCGGTCTCTTTGCCTAACACTCCAATCATCAGCTCAGCAAATTTTGCATCAGGGAACCTCCCAGTAAGGCCTGGAAATTGGATGCTCTATTACTACAGTGGGTAAAGCTTTTGGTCTATGCATTTCCCCCTCTACCAGTCATTTCAAGGGTACTTCTCAAAATAAGGGAGGAAAAACCAAGGGCAATCCTGATTGCCCCAGACTGGCCCTGCCAGCACTAGTACCCACTGCTGCACAGCCTGTCACCCCTGCCACCTACCTCAAATTCCAGCACTCCTGACCCAGAAGAATAGAGAATTCATGCATCCCCAATTGCAGACCCTCAATCTGGCAGCCTGGTTTATTCCCTGACCTCTCCTCAAGCTGTCAGCTTAAGCAAACAAGTCCTAGATGTTATATACGAGGCCAGACGCCCCAGCACTAGAAAATCCTATGCTGACAAGTGGAAAAGGTTTTGCACCTGGATCCAGGCTAAGGGAGCCGAAACAGCACAGCCTTCCCTACCCGTCATCCTGGATTACCTAGCAGACATACTACACAGGGGTCTATCCTTCTCTTCTATTAAAATTCATGACTTTGCCATCTCTGCTCATTACAGCACAGAGCCATCTCTCTTCTCACACCCTCTCATCAAACAGTTCCTAAGAGGGGCTAACAACTTAAGGCCTCCCAAAGAGCTCCTACCTCAGCTTGGGACCTTAACTTTGTGTTGGAAAAGCTCACCCTACCCCCTATGAACCTGCAGCTTCAGCAGAGTTAAAATTCCTCTCATGGAAAACAGCCTTGCTTCTAGCTATCACTTCAGCTAGAAGAGTTTCAGAGGTACAAGCACTCATGGCTGTAGAGCCCTTCATCATTTTCCATGCTGACAGGGTCTCCCTCAGGACTAACCCATCCTTCATGCCTAAGTGGTGTCCATTGTGGCTCTCAACCAATTCATTAATTTGGCCACCTTTTTCCCTAACACACAAAACAAGGGGGAAAGGATTCTGCACACTCTAGATATGCACAGACAGCTCAGATTCTATCTGGATAGGATTCAATCTTTTAGAAAAACAGACCAATTGCTAGTCAGACTGCATCCATTTCTGCTACAAACAGCATGGGAAACCATCCCCAAAGGGGGTCAGGACACATTCCACCAGGGCAAACTCCACCTCTGCAGCTTTTCTCAGAGGGGTCCCCACCAGGGACATTCTGGAGACTGCAACATAGACTTTTGTTCATACCTTAACCAAGCATTACCACCTGCCTATCTTCTCCAAATCCAGGGCAGGCTTTGCCACCACAGTTTTGCAGGGCATCCTAGCCAGCCCCCAGTCTTCTTGACTGCCTCCACCCTTTTCTTCAGCTTTGGGAATCAACCCAAATGTGATGACTGCAACAGTGAAACACGAAGAACATAGCACACTTGTGTACACTTACCATAAATGTAGATGTTCGAGTGTATTCACTGTTGAAGTCCTGGTTTCCCCCGCCATCCCCTTTGTATCTCTCTCTCTCTTCCTCTCTCCTTACAGGGAATTTTTGGTATTTACTTTCTACTGGTAGTGTTCTTCCACCATAACCTAGCTCCCTATTTGGGGGCTCCTGACATTTGGGGCAAGAAAAACTGATGTAATGGCGTCGGCTGACTCATTTTATACCACTGATGACCTGACATCAATTCTGGAGTGACAGCAACCGACGCAGAAATACTAAGCCTCTGGTATTTGGGCCGAGGGCTACCCCTGGCAGGATAACCCGAATATGATGACTGCAACAGTGAATACACTCGAACATCTACATTTATGGTAAGTGCACATAACTGTACTATCTTTGCTTTGCCGTTTGGCCTTTCTACTGCCCCAAGGGTATTCAACAAATGCCTCGCTCCTGTAATTATTTTTGCAGGCTAAGGGGGATCTCAGTCTTTCCCTATTGGGCGAGCTTCTGTTTCAGTCATCCTCTCCGGAGACTTTGTTGCAAAATCTTCATATTGCTATCTCTTTTCTGCAGAGCCTGGGGTTCACTATAAATTTCAGAATGTCCTTTTCTGGCTCCTTCTCTGGATCATGTCTTTCTGGGTTGCAGGATCCAGACTGTTCCTATGCTGGCATTCCTGCCTGCTCCCAAGGCCCTAACTCTCATTTCCTTTTTTCAATCCCTTCTTCCTCTGCTTTCAGTAACAGACAGGGAATTTCTGAGAGTTCCAGGGTTCTTGGCTTCCACCATTCCTATGCTCCCTTTTGCCAAACTCCACATGAGAAAACTTTAATGGTTTCTAAAGTCAGTTTGGCTTCAGCATTCTCACCATCTCAAATTTTTAGTTCCTCCTCTTCCATGTGGCAAGCAGGAACGTCAGTGGTGGATTCAGCAGTTGACTCTCAATCCAGGGCTCCTTTTTCATCCACCTCTTCCCTCTCAGGAGCTGTTCACAAACGCTTCAAATGTGGGTTGGGGAGCAGTGTCCAGCTCCCTAAAGCTGCAGAGAGTCTGGTCGACATATCAACAGAAAGACCACATCAACGTCATGGAGATGAGCGCTCTTCTGCTGGCTGTGCAGGGCTTTCATCCTGTCTTCTCCCCAGGACCTCTCAAGGTGTTTACACATAATACCACAGTTATGTGGTATGTCAACAAACAAGGGGGGGGTCGGTCTTATCTTCTTTGTTGGTTAACACTACTAGTGTGGGAAATAGCCGTCCAGTATCAAGTGACATTTCAGGCAGTTTACATTCCCTTGGGTCATAACTTTGTGGCAGACTCTCTGAGCAAATCCTTAACCCAGTCCCATGAATGGATGCTTCTCAGGGATGTGTTTCTTGTCCACCAGTAGGGTACTCCTGAAATGGATCTTTTTGTCTCCCACCTGAACAGGCAACTTCCTCTGTTTTGTGCCAGAGTCCCAAGGCCTCTGGTTTGGAAGGTGGATGTCCTATTTTTTTTTTCCTGGAAGGGGGTGTTTCTCCATGCCTTTCTTCCCCTTTCCAAAAGTCCTGTTCAGAATACTGCAGGAAACTCGCAAAAATCTTCCTGGTGACTCCCTTTTGGCTGAGAGAGCATTGGTTCCCTCCTCTTCTGCATTTAGCCAAAGGCAGTCATTACAAGTTACCGCAAAGGGTGGACCTACTCAGACAAGACAAGGGATCTGTCATCCATCCCAACATGTCCACTCTTCACCTGATATTGTAGGTGATAGGATTTTGATTCCACATAAGACACCTTTTTTCTGAGGACATGCTTAGCATCCTGTAAGAGGCTAGAAAACTCACTACTAGCAAATCAACTTATCCAGATGGAAGAGGTTTTCTGTTTGGTGTCTTTCTTATAACCTAGATCCACTGTCTCTGGATGTTCCTTTGGGTCTCTGTTATCTACAGTATGTGAACTGCTTAATGCTGGGTTGGCTTGTTCTTCTTTTAAGGCCTGCTTATAAGCTAATGTTAAGTTGTCAATCTCGCCTTCATTCTTGCTGGATGGGTTCGGAGCCGATCCTCGGCTCTGACTCTGCAATACTAAAAGCTCGAGAGCTAATTCCACCGGCTCGAGGCTCCCCTATATCCCACAATGCTAGGCGGTAACTACCCAGATCTCGTTTGCCGCTATAGCTGACGAGGTGCTCTTCTACCGGCTCAGGCAGGTTGGTTTAACTTTTACCTTTTTGGTACTTATAAAACTCGTTTTTGTGGTTTATATATAGCCCTTTTTAGTTTAACTTAGATATTTAGATCTCTCGACCCCCTTCTTTGTCGAGTATATTTATTTTCCCTTTCTTCCCTTATCTTTAGGCCTTCGGCCCCTTCCCTTCCCCACAGTCCTTCAGTGACTAAATTTAGTCTTCCCTTTTTTTTTTGTCAATAAGGGTTTTTGTGTGTGTGTTTGTGGCTTTAGCCTTTAGTTATTAGTTAATAACTTTTTTATTCAGGGTGTGTCTGTGTGTTTTTTTTTTTTTTTGCTGTTGTCAGGCATTACCTTCGATGTCTAAAGAAAAGGTCTCAGGCTTCAAGAAGTGTGACTCGTGCTGTCAGAAAATGTCTCTGACAGACGGTCACACTTCTTGTGTGTATTGCCTGGGGCCGGTGCACCTGCAGGACTCATGTGCTGTCTGCCATGGTTTCAGCCCTCGAGTCCTGCAGGAGCACAAAAACAAACTCATTTTAAGGGGTTTGTTAAAGCCTGAAGGCCCCCCGACTCAGTCCAGTTCGGGAAAACCTTCAAAGGCTTCAAAACAGTCGACTCCTGCTCCTGAGTCGACTGTAGAAATGTCGAAGCAGGTTCCGACATCGGCTCCGGCCGGAGCCGATGTTCTTGGGCCTAAAACTATTACCTCGGCTCCGGCTGGAGCCGAGGCTGTTAAGGCTTCATCGGCTCCGATACTATCGGAGCCACATTCTAAAAAGAGATCAAGATCCCCTTCCATAGGATCTACCTTTACTATTACTTCGGCTCCGGCTGGAGCCGAAGCTAGCAAGTCCCCATCGGCTCCGATACCATTATCGGAGCCATCTTACAGGAAGAGATCCAGGTCCCCCTCAATCGGTTCCGTACACTCGGCACCAGGATCTCCTCTCCTTTCGGAGCGGAGTCACAAATCACATTCCTCTCAGTCTTCCAGGTTGTCGGACCATGACTTGCAGAGTGTGGTGAGTAGACTTCTTAAGTCCGAGGCACTGGCCCAAATGCTCCATAGCCCGACTCATCAGTCGTTGGCTATTCCCGTCCCTCATTATATTCCTCCTCCGACTCCTCTGAGTTCGGAGCCAAGGCTTGTTGGACCCATCACTGTCGGTGCGTCGGATCCGATATCATCGTTTTCGGCTCCGTCGTCCGCTCCGATTTCCTCTTTGGAGGGATCTCGGCGCCGGGCTTCCCTCGTCGGCTCCGAGGGGGCGAGTGGCATCGGACCCTTGTCCGACCCCACTCTCCCTCTCGGGGCTTCGGCACTGGTGAGTTCGGCTCTGACATCGGCTTCGGAGCCGTCTCTGTCGGTGCCGGGAGGGGTCCTTGTCTCTTCGGAGCGAGGGCCTCGGACCTTGCCTGACAGGGATGCCTTCGAGGTCATGCGGAGCATGCTAGAACCGGGTTCTGCCCCGCAGTCGGTTCCATCAGCTCCTCCTTCTACAGTGCCTGCGGAGATTTCTGCTCACCCCCTTGTCTCACACCGTAGAGAACCAACTCCTCAAGTTTCCCCATTGGGAATTTCCTCCTCTTCCGAGGTCTCTCCTGACCCTGCAGGAGATCCCCCTAGGAAGAGGCAGTGCAAGAGGAAGCACATTGACTCCCCTGAGTCTATCACCTCTGACACTGACTTGGAGGAATCTGAAGGGTCCCCCCCGTTCCCCCTCTGAGGATGTCTCCTTTGCGGACATCCTAGAAATACTCAGAGGGGAAATTGGCCAGCCCTTAACCCCTCGGAGGACGAGTCAGTGTATCTTGAGGCGTTTGGTTCTCACCCTTCTACCTCCTGGGTGTCCCCTCCCTTTGACCCCCTTATGGAAGTGGTGGCAAGGAAGGCTTGGATGGCTCCTGACTCAGTGGAACCCACCCCGAGGAGACCATCCAAATTTATCACTGCTCCCTCAGACAAACAGTTTCTCCAAAGGTGTCCCGGTTGATGCCATGGTGGTGGCTGCGGCCACAAAGAAGGAACTAGCTGATCCTTCTGTTCCTGTCCATCCTCCTAATAAAGAATCTAGGACCATGGACAGGTACGGCAAGCGGATGTTTTCGTCAGCGACCTTTTCTATGCGGTCGCTGAACTACTTATGCCACTTCACCCGTCTCCAAAGAGATTTACTCAAGGATATGGGTGAACTGATGAAGGATCCTACAGCTGAGGGGTTTAAAGACACAATGAACTCCCAGTTGGCAACCCTAAATTCGATAGTGAACTCCTCCATGCGACTGGTTTCATACGCAGCAGATGGAGCGAGTAGATCTGCAGGCACAGGCATTGCCTTACGAAGGCATGCCTGGATGCGACTGTGCAACTTTGCGGACCCTTTCAAGGCGTCCTTCACCAACTCCCCCTTTGACGGATCATCTTTGTTTGGTCCTCAGGTGAAGGATACATTGACCAGGTGCGAGGTGGAAGGTAAGACTCTCTCTGCCGTAGGAGTCCATTTTTCCACCCCTTCTAGACCCTATCCCAAAGCTCAGAGGGGAGGGAAGATGTGGTTTCGGAAACAATCTCAGGGAGTCTCATCTGACGCACAGGGTCGATTCCCCTCTAGAGGCAGAGGAGGGAACAATAATCGACGCCGCCCCAGAGGCAGAGGAGGTCCGCAAAACCAGGGTAGCAGAGAGGTGTTCTCTGACAAACCCTTTCAGCACCCCTGAGGGGCTGCCCGGCTGTCCGCCTTCGGAGGCAGTCGGGGGAAGATTATCACTGAACCCAGAAGCCTGGCTTTCCCTAACTCAAGACAAATGGGTACAGTTGATCATATCCGAGGGTTACAAAATTCCCTTTATTCACATTCCAACTCAACCAAAAAAATCCCTTCCAGATGTTCCACCCGGTCTAAGGGAAAAAGCAGCATTGGAAGTTTCAAAGCTGCTATTAAAAAGAGTCATCCAACCAGTCCCAGCAGACCAGCAAGGATCCGGAATCTACTCCAAATTCTTTTTGGTACCAAAAAAAACAGGGGACTGGAGGCCCATTCTAGATCTCAGTCATTTAAACAAGTTTGTCAAGAAAACAAAATTCCGGATGGTCACGCTACAGTCCATCCTACCCTTCTTGGGTCAGGACAATTGGATGTGCTCGATAGATCTTCAGGACGTGTACTATCACATCAAAATGAACCGACGCTCCAGGAGATATCTCCGCTTCAGGCTGGGAGCCAGTCACTACCAGTTCAGAGCCCTGCCCTTTGGTCTCACTACAGCCCCCCGAGTGTTCACCAAATGCATGGCAGTGGTCACGGCTCACTTGAGGCGCCAGGGATTCCAGGTGTTTCCATATGTGGACGATTGGCTCCTTACAGCCACCACCAGGCATCAGCTTCTACTATCCAGAAATTTCACCTTGCAAACCTGTCAAGCTGTAGGCATATCAATAAATTTCGAAAAATCTGCCTTGTCGCCTTGTCAGTCTATTACTTTCATAGGTGCCAAATTAGATACGCAGACTCTTTCAGCAACACTCACAGAGCAGAGGGTTTTAGACATTCGGAACCAAGTTTCCCTTCTGTTGCATTTGGTCAAAGTCAAAGCCAGACTGGTGTTAAAGGTACTAGGACTCATGGCGGAAGCTATTCCTCTTCTCCCCTTAGCTCGCTTTTACATGAGGATCCTCCAGTGGATGCTCTTTACCCAATGGTCCTTTCAACGACTCCCAATGTCCCATACCATACTGATAACTCAAGTATGCAAGAACCAACTATCTTGGTGGGTCACGTCACCTCAACTTCTCCAAGGAAGACCCTTCACTCTCCCCCCTCCAGTTGCCACTTTGACAACAGATGCCTCCCTGATCGGGTGGGGGGGCATTATCAGGGCAGGACAGTCCAGGGCACATGGCAACCCTTCGAGTGCCACTTGCACATAAATGTCCTAGAGATGAGAGCAGTGCTTTTAGCGTTGCAAGCCCTTCACGACTCTCTTCCCATAGGGACTATTGCAATTCAAACGGACAACATGTCCGTGGTGTGGTACATCAACAAACAAGGCGGAACCAGATCATACCCTTTATGTCGAGAAGCACTCAGACTTTGGCAATGGGTGATCTCTTCTCAACGTTTTCTGACGGCGACGCACATCCCCGGGAAATCCAACGTCATTGCAGACAGGTTGAGCAGAGCAATTCTCATGCCACACGAGTGGTCTCTAAAGACATCAGTTCTAGAAGAGGTATTTCTAAGATGGGGCCATCCTTGCTGCGATCTTTTTGCTACTCCCCAAAACAGCAAGTGTCAAGACTTCTTCACGCTCTTCCCGTTACCAGGCCATCCCACCAGAGACGCTCTAGTCCACGATTGGCCCCGGGGACTTCTGTATGCTTTTCCCCCCTTTCCATTGATACCTCAACTAATTCAGAAAGCCATCGCATTGAGAGTGACTATGATCCTCATTGCCCCTTACTGGTCTCGACAGATATGGTTCCCCTTTCTTCATCGTTACCTTTTGGAGCAGCCTTGGCATCTGGACCCAGTACCAGATCTGATTACCCATCAGTCGGGTCAGCTGCACCAATCTCTGTCTTCCCTAAACCTCACAGCATGGTTTCTCCAATTCCTACCTTAGCCAGGCTTCCCTCGATATCTCGCTCTGTCCGAGATATATTGATAGCCTCTCATAAATCCTCTACCCGGAAGATTTATACTAGTAAATGGAAACGTTTTTCCCTTTGGGCATCATCGAAAACATTGATCCTTTTACTGCATCTATCCAGTCCATTTTAGACTTCCTGGCGGAACTTTTTCATTTAGGATCTTCTGCATTAACCATTAGAGTTCAGTTGGCTGCCATTTCAAATTTTCATGTGGGTGTTTCAGAATCCAGCATTATGGCTCACAAGCTCTGTAAGGCCTTCCTAAGAGGTATATTTCTCCTCAAACCTCCGATCAAAGACCCTCCACCTCAATGGGATTTAAACTTGGTTCTGGCGTCTTTAATTCTTCCCCTTGAACCAGCGGCTTCATGTTCTCTGAAATTGCTTTCCTGGAAGACACTTTTTCTGGTAGCTATAACTTCAGCGAAAAGAGTATCAGAACTCCGAGCCCTCTGCAGTCGTCCTCCTTACCTAGTTTTTCACAAAGACAGAGTATCTCTCCGGACGAACCCATCCTTTTTACCAAAAATCTCTTCTCAAATTAACCTAAACCAGATTATTGATCTCCCCGTCTTTTTCCCTAACTATTCAAATAAATCAGAGCAAAAGCTGCATTTTTTGGATGTTCATCGCCAACTGAGATATTACTTAGACAGAACTAAACAACTCAGGAAATCTGATCAATTGTGTCTGTCATATGCAGAAGGAAGACTAGGCCTTCCAGTTACCAAAGTATCTCTGTCTAGATGGCTAACTTCTACAATTACTTTCATCTATGAGATTAGACATCAGAAATTACCCTCAAGACCTAGAGCTCACTCAACCAGGGCATTATAGCTACATCCATAGCCTTTCAGGACAGGTTGCCAATAGACTCAATCTGTGCAGCAGCCACATGGGCTTCTCCTCATACATTCATTTCACATTACAAATTGGACATGGTTTCCAGAAGCCGTGCCAATTTTGGTTCCACTGTTCTCAAGAGTCTGTTCCGATAGGCCACCCGGGATAAGGTGCTAGGGACGCGGTCCCATCCAGCAAGAATGAAGGCGAGATTGACAACTTAACATTAAGAAGTTATGTACCTACCATAACGTTCCATGTTAGTTGTCTTCTCGCCTTCTTTCTTCGTCCTCCTCCTTCCCCCAAGCCTGGACAGACTGACCGGAATTCTTTGTGTTTCTTCTTCCGAAACTTGTTACTCCATTTTGGAGACTAGTATTGCTTGGTATAGCTACCAAACGAGATCTGAGTAGTTACCGCCTAGCATTGTGGGATATAGGGGAGCCTCGAGCCGGTGGAATTAGCTCTCAAGCTTTTAGTATTGCCGAGTCGGAGCCGAGGATCGGCTCCGAACCCATCCAGCAAGAAAGAAGGCGAGAAGAAGACAACTAACATGGAACGTTATGGTAGGTACATAACTTCTTATTTCTGCTTGTCTACCTTTATTATCTGCTTTAGCTTGTAGATTTGAAACTAAACAATTCCTTATTGGCTTTCTTCATATTAGGCCTTCCAGGAAGCCTCTTCCTCCTCCCTGGGATTTTATTTTTGTTTTAGAAAAATTGACCCAGGCTCCTTTTGAGCCTGCATCTTCAGCGTCCTTGCAACATTGCTCGTGGAAGACTGTACTTCTGTTAGCCCTTACTTTTGCCAAATGGGTGTCTGAGCTTCAAGCCCTTATGGCTTTTCCTCCTTTTTTGGTGTTTCATAAGGACAGGGTGCCCCTTCATACTAATCTTTCTTTTATGCCCAAGGTGCTGAATGAATTGACACTTAATAAGTCTATTCATTTGCCCACTTTTCCCCTTCTCCACAGTCTGCCAGTGAGAAGGTGCTGCACACATTGGATGTGCAAAGTCAACTCAGATTTTATTTGGATAAGATAAGACTTTTTGTAAATCTGATCAGCTATTTTTTTATATTCATTCTAGGTCTTTAGGATTGGCCGTGTCCAAGCAAACTATTTTTTCTTGGATTTCTAAAGCCATTTCTTTTTGATATTCCTTTCATGGTACAAGCCCTCCTCCTTCTGTTAAGGCTCATTCTGCTGGAGCTGTGTCTTTTTCTGGTGCTTTTACTTGGACTTCTATGCATACATTTACCAAGCACTGCAAGTTAGATGGAATTTCCAGAGCTAGAGCTGGTTTTGCTGGGACCATCCTTCATGTGTTCCTAGAGAGCTCTAGTGATCCTTCCTCCTCCCTGTCTTCTTCCTGAACTTTGGCACTCTTCCCAGTTGTAATGAATACTGCAACAGTGAAATGGAAGGACATAGTATGGGTGTGTAAGATCTTACCATAACAGTAAATGTCCTCTTTACTGTTGCAGTATTCACTTCCTCCTCCCCCTGGTCCTTTTTCTCTTCTGGATGTATTGATAATCTCTATTCTCCTTGGACTGGCGTTCCTACTGGGGCTCTCAGTTCTGAGGATCATACATCCAGATGTCACCTTTATGCCCTACAATACATGAAGAGCATACGTGTTACATACTGTGTACCTTAAAGCAACAAAAGGCTTTGGTATACTGGCTGGACATTAGGCTCCCCATGGCAGGGGATCTCTATTGTAATGAATACTGCAACAGTGAAGAGAAGGGCATCTATCATTATGGTAAGGACTTCCATAACTGCTTTCTTTTTCCTTTCTGTCTTCATATTGTTAGTTGAAGAAGGTAGGCTTGATGTTTGAAATCTGCGAATGGCCACGGATCTGGATAGGGACTGGAATATCCATGATTGGGAACTTCCCTCTTGAAGCTAGGTCCGTAGGAGTGTCCGTCTGGTCTTTCCACTTTAAAGCTCATCTTTCAGGTCCTGGACAAGCATGTTTTGTGTGTGGTGGGAACTTGATCCACAGGTACTTGGAGTGCACCATTACAAACTTTGGTTTGAGGCCCATAAAGAGGTGATGTAGGCCTCACCCTGCATAGCCCTGCCATGGCTAGGTTATGGTCCAGGACTTGTTCACATTTTCTTCATCACAGTCTGTCTCATACAGTTGCCCCTTGTAGTATGGGGATTGTGTGTTCCATCTCGCTCCAGGTCCTACAAGAATTTGGAATATCTTAAAGCCATTGTCTCAGGAAAGGACAGGATAATGAGTTCATCCTACCGACTGCATCTCCACAAGGTAACACTTTCTTTGGAGATGCCCTCAGACTTATGGGACACAGTTTGAATTAGCCTTGAGGCTGCTAACCCCTCCCAAAATTACTTGGCAGACTTATTGAAGAAGCATGAGAAGTATTTTGTTATCCCTCATATGGATACAGTCTTTAGGATGCCGTCAGATCAGCATGGGGGCATCCAGATTATCCCCTTTTGGCCTATTGATGCCGTTCATGAACTTCTGTCTGATTGGGCAGAGCAACTGGCTAGGACAAAGACAGTAATCCCACTCTATCAAGATCTCTTTGTTCCAGCATAGTTCCCAGAAACCACTGCATTTTGCTACTTTGCTGTCATACAAGGAGTTTTAAGTCTTGTTCAGGCGTGGCCTGAGAGTTTACACCTTGGCCATGTTGGGGCTCCTTGCCCTCATCTGTTTGTCATACCTGTCCCAGTGTTGGATGCTCTTTATTAAAGGTGCGAAAAAAACTTGGGGACCTGTCTATAGATCATTTTGTGTATTGTACCTAGTCAGCCACTGTAGCTAGATAGCACTTGCATATAAGTTACAGAGCATGTGCAAGATCAGTGCCATTTTGTGTTGTTAGCCAGAGTGAGTGCAGGCATGAATGGAGATGTACGTGTGTTTGTGTTTGAAGTAATGAGTCAGTCACTTAGCTTAAATACATCTTCCATTTACAACTTCTGATGTGTTTATGTACTGTAAATAACTTTAACCCATCACAGTGCCATAAGCATCTTATTTGAATACAAGAGACATGTGACATGGTGTCATAGTGGGATCCAGTGTGAAACAACTCACAGACCATGAGGCATTAAGTTAGAAATGGAGGAATATACAGGAACCAACTTGCAAACAGGTCAGCAGTTATTCAAAAGTACTTAAACTTGTTTTCCGTCACCAGTTATTTGGCGAAATATTCAAAACGTTCTAAATAATTGCTGAGATAAATGAAATGTCTGAAATTGTGACATACTGATAAAAGTATTCAAAATAAATACAAAAGTGTTCAGAATAATTTCCGAAGTGTTAAAATATACAGAAAGGCTAAAACTGTCACATTTTTTCGTCGGTGTACTACTTTTTCACATTAACTGAAACATTTTCAGGTATCCTAAGTATCTACAGTGTTCGCAGTGTTAAAGTGAAGCCTTTTCTGGGAGATTGTTATGCAGTTGACCATAATTACAAGTACCTAGTCTATGCTTATATTTAAACTAATTTAGTTATGGCAGAAGGATTTCACAGATCTGAACCACTGGTGTTTGATAATATTGCTGAAAACTGGCGAGTGTTTAAGCAAGAATATGATATTTTCATACAGGCTGCATCTTCTGATAAAGACATATGTACAAGAGCATTTATACCTAATTTACCTGGCTCAGAAGCTGTTGAGAGGGAATGTTCATTTGTATATGCGCCTGTGATGTATGCAGGGGAGGGGGGAGAACCATCTTATTGTGATCTGTATATTTAGAGAAATGTACAACCCTCAAATGAATATTACAATAGAAAGGTATGTTTTACACAAGAAATCAAAAGCCTGGTGAAACATATATTACCGACTTAAGAAATAAAGCAAAAATGTGCAGATTTGGTAATTTATGAGATGGGTTGATGAAAGACAGGCTTGTATGTGATGTTAATAATGATGCAGTGAGAGAGATTTTGCTTTGAGACAATTTAACGTTGAACAAAGCCATTGAGATTTGTTAAATATATGAGCTTACAGAAAAGCATACGAGTATACTTACAAATGAGAAAAACTTGCATGCGTTGTCTGCCAGTGTGAATGTTGATAGTGTACAACATAAAGCTAAGATGAAACAGAAATATAAACTGAAGGGTGTGGCAACTTCTAACCCTAACTACAAACCAAGTAGGGCCACAACAGACAACCTTATTGTTAGTTGTCGTAATTGTGGAGGCAGTCATGAACCCAAACGAGAGAAGTGTTTAGCTTTTGGTCAGCAGTGGTCATAAATGTAAAAAGTGGAATCATTTCTAAAGGCTTTGCAAGTCTAAAGTGGCAGATACCTTTATTAAAAGAGGGCATCTGAAGAAGCAAGTAGATCAGATAGAGAGCTGTGAGCAAACTTTCTGTGTTGATGGTGTCAGTGATAGATGAAACACAGTAGTTTTTTTGGGGCAACAGAGTGAAATATTTTGTACTGTTCGGATTAATGAGAAACCTGTAGAACTTAAAGTAGACACTGGATACAAGTGCAGTGTTATATCAGCACAAATGTTTGCCAGAATAAAAGTTGGTGAGAAACTTGATTCAGCAAAGTGTGCAAAACTGGTTGCTTATGGTGATGAAGAAATTCAAACTGGTGGCGCAGTAGTTCTCACATGCCATTCTGCTGGGAACAGCTGTGACTTGATGTTTTACATAGTCAAGACACATGCAGTCATTGTTAGGCCTCAGACAGTTTGAGAATGGAACTAATTTCATTTAACAAATAGGTCCACCGTATAAGTCTGAACAACAACAACAAAGATAGTTTTACATAGAATATCTTTAGTGAAAATGCTGATATTTTCAAAGATGAGCTTGGCAAACTTCCAGTCACATATTCCATGAAGTTAAACCATTAAGTAAGCCCAGTTGTCAGATCAGCAAGGAAGGTTCCAGTAGCAATGTACAGAAAAGTAAAAGCAGAACTTGACAGAATGGCGAATTTAGGTGTATTAACTCCAGTAAACGAACCGACAATGGGTATCCTCCATGGTTGTACCTCATAAGAAAAGTTCAGATGATATTCAAACATGTATTGGTCCCAGAGATTTGAACAAAGCACTTAAACATCCTCATCATCTGATGTGCACAGTAGAAGTAGTAGCTGCCCTCATGCCTAATGCCACTGTTTTTTTCAGTCTTAGATGCAAAAAGTTAATTTTGGCAAATTTCTCTGGATCACAAATCTTCATAGTTAGCCACTTTCAGTACACCATTTGGTAGAGAGAGATTTTTGAGAATGCCATTTGAAATAAATTCTGCCAGTGAAGTATTTCAACATGTGATGGAACTAATTTTTTTCTGGTTATCCGTGTTATAGTAGACATTATTGTGGGGGCAACAGTGAAGTAGAGCATGATAGAAACCTCAAGAAAGTTCTAGACCATGCACATGAAGTCAGTCTTAAACTGAATCCTCAGAAATGTAAATTCAAACTGAAAGAAGTTACTTATGTGGGTCATTCGTTTACCAGTTCTGGCTTACTACCAGATCGTTTAAGCAAACAGCAATTCTTGAGATGCCAGTACCAGAAAATGTCACATCTTTACAACGTTTTCTTGGTGTGGTCAACTATTTTGGAGAGTTCATCCCAGACCTGAATGAGCTTTCAGCACTGTTACCTGTGTTGACATGCAAAAATGTAAAACTGGTCCTAGTTGGAACGACACCAAAATGCATTTGATGTTCTGAAACAGAAAATTGCCAGTCCACCCACATTGAGAGATTATGATGTTCACAAACCTGTAACTCTTTTATGTGATGCTTCAAAGCATGGTCTTTGTTAAGCTTGCCTTCAGGAAGCCGTACCAGTAGTCTATGCATCCAGAATTTTAACCCAAACTGAAATGCAGCATGCACAAATTGAAAAAGAGCTTTTGGCAGTAGTGTTTTCATGTTTGAAGTTCAATGATTATATTTATGGAAAACCTGTTCAAATAGAGTTTGATCACGTACCTCTAGTCACAATTCTGAAAAGCCAGTACACACAGCCTCAGTATGCCTGCAATACATGATGTTAAAGTTGTAAAAGTACAATTTCAGTATAGTCCATACAAAAGGCAAATATCTATACCTTGCTGATGCTTTGTCAAGAGCACCCAGACAAACGACAGAGCAGCATGACAACGAGAAAGCAGACTTTGAAGTTATAGAAGTCAAACTTTTTCCTCATCACGTTTTTATGAACTCAGAAATCACACAGCTTCAGACCCAGTTCCCCAGAAGCTGAAACATTTTATCAGTGAAGGATGGCCAACATGACAACCTAGCCTACCACTTGACATAAAGAAATATTTTCCTACAGAGATGAGCTCATGATGGAAGATGGATTATTCATGAAAGGTCATAAGTGGTAATTCCTTCACAATTACAATAGGAATCTATCAACATTTTTCATTGTGGTCAGCCGGGTACTGCTTCACCCAAAAGAAAGGCAGGAGGCATAGTATTTTGGCCTTCTATGTCAAAAAATCATAGAGAAGGAAACTCCAGCTTGTACAATTTGCAGCAGTACTAAATCGCACCAATAAAAAGAACCACTTCAGCTAAACCAGATTTCTGAATTACCATGGTTGACAGTTGCTACTGAATGAAATGGTCAGCATTATTTAGTGTTAGTAAACTCTTATTCGAATTGGTTCAAAACTGACCTTCTTCGTAACTTAATGTCCAGCACTGTCATTACGAAGTTGAAGAGATGTTTTTCTGCCCAGTGTAATCTGCACAAAGTCATATCTGACAATGGTGCACAGGCTACAAGTCAGCAGTTCAAGAATTTTGTTGAGTCTTGGGGCTTTGTCCATATTACTAGTAGTCATTAGTATCCACAGTCCAATGGATTAGCTGAGCGTGGAGTTCAAAATGCAAAACATTTGTTGGAGAAATCCGAGAGAGATGGTACCAATGTTTTTCTTAACCGAATTAATCTCAAAAACATTCCTCAAGATAATTTGCTTGGTTCACCTGCTCAGAGATTAATGTCTAGACAGAAGAGAACAACTTTATTGATTAGTAAACAATTGTTAGTACAAAATGTGACGAGCAGTAGAATGGTCAAGGCCCGACTTTCGAGAAAACTTTAGTCACAAAAGTTGTACTACGGTAAGTCCAGCAAACCTCTTAGACCATTAAGATGAGGAAAAGTTGTGAGAATGCAACCATCTAAAGGATATGACTAATTGGGTATCATGAAAAACCTTTGTGAAGAACCAAGATCTTACATCATACAATCTGATGGAATGGATTTCAGAAGGAATCAAAGACACTTCTTGACAGTCTCCGAACCAGTGACACAGCAGATTGCCTGTGCTACAGACACTATTTCTCAGAGTGACTGTACATGTGTTCGAATTCCAGAGGACAGTATACTTTCTTCAAGTAATCCTGATGTAGTTCCCAAAGTTCCAATTGAGAGTGAATCCCCAGAGACTATCCCTGTTACTAAATCCATTATGTGACGATCAGGTAGAATTTCCAGACCCAATCCAAAATACACAGTGACTTGGACTTGAATTTATTTGTTGTTGTATGTTAATGTGATTTCTAGCATGTTAAAATATCCTGTTCTCCTATTGCATGTCGAACAAATCAAAGAGGAAGGATGTAGATCATTGTGTGTATTGTACCTGGTCAGCCACTGTAGCTAAACAGCATGTGGAAAATCACTGCCATTTTGTGTAGTCAGCCAGAGTGACTGCAGGCATGAATGGAGATGTACGTGCTAGTGTGTTTGAAGTAATGAGTCAGTTTGTGACACTGTCCAAGTCTAAGCTTAGAAGAGGACCTATTGAAAGGCCATTTGTGGATTCCAGAATAGGTTATTGTGTATCCTGCTGCACTTTTGGTAGTGCTGACTCATAACATGGGCAACAGGCATCAGCATATACCTGTGAAAGATAGTTTGGCCAAGGTCATCCTTTCATAAGTTGGAACTCTGAAACAGAAACCTGGGTGCTCATTTTTATGGTGGGAAATGCTGTTCAGCTAACCTCTTCCGGACTTTATTATGACCTCCTGAGGTAGAAGCAGGCATTCGCCTCTGTGGAGTGCCTATATTATCCCCCTCCTACAAGTTTCACTGCTTATACTACACTACACTTGACCCAAAGGAGAAAGTGATCTCTTCAGTTTCTAATGAAGGTCTTCAAGTGCAGTATCGTGTTGCCACTTCTTGTGCCATTATAGGTTCGTAGGTGTGTACTAGACTAATGACCTCAAAGGCCTTTTTAAGCCTAGCCATACATTCCCAAATCTCTGACAAGTTCTGGTATCCTTGATAAGTGTAAGCAGGGGCTTGGAAGATGAAACATTTGCAATCAGAGGCCTGGAAGATGAGCCATTTACAGGCTGCCTGTTGCCCATAAGAGACATAGGTGCTAAACCAGGAATGAATTCCTACTTCCCATCCAGTTGTCCAAGTTACACTTGAATTGGGTTATAAAATAACTCTTCCACATTGCTCTCATTTCTGCCTGCATGTCCTGGTATTTTATGACTTTGTGTCCCTCTGTACGCAAGATACTGTAGTCACTGGGTGTGGTAATTTCAATGATCAATGCCCCTTTTGTCTTTTTTTCTTGGACCACTATATCTGGTTTTCTAGTATCTATCTTTTGAACTGTTGTTAATGGGTGATCCCATGTGTTATAAACTTCATCATGTTCTGTGATGCTTTGTGGCTCATGTTTCCAGTGTTTTTCAGCCACTTTGATATCTTAATGTTTGCTCAATCCCTAGTGCAACAGTCTCACCACATTATTATGCCTTTCAGTGTACAGTCCTGCCATTAGTGTGTTGCAACCAGCAACAAGGTGCGTGACTGTTTCCTATTCAGTTTTATAAAACCTACATTTGTCTGTTTCTCCCACATGTTCAATGGACTTTGTAAACCAGCATGTACGTAGCCCACTGTCTTTGGCTGCCAGTATTAACCTTTCATTTCTTGGTTTGAATTCGCCTCTCCTTAACCATTCCTGCATTCGTTCCTGATCATCATGAAGTTTTCTATACTTGCAACTATATTTATGCTTTTTCCACATTTCTTGCTTTCTCATCTCGGCCTTCACCTTATATTCTTTCTTTTTTGCTTTGGCACATTCATTTGCTGCCTGGTTTTTATCTATTTCTGGTTTGATTTCCATTCCTGCTTGACGTCGATATGCTTCTGCTAAATTAAGCAAAGAAGCCATCTTAGAGTTATTCTCCTCATGTTTAAAAACTTTCACTACATTTGGATCTTGTGAGGTCAGTAGATATGTGTGGAGTCCCATGATTGCAGATCTATACATGTTATCAGTTTCAAGGAGGCCCAACCCTCCTTCAGAATGGAGAATATATAATCTTGGTATAGACTGATTTTTATAAATCATTTGGTAAGCATGAAGCATCCTTCTTGTTTTAATATCTAATCTGCCCAACACTTTTTGGGGCCAGTCAATCACTCCAAAACTGTTAGTTAGGACAGGAAGAGCAAATTGATTTAATAGCTTGGATCTTGTTCCTAGATGACACTGCTGTTCTCGGGATTAATTTAAGTCTTCTAAAGTATTCCTTACTGAGTTTTATTCACATTTGTTCATGTTTTATTGCTGATCCTTCATCAGTTCCCAAGTATTTATACACTCCCTCTTGCTCAAGTTCTTTTATATCACATTCTTGTCCCAAACTGATGTTTTTCTGCTTTAAAGGTTGCTTTTGCACATTTATCAAGACCAAATGACATTCTAATATCATCTGAAAAAGTTTTGACAACCTGCAGCTGTGCTTTCAGTTCCTCATCTTTTGAGCTATTTAGTTTTAAATAATCAACAGAGAAGTTGAGAAGTCATTAAACTTTGTTGTTTTGTAGAAGTCAAATTGTAGCCCTGGCCGAAGCTGTTAAGTAAATAGCTTAATGGGTTAATGGCAAGGCAGAATAGCAACGGTGACAGAGAGTCACCCTGGCATATCCCCCTTTGAATTTTTATCCCTGGAATAATAATCTCTCCTTTATCATGGCTTAATTGCAAAGTGGACTGCCATTGTTTCATGGTTACTGTAATGTAGTCAATCAGTGTAGGGTGTATCTTGTACATTTTTAAGCACTCTTTTATCCATGAATGTAAGATACTATCAAATGCTTTTTTGAAGTCAATCCATGCCATACTTGGATTCTTCCCCTTTTTACAGTTCGCCACTATAACTTTAACACATGATCCTTTGTTCCATATGACTTTCTTTTATTGCCGTTTTGTTCTACTGCCATAATTTAGTTTTCTTCTAAATGACTATAAACTCTGTCGGCGTCAGTTCATAGGTAGGTACTAGGCTATCGGCCCTAGGGCCCATACAAGCCTAGCCAAAAAATGTACCCTGGCTTTTGCCACCCAAGAAATTTATTTTCCTGTGCCCCTGTCGAGCAGAGCCACAAAAGTGATCCCCGGGGTGAATTTCCCATCCAATCATCAAGATTTTTCTTGAAGAGTGCTAATGAGGAGCTCTGTTTGACATAGGTAGTCTGTTCCAGAGTACGGGAAGTCTCTGGGACAGGAATCTATCCCTCCAGCATGTTCTGTTTATTGTGGTGACAAGGTTTAGGTCCCTAGAGCGTGTAGCTCGGAGGGATTGCGATTTCTTTAAGTGGAGCATGTCCAACAGCTCTGGGTTTGACATGGCTTTGTATGTTAGGCAGAGATTGCCCCTGAGTAGGCGATATGCGATGGAGTAAAGCTGTAGTTTTTTGAGACGGTCTGCATAGGGCATCTGTTTGAGGCCAGTAATCCTCTTTGTGAGGTATTTCTGTGGTCTTTCCAGTTGTTGTAGATGTCTTGTGAGGTACATACCAAAAGGGGCCTTGTACTCTATAATGGGTCTAATGAGTGATGAGTAGAGAGGAACAATGACCTCTTTTTTTCTGGATGAGAATCCTTTTGTGATGAGATGAGCCATGTAGAAGGATTTCCTGATCACTGTGGCGATGTGATTATCAAAGGAGAGACTACTGTCCACCTGTGTCCCAAGGTCTCATCACATTTTCAGCATTAAGTAGACTACCAGCTATGTGGTAGTTCATGGGTACAGAGTTTTTACCAAAGGGGATGACAATACACTTTTTGGCACTGAGCTTCAGGCCATGGCTTTGACACCAGGTATCTGTCTCAAGTGAGGCCCTTTTGTAGTTTGTCCACATCGTTAGGAGTTTCGATTATGGCTCCTAGTTTGCAGTCATCTGCAAACTTTGTTAATAAAGACCTTCTGTGTTGGCCTGCACTTCAGAGAAGTAGATACCAAACAGGAGAGGACCCAGGACTGAACCCTGTGGTACTCCACTTGTCACTGGTCTGATATCGGATTTGGAATCCGCTACTTTCACAGTGTGGGTTCTATCCGTGAGCCAGTTGGCAACCCATCTTGTGACATAGGGATTTATACCTAGTTTAGTGAGCTTATCTATAATTCCAGAGAGGGGGATGGTGTCGAAAGCCTTGGCGAGATCTAGATAAGCTGTGTGAACCATTTTACCCTCATCTATGGCTTTGGTGACTGCTTCAAAGAAGTCAATCAGGTTTAGGAGACATGATCTGCCTTTTACAAATCCAAACTGGGTAGGGTCCAGAGTTTGGAGATTACCAATGTCTTTGTTTATGAGTTCCACGATGATACATTCCATGGCCTTGCAGACCAGGCTCATCAGGCTAATGGGGCGGTAGTTCCCGGGGTCCGTCGTGGCTCCCCCTTTGTGGAGTGGGATAACTGTCACCGTGCGCCATTCAGTGGGTACAAAGCCTGAGGTGAGGCAATGATTGAACATGGTACTTGGGTAGGGTGCCAGTTCATTCTGTAGTTCGTGTAGAACGCAGCCTGGGATATTGTCAGGTCCCATGGATGCTGTGTTCATGGCTTTGGAGAGTGGTTTTTTTTTACCTGTGCAGCCATGATTATAGGAACTTTGCATTCTTCCGGTATAGAGATGGGCCCTCTAGGGGGTGAGAGGGGGGTAAAGTTAGCACTGAACCTATCTGCTAGGATGATGGCAATATCAGTTGGTTCTGTATATTTAGTGCCATTGTGCCTTAACTCGGAGCAGATCTGAGTGTTCCCATTTAGATTCTTGACATAGCTATAGAATGCTTTGTGGTTGTCTTTAGAGTCAGTGGCAATTTTGTTTTCATAACTAGCTTTGGAGGATTTTATGAGGGATCTCAGCTTCTTACTGAGGTTGACCAGGGAGTTCCTCCAGTCATTGGATTTTACTCTTTTTTGCAACAGTTTCTTTCTTCTGTTGTAGAGTTTGTTTATGGCAGAGGACCACCAGATTAGCTTCCTTTTTTTGGAGGATAACATCTTGGTTCTGTTAGGGATAGCATGATCCATGCACTCGTGTAAGTGCTTATAAAGTGCATTTGTGTAGGATTCTGCAGTCATACCTCTATTGTCTGTTTGCATGGGTGTCATGAAGTTTGCCACTTCTGTCTTAAGAAGTGTGAAGTTGGCTTTGGAGAAGTTTTTTACGATGGTTTCCCTAATTGGAGCTGGGGGTGGGATGTGGATGTCTAGGCTGATTAGCTTGTGGTCGGATCTGACCAACGAGGAATTGACCTCTGGTGTGGAACACCGGTTTCCCATGTTGGTAATGACCAGGTCTAGGATATTGCTGCCCTTGGTAGGGGTGTGAATAAGTTGATCCAAGGCGTTGGAATTTATGAATTCTAGAAAATGTTGAGCAAAAGAGTTGGTACATGAGTAGTTTTCCCAGTTAATGGTGGGGTAGTTGAAATCGCCCATTATTAGGGTGTTGGGTTGTACCCTAATACTTTCCAGCGCATCAAGAAATGAGGAGTGTGAATCCTGGAGGGTCTGTAGCAAGCTACAATTTGGATTGCGGTCTTGCCCAGAGTTACTTGCGCTTGGATAATCTCGGATGCATTATGCTGTGCAACTAGCCTGGAGGTGTGGATATCCGTAATGAATATGGACACACCTCCGCCTTTAGTGCTTCTTTCTGGGTTAGGTGGCCGAAAGGTGTGGTATGAATTGAAGCCTGGTAATGCAGGGGTGCTCTCTGGAGCTTTGAACCAGGTCTCTGTCACTGCACAGATGTCAATGTTCTCCATTTTAAGGAGTGCCTCGAGTGAGTGCATTTTGAGGTTTAGACTTCTAGCATTGAGTAGCATTACCCTCAGATTTTGCTTGCTTGTACCTGTTATGGTGGTGAATTTGTCATTTGAACCTTGCCTAAAAAAGGCACTATAGGGGTGGCAAGAGCCTTAGCCAGTATCCAGAATCCTAAGGGCGACAGGTGTAGGCCATCTCTGGCAAAGCATCGTGGACTGTCGATCATGTTGTCCCATGTATAGTTTATCCGTCATCGGAAGGCAAGTTATTGGGCTATAATTTTTAAGGTAGCTTGCAGGTTCACTCTTAAGTAAGTGCATTGTTTTGCCTGTTGTTAGCCAGTGTGGTGTCTATTCAGAGTGCGCATATAAATAATTCTTACTCATGGCTAAATCCGTGTGAAAAGATGTTAATACTTTTAACCAAAACTTAGGTACTGCGTCTGGGCCTGGGGTTTTCCAGTTAGAGGCTTTTTCTTAACTTTGTTTCAATCTTATCTAGCTGTTCCTTCATCCCACTCCATATCCTGTACCTTAAAACTTATTCTTTCTTTTACTTCTATCCATTTAGCATCTTTGTTATGTTCCACAGGATCTTCATAGATTATCTACTTCCCCTTTTTTGGTGGTCTTTGAATTCCTTTTACATTATTTCCCAGTTCTCTATAAAACTTTTTTGGGTCATCGATAAATTGCTTATTTTGTACTTTTCCATTATATTTATCTTGTATCTTCTGTTTTCCACCTGTGCTGAAATTTTTAGTTTGTTATTTGCGATAGTGCATGATAGATCCTGGTCTGTTCTAATACTGTGCATTGCTTTAATCACATCTATATTTCTTAGTATTTTTGTTGCTCTATTCCCTCTTCTGTAATTTCTAACAGTGACACTTCTTGTTTTAATTGCTTTATAGTTTTCTCTATTTGATACTTCCCTGATGGTATTCAGTTTCTTCCCTTCCTTTCCCTCACTACCCTGTGATCTTGTGGTAGAACTTTATCAGTTATTAATTTAGCAGCACAGTAATATATCCTGTTTACTTCTGCTATATCACATGGATCTGTATGGACAGTCCTAATTACTGCATTCATTTGTTTTATCAGACTTTTTACTTTTTGGGTTTTATTGACCTGCAGTCTATTTCTCTCATTGATCTTAATATATCTATCCATGTCAATTAAATCAAGCAAGTCTTCTCTTAGCTCATTTTCTCCCAAACTGAGAGCACTTCCCTTGTTTTCCATTTCCTGTGGGCATTCTGTAGAAAGTTCTGTAGCATCTTCCTGTGGCACCTTCTCTTCAATTTCATCCTGTGTCATCTGTTGCTCTGTCATATGGGAACTCACTGACCTATCACTCCTCAACATTGACTGCGTCAGAGTTTCCACAGTTTCCTGTTCCTTTCCTTGCTGTCTAGCTTCAACTGAATGTTTATACTGGTTAAAATATCTTGATATGGCACCTGACCAATTGCTTCCTTTTCCACTGGTTTCCCCTTAATTTGGATATCCATTGTTTTATCCTGTTGTCGTGCTTTCTGTATTGGATTTTCGACATTGAATCCTTCTATTTGCAGGTGCTGCATAACCTCAATTTCTATTTCTATGACTTCTCCATTACTAATCTCTTTTTCTGCTTTTCCTCTTAGTCTTCTTATTTTTTGTATTGTAAAGTTTTCCATATCCGAATTCCTTTGCCTATATTTCTCTTCAAATATCTCTGGTGCTGCTCTTTTTGTATTGGTTAATTTTACTTTTTCCTTTGCATAAATATTACACCATATTAAATCTTGATGTGTTTTGTGTTTTACTGTTGCAGTCATCACACTTGGGTTATCTGCCTGCGGGTAGCCCTCAGTTCCCCAAATAACAGATTCTTGGGATTTCTGTGTCGGATGCTGTCGCTTCTTCCATGATGTCAGGTTGTCAGGCTTGTAAAACAGGCAGCCGATGACATTACATCAGTCTTTCTTGCCGAGAAAGAGCCCGAAGCAGAAGCAGTTCAGAAGTGCCAGTCATCCGCTATCTGAAATTTTCATTTTTCGAGTTTCAAACCTGAAGTCTTCTAAAGCTAAGTACCCTGTTGGGGATTCTTTTTTCTTGCTGTAACCGATGTCAGAAAAAGTTAACAATTGTCTTGCCTGTGGAAAGCAAATACCTCACAGAGATTTTCATTCTTACTGCATCACCTGCTTAGGCCTAGACCATGACGTCCCTCACTGTCAGTTTTGTGCCTTAACGCCTGAACCATTCATCATTGGACTATTTTTGTTGATACATTCTTTTGCTCTCGTTCTCCGTATTCCAAAATGGCTTTGGTAAGTCATCCGACTACAGATCTTCCGAAAAAGTGCAAAGATAAAGACAGAGACAGACCGCATAGGTCAAAAACTGCCGACGCTTCCGTTAAGCTAGTCGCCAGTCAGCCAGTACTCAGTGAGGTGCCTTTTGCGACCCCTGATGCCCACTTCTACAGATTCGGAGGCCTCTGCTGAGACCCCTTCGGATTCCGGAATGCTGCAAGATGCTTCTTTGACTATGGAACCTGTGGATGTCTCTACCTTGGATGGGTCTGGTGCTGCTGTGCAGGCACTGGCTTCTGAGAATGTATTCCGACCTACCAGTATTCGCATTAAACCGACAATGTCATTTTTAGCTAAAACTACCGAGTTTCTCAGGCCCAGAGTACGCATTATGCCTAGAAAACTGACTACCAAAGCTGCATGCTCAAGCTCCCTGCCTCAAAAACAAATGCTTAGAATGTCTGAAGACCTTATCACCCTAATTAGTGGAAGCCAGCCTTCCTCTGCTAAGAGACCAAAAATTGAGTTTCTTTTTGATTCTACAGACCAGGAGTCCAATGACTCTGACCCTTCTGATTACCAGGACATTCCCTAATCTACCTTTGAGGATTCAGATGCAGAGGAATCCATTCTCTCTGCCTCCCCTCCAGAGGATTTTTCTTTTGGTGAAACCTTGCATACTTTAAGAGAGCATTTCTACCTGATTCTCACAAATTTCTCTCTAAGAATACTACTGTGGATCCAGAGACCATTTCCCAGGGGCCTAAAGGTATTAAGGCTACTACAGCCAAAAATGCTACTCCTTCAGACAGGGATTCCAGAGCTTTAGACAGATTGGGTAACTCTTGCCAACAGGGCATTGAATTGCCAGTTTCATATGTTGAAGTACCAGCAACATGTTATGGAACAAATTAAACAAAAAATGGTGTTACTTCCAGATTGTGCAGAAAATTAAGATTTACAAGAGTTAATGCATTCTGTAAACCAAGTTAGTAAGCATACTTTGCAGTGTGGCTTTGATGCCCTAGAAGCGTCCTACAGGGCTGTGGTCACTGGATCTGTACAGAGAATGCATGCTTGGTTGAAGGAACAAACCTTGCCAGACCATGTGATATCAAAATTACTAGATGCTCCTTTAAATCAGGACCGTTTGTTTGGCACCAAAGCAGAAGAGGTTCTTAAAAAGATGGAAGAAAAAGCTAAATCTATGCAAACTGTTAAAGAATTCTTACAAGTGCGGCCACCTAGATTCAGTAGGCATTGGCCTACAAAAAATGGTCCTTTCCAGCCCCTTGCAGGCCTTCTCAGTCCAACCCAGGGGAGCCAGACCACCAAGACTACAGTCTCAGGGTATGCAGAGATCTAAACAATGGAGTGCTCCCACCTCAAAAACGGGGAGTGGCAAGCCACCCCCCCCTTATGGTAAAAGTTCACAATGACTTGTCAATTATCCTTCCCATCCCTGCCCATCTACTTGCGCCCCTAGGAGGAAAACTTGCCCTTCATGCCAAAAACTGGATGTCCATTACTCAGGACCTATGGGTCCTAAACATTGTATCCCAGGGGTACAGATTCTACTTCCATTCCCTGCCAACCCCAAGTGGGTTTCCAGGTCTTCCTCCAAACCAGTGGGCAGAGGCGCAAAAGCAAGTACATTCCCTGCTCAATATCAGGGCCATCCAACCTGCTCCAGTAGAACAAAGAAGACAGGGTTTCTACTCCAGACTGTTCCTGGTGCCCAGAAAAGAGGGCTCTTGGCACCCAATCCTGGATCTATCAATTCTCAACACCTTTCTGGTGGTCCCAAAATTCAAAATGCTAACCCTGCAACAGCTTCTCCCTATGCTAGTCAAGGATGCCTGGCTAGTCACCATAGACTTAAAAGAAGCCTGTCTGCACATCAACATAAGGGAGTCTTGCAAGAGATATCTCCACTTCAAGGCAGGCTCTATGCGCTATCAGTTCTCTGCACTTCCCTTTGGCTTATCTACTGAGCTCAGAGTATTCACAAAGTGCCTGGCTCCAGCCATTGCGTACTGCAGGCAGAGAAATATCCAAATTTTCCCATACTTGGACGATTGCCTGATTCAGGCGGAAAGTCAGGAATTACTACTTCAGCACCTGGCATTTGTAAAAAGCCTCCTATCTTCATTGGGGTACACCATCAACAAAAAGAAATCACAACTGATGCCCAGTCAAAAAATTGTATTCCTGGGAGCAAGCTTGAACACAACTTCTTAGATGGCCTTTCACACTCCAGAAAAACAGATCTATTTGAACAACTACTTCAAACACATGGCCACCAAAACTCAGCTATCTGCAAGGAAAATACTGCAAGCCCTAGGGTTCATGGCCACATGCATTCTGCTAATTCCATATGCAAGACTGCATATGAGGAATCTTCAGTGGTACCTAAAAAGTCTTTGGTGCCAACATTCTGAGGACCTGGTAACAGTCATTGCGATCATTCCATGTCTAAGGGCAGAGTTCCTTTGGTGGGCAGAAGCATGCAACCACAATAAGGGACTGCCTTTCACTCAACCCCTAGATGCCCAAACCCTGACTATAGACGCATCAGACTATGCATGGGGGGCTCACATGGTAGGCAAATGCATTCAGTGAAAGTGGAGCCCAGGACAAATTCTCCTGCACATCAATCAAAAAGAGATGTTAGCTGTACAGTGTGCTGTGACAGCCTTCAAATACCTAATCCTTCCAGGACAGCTGCTGATAAAAACAGACACCACCACAGTTATGTGGTACATAAACAAGCAGGGGGGAACCCATTCTTACCCACTCTGCAGGTTAGCCATGGCCCTATGGAACACAGCCTTGAGCAACCAAGTGCATCTGCATGCTCAGTTCCTGCCAGGCAAACAAAATTCACTAGCAGACTTGAGCAGAAATCGCCTGGACCCACACAAGTGGAAATTGGGGCCCAACACCTTCAACCTTCTAATCCAGAGGTGGGGGACAGCAGAGGTAGACCTCTTTGCCTCCCCGAGAACCACCAGTTGAGCAAATTTTGCACCAGAAACCCTCACAGCAGGGCCTGCAAGGTGGATGGTCTTATCCTTCAAATGGGAAAACCTCTCAATTTATGCTTTTCCCCCTCTGCCCCTCCTCTCAAAGATATTACTCAAGATCAGACAAGACAGCCCAAGGGCAATTCTTATTGCCCCAGATTGGCCACGCCAGCACTGGTACCCACTCTTATGCAGTTTGACAACAGTGCCACCCTGGCACCTTCATCAGACACCTTCCCTGCTGTCTCAGCAGGAGGTACAGATTTTGCATCCACAGCTGCAAATCCTAAACCTTTCAGCCTGACTTATCCCCTGAATACTCCACCAGCAGCCCTCAGCAAGCAGGTGCTGGACGTCATTCTTGAGGCCAGAAGGCCTAGTACTAGAAAATCCTATGCTGAAAAGTGGAAAATGTATTGCTCTTGGAGTCAGTCTCAGGGAAAGGACACAACTGTGCCCTCCTTACCTCAAATCCTTGATTACCTAGCAGAGCTACTCCACAGAGGCCTATCTTTTTCCTCCATTAAGATTCATGCCTCTGCCATCTCAGCTCATTATAATACTGAGCCGCCTCTATTCTCTCACCCTCTCATCAAACAGTTTCTGAGAGGGGCTAACAACTTAAGACCCCCTACGAGAGTACCCATCCCTTCCTGGGACCTTAACTTCGTACTGGAAAAGCTCACGCTCCCCCCTTTTAATCCTGCAGCTTCAGCAGAGTTAAAATTCCTTTCTTGCAAAACAGCCTTGCTTTTAGCCATAACCTCAGCTAGAAGAGTGTCTGAGTTACAGGCACTAATGGCTGTGGAACCCTTCATTAATTTCCATGCTGACAGGGTTTCCCTCAGGACTAACCCGCCCTTTATGCTTCAGGTGGTGGTCTCTGTGGCTCTAAACCAAGCCATCCATTTGTAAACCTTCTTCCCTTATCCTCAAAATAAAGGGGAGAGGATCCTGCACTCCTTGGACATGCACAGACAGCACAGGTTCTACCTTGACCAGGACTAAACCTTTCAGAAAATCTGACCAACTGCTAGTCATCTTTGCTACGGGGGCAGAGGACTAGGCTATTTCAAAGCAAACCATTTCCAAATGGATAGCACGCTGCATCCATTTCTGCTACAAGCACCATGGAAAACCTACCCCACAAGGGATCAGAACACATTCCACTAGGGTACTTCCACCTCTACAGCATTTCTCAGGGGAGTCCCTACCTAGGACATTCTGGAAGCTGCAACCTGGAGTTCTGTGCACACCTTCACCAAGCATCACCACTTATCTATTTTTTTCTAAATCCAGAGCTGGATTTGCTACAGCAGCCTTACAAGGCCTGCTAGCCAGCCCTAACTCCTCTTGAATGCCTCCACCCTTCCTCAGCTTTGGGAATCAACCCAAGTGTGATGACTGCAACAGTGAAACATGAAGAATATAGTACAGTTGTGTACACTTACCATAAATGAAGATGTTAGAGTGTATTCACTGTTGCAGTCTGGGTTTCCCTCCCTCCAGCTCCCTGTTTTACTCTATCCTTTCTACCTATCCTCTGTATGGCCATTTTTTTATGTCAGGGGTATTTACTTTTTACTGGTGGTGTTTGGGGGGCTCCTGACATCTGGGGAATGAAAAACTGATTTAATGGCATCGGCTGCCTGTTTTATACCCCTGGCGACCTGACATCATGGAAGAAGCAACAGCATCTGATGCAGAAATCCCAAGACTCTGGTATTCAGGCCGACTGAGGGCTACCTGCAGGCAGATAACTCAAGTGTGATGATTGCAACAGTGAATACACTAGAACATCTACATTTATCACAACTGTACTTTTCCTTTCCCGTGTCCATATTTCTTCTTCAGATGTCTCTTGATCTTCTTGCTTTTACTTATTCTGGGGACTCGCACCATCATGCTGTGATGTAGTCTTTATTAGATGTTCTACATTAAATCCTTCACTTTCCAGGGACTCCATAACTTCACCTTCTATTTCTTTAACTTCTGCTTTACTAATCGTCTTTTCCACGTTCCTTCTTTGTGATATTATTTTTTTATTGTGAAATCTTCCATATCTGGATGGCTTTGCCTGTATTTCTCTTTGAATATTTTTGGGGCTGCCTTTTCTACATTAGTTAGCTTGGCTTTCTCCTTTGCATAAATATTGCACCATATCAAATCTCTGTTTCTTTTCCATGTCCATATTTCTTTTTTATATTTTTCAAATATCTCTAGGTTTTGTTTATATTGTCGGACTTCCTCAGATGCTTCTTTTTCCAACTGGATCAAAGTTTCTTGATCTATATACAGTTTTTCAAAAATCTGTTGCATTAATGAACGCACACTTTTATTTGAAGCTTCTGACAGTTTTTTCTGCGGAAGCATTTCTCTTTCCTCTAATTTCTCTCTTAATCATTTTGTATATCTTGTGTCTGGAAATTCTGGGCTTTTTACATAATAGTAACATAATTTATTTCTTATCTGTATTACTCCACTCTATTATCTTTATAGCTCTTCTTTGGCCAATCAATTTTTGTGGACTGCTACTTCCTTCTACAAGAGGTGGGCCATCCTCCCCCTTGACCTGGGATGGCCCTTTGTAGGAATGTTTCCATGTTTTGAGGATTCTACACTGTCATTTTTTCCAGTCCTGGCACCAGTGCACCTAGTTGGGCACTTTTTTATCCTGGGTCTTGTGCACCCAGCTATTTTTTTTTTGTTTGTTTGTTTGTTTTTGACTTCTGTTTTTCCTTCCTTTTTGTTAGCAAAATCCTATGTTCAGAAATAGCCAATCGCAAGGTTAATGCATACTTTGACACAAGTATGGCTGTATCTACTCATCTGTTTTTACAGCTTCCCAGTGGTGCTTCTTTCTTTCTTGGATCTCATTCCTTTCTTTCTGCTGTCAGTAAAGTCTAGTGTTCACATGACTAAACATCCTAACAAGTGTCCTCTTGTCCATCAAGTTACCAGATAAGACCTGAATAGGTATTGTCTGCATCACACTGGCAAAGGCACGATATTGAAAACTGCAACAAGTGGCAGCAAAGTCAACTTTGGTATTCATTGTTGAATAAGAGAAAATTATTGCTGATCTTCAAAAAGATTGGTATCTTATTTTGTAGAACCTGACAAGAAGGTCCTTCTTGCAGCGAGAGGTGTACATTGAAGAATTGCTTCAAGAGCACATACTCAAAAGCCAAATTAGGCCTGGTATCTACTTAAGATCGTTCTGGTCTTCAGCTGGCCATCCTGGTCCCATTAGGTTGTGAGCATATTCTTCTGCTAGCAAGGGTGTGAGCTGTAACCAGTCTTCTGCATCACTGGAAGATAAGGGGAAGGAACAGGGAGAACAGTCCATCTGCTCTCACCCTTGGAGAGAGTACTGTAGATGTCCTTCCATTTCACAGTTGCAGTATTTATTACAATAGGGATTCCCTGCCAAGGGCTACCCAATATCCGGCCAGTATACAAAAGCCTTTAGGTTGCTTTAAGGTACGCCATATGTCACACATTTGCTCCTTGTGTAGCATAGGGCATAAAGCTGACATCTGGAAGTACCATCCTCAGTGCTTCTTTGCTGCTTATCTGACTGCCTGTTCCATTGCTAGTTCGCCAAGCCTTTCAGATAACTGTGGTGTTGGGGTTTCTTGATCTTACTTTTTGGACCATTTCTAGCTCTTTTGTAGTTCACTGTTTAAAATCCGCGTTTGCACGGCTTTGCGCATAGCGCAGCGCCAGTTAAACAAGGTTAAACTTCTTCTGGCTCCACCAGGTCTGCTCTTCAAATTTTCCCTTAAGGAAGCTCTAATCTAGTATAATCAGACTACTCACTATTTTATAAGCCTAGCACTTGTTCTCAATACTTCTCTACTAAGTAAGCACTCTCATACTAAGTAAAGCACTACATCTACTTACCACCCCTGTGAATATCCACTTCCCTTAAAGGTACAGCACTCCCTTATACTGTTCTAGCATGTCGAGTGTTAGATTACTGGCGTCCTCTCCAGTTCAGCTGGTCAATCTGGGTATCTTGAGACAATGCTACAATTGTCTCATGTACAAAGACAACCCTCTCCTCCTCCCAACAAACACAAATACATGTGAGAGATGCAACTATATAGCCAAACTGGAGGCTGAACTCTCTCAACTCAGGGCTGGCATGACCAGACAGGAGGAGATGGTAACCACACACACAACAATCCCAGTCCCACATAGACCTACCACAACTGCAAACCAAACACATAAAAACACAAAGACATACTCGGAGGCTCTAATAAAAAACTTACCAAAACAACAGAGGCTCCCAAAGCAGACACCCAAAAATCCACCACCTCAAAACAAAACACATGCAACACATACTTCAACAAATCAGTGTGTCGACCAATCACAGCCCTTAAGGCCAAACACCATGCCTGATACACTAGTAATAGGTGACTCTATAGTCAGACACACTGATGTCCCGCTGACCAGGCTGAACAAGGAGAGGGTGACTGTGAGCTGTCTATCGGGAGCTAGGATCCGCCACATAACACACGCACTCAAGTCACTCCAAAGCAAGTACAAATATGACTCCGTCATTGTCCATGCTGGTGTGAATGACCTGAGACGTACCTCCCTGGACTACATGAAAAGAGACATAGAGGAGCTCTCCGATTATGTAGCCCAGGCTGGTATGACCCTGAGCAGCATCTTGCCCTCACCAAGAATGATACCACAATACAAAGACAAGATGATCAGCTTTAATAATTGGCTCAAGTACTGGTGTCATTCTAAGGGGATCCAATGTCTGTCTGCCTGGGATGACATGTTGGACAAGCCACGCTGCTTTCTCAAGGGATGGCTTACACCTGTCACCACTGGGCTTCCGGATATTGGCTAAGGCTCTTGCCACCCCCATAGTGCCTTTTTTAGGCAAGGCTCAAAAGACAAACCCACCTCCTTAGAAAACAAAAATGGAAAAAAACTAAGGGTAATGCTCAATGCCAGAAGTCTAAATCTCAAGATGCAGGCACTTGATGCACTCCTCAGCATGGAGAACATCGATGTCTGTGCAGTAACTGAAACCTGGTTCAAGACTCCTGAGAGCACCCCAGCACTACCAGGCTATACCTCATATCATGCTTTTCGGCCCCAAAACCCGGGCCGAACCACAAAGGGAGGGGGAGTGTCCATATTCATCAAGGACACCCACACCTCCAGGTTAGTAGCAACACATGAAGCATCAGAGACCATACAGGTGCAACTAACCATAGGCAAAACTGCTATACAACTGGTAGCATGTTACAGACCACCCTCCCAATCTCAAGAACCCCACTCAGCCTTCCTGAAGACATTGGAGGATATGAATGTATCAGAAAATACCATCATACTGGGAGACTTCAACTACCCAAACATAGATTGGGTACATTATTCTAGCCCTAACACCCTAGCCCAAAGGTTCCTGGAATTCATAAATTCAAATGCACTGGAACAACTAGTCACCTCTCCCACTAGGGGAGATAATACACTAGACCTGATCATCACAAACATGGCGACAAAATGCTCCACACCGGAAGTATACCCCTCACTAGTGAGATCTGACCACAAACTAATCACCCTGGATATACATATCTCACCTCCACCCCCAGCACAAAAGACCACAGTGAAAAACTTCTCAAAAGCAGACTTCACTCTTCTTAAGACTGAGATGGTATCCTTTAAGCCCACTGTGCCAGTGGATACCACATCCCACAATGCCGAATCCTTCACAAATGCTTTCTATGGACATCTCCAAGAATGCATGGATCATGCAATCCCAAATAAATCCAAGTCCCTCTCCACCAAAGGCAAGCGTCCTGTCTGGTGGACCTCAGCCATTAACGAATTGTATAACAAAAGAAGGAAGCTACTGCACGTCAGAGCAAAATCCCATGAAGGGAAGACATCTCTGATCAACATTAGCAGAAAACTACGTTCTCTTATAAAAACATCCAAGGCCAACTTTGAGAGAAAAATCGCTAAGGACACTAAAGATAACCACAAAGCCTTCTTCAGCTATGTTAGAAACCCATGGAAACCCTCAGATATGCTCAGAGCTGGTTCACAACAACAAAAAATACACTGAACCCACAGATATTGCCAACATTCTGGCTGACAGGTTCAGTGCAAACTTCTCCCCTCCCTCACCCCCAAAAGAAGAAATACTTATCCCAGCTGAATGTAATCTCCCTGTCATCTCAGATATCCAAGTGAGAACCGCCCTAAACAAAGCTAAAAACACAGCATCAATGGGGCCTGACGGTATCCCGGGTTGTGTGTTACGTGAACTCCAAGAGGAGCTAAACCCACACATAAAAATGCTTTTTAACCTTAGCCTTACTTCGGGATATGTACCTGAACACTGGCGTACAGCAACAGTGGTCCCACTCCACAAAGGGGGTGCCTCTACAGACCCTGGAAACTACCGCCCCATAAGCTTAACCAGCCTGGTCTGCAAAGTTATGGAAAGAATCATTATGGAACTCATAAACAGAGACATAGGGGACCTACAGACACTTGACCCCACCCAGTTCGGCTTTGTAAAGGGCAGATCCTGCCTTTTGAACCTGGTTGACTTTTTTGAAACAGTCACTAGAGCCATTGATGAGGGCAAAGCAGTCCATACAGCCTACCTGGACTTGGCTAAGGCCTTTGGCACAATACACCACTCAGGCATCATAGATAAGCTCAACAGCTTAAACGTAAACCCTTATGTCACTAGATGGGTTGCAAACTGGCTAAAGGACAGAACCCATAAAGTTAAAATCGCTGGAGCAATGTCAGACTCAAAGCCAGTCACAAGTGGTGTCCCACAGGGATCTGTCCTGGGACCCCTCTTGTTCGGCATTTATTTCTCAGATGTTAAAGCAAACATGGGAGGGCTGTGGCTGACAAAGTTCGCAGATGACTGCAAACTAGGCGCCATAGTCGATACACCAGCGGACACATACATCCTACAAAAAGGCCTCACAGAAACGGACAACTGGTGCCGGAGTCATGGCCTTAAACTAAATGCCAAAAAATGTATAGTCATCCCCTTTGGGAATAACAAAGTACCCACAAATTATCACATAGACAGCAACCCACTGAGTACGGAAAAAGTAATCGGAGACCTAGGGACCCAAGTCGACAGCGACCTCTCATTTGACACCCACGTTGCCAAAGTGGTCAGAAAAACATTCTACCTTGCACACCTCATCATGAATGGATTCACATCCAGATCCAAGGATGTCATTGTACCCCTATACTCCTCCCTCATCAGACCCATGATTGAGTACAGTGCCCCATTTGGTATGTACCTCACCCGGCATTTGCAACAGCTGGAGAGACCACAAACGTACCTCACCAAGAGGATCAAGGGTCTCCAACATATGTCTTATTCTGCCAGACTAAAGAAACTTCAGCTGTATTCAGTAGCATACCACCTGCTCAGAGGTGATCTCTGCCTGACGTACAAGGCCATGTCCAATCAGGATCTGATGGACATGCTCCACCTCAAAAAATCCAAATCCATCAGGACCATGAGAGCTAAAGACTTAAACCACCTCGGCACAAGTATGAATAGGACATGCTGGAGGGATAGATTCATAACCCAGAGGCTTCCCATACTTTGGAACAAGATCCCAGTTCATATTAGGCAGAGCCCCTCACTGACTCTCTTCAAGAAAAATCTTGATGAGTGGATGGGCGATCGTAAGTTTACCCCAGGGGGTCACATCTGTGTCACTGCTAGACAGGGGCACAGTAAACTAATTCTATTATATAAGGGGACCTTCATTGTGTTACTACTAGACAGAGGCACAGTATTCTAAATTTATTCTGTACATTTTTTTGTACCATTTCATGGGGTGGCAAAAACCACATCACTATGGCTAGGCTTACAAATGCCCCAGGGCAGATAGCCTAGTACTATACTATGAAACTATGAAACCATCATTGCCTGTGAGGTTTCATGTCATCCAGGGAGGGTAAATGCCAGTGTGAGAAACAGATTCCCCATAAAGACCCTCACAAGCAGTGCTTATTTTGTCTTGGCACTTCCCACGACCATGCATTCTGTTAAATTTGTCAGGCCTTTGTTCCTAAGACTCTCCATAGCTAACTTTCTTCTTTGGCCTTCTATTTAGAGAACCAATGTCTTAAGCTTTTAGCTGAAAACATTATGGAAAGAACTTCCCGCTCTGATGGACAGCCATCTGTGAAGAAGGCGGACAAGAAATGTAGGTCTGATTCTTATGCTGTGCAGCCTCCGGCTGGACGTCTCTCCTGAGGCTAGTGAAAGCCCAGAGGATCACTCAGCTCTGCCGCTGGATTTTTCTGCTGCAACCATTTGAGAAGCTGGCATGGATCCAACCTTACAAGCATCCTTGGAGGCCTTGCAGTTGTCCGCTAAAGACGTTCATGGGGCCCACTGCTGACTATTTCCGGGGGACCTAGGGATGTTCCTCAGATTTTGGTCAAAGTCCCGCCTACTACTATTGAATGCTGTCCTGGGTCTGAGTCTTATGTGTTTTATAAGGTGGATGTCCCCTTGAAGGAAAAAGCAAAAGACTAAGCATATTTCTCCAGCTCCTATGGACCCACAGAGTGAATGGTAGAATTTCACTCAGAGGTTGTTTAATGCTTTGATGGCTTTGAAGCCTGTTCATGGAATTTCTGTTCCAGCTCCCCCCTGTTCTTCCACTCCCCTTAAAAGACCCAGAGAACAGGATTCCACTGAGAAGGTGATGGATTCAGATGAGGAGTCCCTTGCTTATTCATCTCAGATTCCCTCTCCTTTAGATTATGGGTCTGAGGAAGAGAAATCTACTAGTCCTGACACTCCTGTCAAGGACATCTATTTTAGGAACACAGTTTCTAGAATGATAGAGTTTTTTAAATGGTATTGTGCCCAGGTTTCTGAGGTACAGAAGGGGTATTAAGAGCTCCTGCAAATGGACTCTGCTAAACCTTCTGCTGTTCCTCATGTTTTGGTTGCTTTGTTGAATGCCTTTTCTACTGCATGTAAGGCTCCTGATTCTCAGCCCTCTACCCCCAAGAAACCTAATAGGTTCTGCAGTGTGACTGAAGACTATACATTTCTATATAGGTGCCTTCATATGACCTTTCAGTGGTGTCTGTGGCATCTGACAAGCCATCTCATTTGCTGCCTTCTTCAAAGTTACTTCCTTCTGGTAAAGACAGCAGAACTATGGAAAGACTAGGTAAGAAGGTTTATACCTCTGCTGCTGTATCTTTTAGGGCTGTCAATTATCAGACCCATATGTCCAGATACATTTTGGCTCTTCTTTCCCAGGTCTGACAGGTAATTTCTGATCTCCCAGACTCTAATGGGATGACTTCTGCTCTTTTCCTGTTGGAGACTTCTTCCCAGGTGGCTCACCATTCCATTAAGTGTAGTTGTGATGGAGCAGATGCTCCTTCTGAGGCTGCTGCCTTTGTTCTGTGATGAGAAGATATTCCTGGCTTTGGCTTCAACCTTTGCCTGATGATATTAAGGCTAAGTTGATAGATGCCCCTCTGGACAACAAACACTCATTTGGTGAAGCTGCTGCTGATTTGTTTAAGTCTCTTCAGGATAAGGGCAAGGCCTTGCAGGAACTTAAACTTATTTTGTTTCACCTGTGCCTAATTTTCAGAGAAATTATACCAGTAAGACAGCTTTTGTTCGTAGGCAGACTCTCCCTCCCCCAAGGGTACGAAGGGTGGGAAGCAGGCTCCTCCTGCTAAAGCTACCCAGAATTATGTGCCACAGATGTCTCCTTTTCCTGACAAACCAGATGCTGTCTGACTGTCCTGTTCTTTTCACACACATTCCTCTGTCTCTTCATCTTTCCATTTCTCTTTCCTGTTTGGTTAAAGATTACTCAGGACTCCTGAGTTTTGTCCATTATCCTCCTTGGGTATTTCTTGGTCTGGAAATCACTTTCCTGTTTTATGGGCATTCCTCAGCCCCCTCATGATCAGTTGCCCTTCTTTCCAGGGGTGCTTTGGGAACTCTTTACTCAGGGAACTATTCAGGAAGTTCCAGTTTCCCAAAGGGGGAAGGGGTTTTACTCCAGAATGTTTTTGGTGCCCAGGAAAAGAGGACACTTGGAGACCTGTACTGGACCTCTCTCATTTAAACACCTTTCTTGAAGGTCCCTTCTTTTCAAATGCTGTCCCTTTAGACTTTGTTCCCTCTTCTGCTTCCTCATGTTTATTTGGTGTATATGGAGCCCAAGGATACTTATTTTCATATCCTGATTCATCCCCTTTTCAGGAAGTTTTTAATTTCTTTGTTGCTTCCTGGCATTTTTAGATGTTCTTCGTGTTTCACTGTTGCAGTCATCACATTCGGGTTATCCTGCCAGAATAGCCCTCAGTTGGCCTGAATACCAGAGGCTTAGTATTTCTGCATTGGTTGCTGTCGCTCCAGGACTGATGTCAGGTCGTCAGTGGTATAAAATCAGGAAGCCAACGCCATTACATCAGTCTTTCTTGCTGAGGAGCCTGAAACAGTTTGCACGGGTGCTGCTCAGCCACTACCTGAGTTTTCGTTTCCGAATTGAAGTTGAAGTCTTCTAAAACTAAGTACCCCCATTGGGGATCCTTTTTTCTTGCTCTAACTGATGTCAGAAAAAGTTAACAATTGTCTCGCCTGTGGAAAGCAAATACCACACCGAGACTTCCATTCTTACTGTCACCTGTTTAGGCCCAGACCACGACCTCCCTCGCTGTTGCTTTTGTGCTTTGTTCAATGCCACAACTATACGTCGTTGGGCCCTTAGTGTAGCTAGATATTTTAGCTCTCATTCCTCAAGTTCCAATATGGCTTCAGTAAGTATTCCGGCTACTGATCTTCTGAAAAAATGTAAGGATAAAGACAGACCGCACAGGTCCAAAACGGCCAACGACGCTTCCGTTAAGCTAGTCATCAGTTCTCCTTTCCTCAGTGAGATGCTTTCGCAGCCCCTGATGCCCGCTTCTGTGGATTCACAGGCTGCTACCGAGACCCTTTTGGAGTCGGGTATGCCACAAGACTCTTCTTCGACTAAGGATCCTGCGGATGTCTCTACCTTGGATGGGTCCGGAGCAGCTGAGCAGACACCAGCTACTGAGGAAGCACTTCGCACTACCGATACTTGACACAGACCGACTTCTTTCGCGTCTTCAGTTCTTTCTAAAACTACAGAGTTTCTAAGGCCCTGGGTATGAACTACACCCAAAAAACAGACGACCCAAGCTCAGGCACCTGCATCCTTGCCTCAGTCTGAAACGCTTAAAATGGTGGACGACCTTATTATGCTTATTAGGGGAAGCCAGGCTACCCCTTCCAAATGAAAAAGAGACTTGTCTCCAGTAGTTTTATCTGAACTGGAGTCCGATGACTGTGATGCTTCTGAATATGAAGACATGCAACCCCTCTCTGCTTATGAGGATTCTGATGCAGAGGAATCCATTCTTCTGCCTCTCCACCAGAGGATTTTTCATTTGGTGAAACCCTTCATACTTTAAGGGAGCATTTCCAATGGGAATGTCAGGACTATCCTCAGTCAAAAAAGAGACTCCGGGAATTCTTAGATTTACCACAGCACAGACCTTTGGCCATTCCTCCTGTCCTGGATGTTGTTGATGATGTTTTTATGGAATCCAGTTTAACTCCTGACACCCTTCCTTCTGCTCCCAGGAAATCTGACAGTACTACAGAGTCCCTGACTCTCAGAAATTCCTTTTCAGAAATCCTACTGCTGACCCAGAGGTCATCTCTAGAGGACCTAAAGGAATTAAATTAACCTCAGCTAAGAATCCCACCCCCTCAGACAGGGATTCCCGAGCTTTAGACAGATGGGGTAAAAAAGTATTCAACTCTGCTACTCTTGCTATTAGAGCACTAAATTGTCAGTTCCACATGCTGAAATATCAGCAGCATACCATGGAACTCCTCAAACAAAAAAAATCTTCCTTTCCTTCTTGTGCAGAAAATAAAGAATTCAAGAGCTTATGCATTCTGCAAGCAAGTTACTAAACACACCTTGCAATGTGGCTTTGACCCCTTAGAAGCATCTTGCAGGGCAGCAGTCACTGGTTCTGTCCTTAGAAGGCATGCTTGGCTTAAGGAACAGACCTTGCCAGACCATGCCATTCAAAATTATTGGACACACCACTGAACAAAGAAAATTTGTTTCTGCACCAAAGCAGAAGAGGTCTTAAAAAAGAAGGAAGAAAAAGCTAAATCTTTGCAGACAGTTAGACTTTTTATAGGTCCAGCCTCCGAGGTTCAGTAGGCATTACCCCTCTAAGCACTGGCCCTTTCTGCCCCCCCCCCCCCAGGCTAGCTCAGCCCAGACCCAGGGGAAGCAGTCCCAGGGAATGCAGAGAACTAAGCAGTGCAGTTCCTCCTCTTCAAAAACAGGGAGTGCTAAGCCACCCCCTTATGTTAAGAACTCACAATGACTTTACACCTCCACCCCTTACCTCTGCCTACCTGCTTGTACCCTTAGAAGGAAAACTCTCCTTCCATGCAAACAACTGGGTCTCTATTGCCAACAACAGATGGGTCCTCAGCATAATGTCCCAGAGATGCATATTTTATTTGCACACTCTGCCAACCCCAAAAAGGTTCCCAGAGCTTCCTCCAAACCAATGGGCAGAGGCCAAAAAGCAATTCCTTTCCCTGCTCTCCATGAGAGCAATACAGCATGATGTTCTTCGTGTTTCACTGTTGCAGTCATTACATTTGGGTTATCTGCTTGCAGGTTGTCCTCAGTCGGCCTGATTAACAAAGTCTTGGGTCCTGCGTCGGTTGCTGTCCCTTCATCCATGACATCAGGTCGTCAGGGGTATAAAACATGCAGCCGATGCCATTACATCAGTCTTTCTTGCCGTGCGGTGCCCGAAGCAGAAGCAGTTCGCAAGTGCTGGTCAGTCGACTCCTGAAATTATCATTTTCGAGTTTCAGAACCGAAGTCTTCAACTAAAGCTAAGTACCTTGTTGGGGAAACTTTTTCTTGCTACTTACCGATGTCAGTAAAAGTTAATAATTGCATTACTTCTGGAAAGCAAATACCTCATAAAGATTTTCATTCGTACTGTATTCCTTGCCTAGGCCCTGACCACGACGTACCTTGCTGTCGTTTTTGTGCTTTATTTAATCAGCGCACTATCCGTCATTGGTATATTTTTGCCTCTAAATATTTTGGTTCTCTGTTTAATTATCCAGAAATGTCGTCGGTTCCATCCGACTACCGGGATTCCGAAAAAACGCAAAGATAAAGACAGAGACAGGCCGCCAAGGTCCAAAACTGCCGACGATGCTTCTCCTAAGCCAGTCGCCAGTTCGCCGGTACTCAGTGAAGTGCTTTCGCAGCCCCTGATACCCGCTACTTCTGATTCGCAGGCCTCTACTGAGACCCATTCGGAGTCTGGTATGCCGCGAGATGCTTCAACTATGGAACATGTGGATGTCTCTACCTTGGATGGGTCCGGAGCCGCTGTGCAGGCACCGTCTCCTGAGGGTGTATTCAGGCCTACGGACTTGCATATTAAATAGACGCCTCCTTCATTACTTAGGCCTAAATCTCGATCCATGTCTAAAAAACTGACGCTCAGGCCTCTATGCCTAAAAAACAAATGATAAGAATGGCTGAAGATCTAATAACTCTAATTAGGTGTAGCCAACTCCCCCCCCCCCCTCTTCTAAGAGGCCTAGGACTGAGGTTGATTATGAAGCTTCTGATCAGGTTTCTGTATTTTCTGACTCTTCTGATGATCTGGATTTGCCCTTACCTACTTATGAGGATTCTGATGCAGAGGACTCTATTCCCTCTGCTTCCCCTCCTGAGGATTTTTCTTTTAGGGAAACCTTACATACTCTAAGGGAGCATTTCCACTGGGAAAGCCAGGATTTTTCTGATTCAAAAAAGAGGCTTAGGGATTTCCTTCTCCTACCTCAGCATTAGGCTATTCCTCCTGTACTAGACATTGTTGATGATGCTTTCTTGGAATCTAGTTTGGTCCGTGATTCCCTGCCTCCTGCTCCCAGAAAACCTGACAGATACTACAGGGTCTCTGAGTCCCACAAGTTCCTTTTCAAAAGTCCTATTGCAGATCCAGAGACTATTTCACAGGGGCCCAAGGGCATTAAGGCTTCTACTGCAAAAAATCCTACCCCGTCTGATAGAGACTCCAGGGCACTGGATAGATGGGGTAAGAAGGTTTACACGTTTGCAACCTTGGCCATTAGGGCTTTAAACTGCCAGTTTCATATGTTAAAATATCAGCAACATGTTATTGGACTGCTTAAACAGAAAATTATGTTGATTGACTGTGTAGAAAATAAAGAATTACAGGACTTAATGCATTCTGCCGAACAAATTGGAAATCACACTTTGCAATGTGATTTTCATTCATTAGAGGCCTGTTGCAGGGCTGCTGTTACTAGGTCGGTGCGCAGAAGGCATGCATGGCTTAAGGAGCAAACTGCCTGATCATGTTGAGGCTAAATTGTTGGATGCTCCTTTAAATCAGAACCGTCTGTTTGGCAACAAGGCTGAGGAAGTTCTTAAAAAGATGGAAGATAAAGCTAAATCTATGCAAACTATTAAAGATTTTTTACAAATTCAGCCTCCTAGATTTAGTAGGCACTGGCCCTTTAATAATTGATCCTTTCCAGCTCCTTCCAGGTCTTCTCAAGCCAAACCCACACACAGCAAAAACCACAGGTTTCAGTCCCAGGGGACTCACAGAACTAAGCAGTGGGGGGCCTCCACTTCCAAGTCTCGGAATAATAAGACCCCCCTCATGGTAAAATGTCTCAATGACTTCCTTTTAAAATTTCCAAGCACTTATCAACTGACTGCCCCTTTGGGGGGAAAGATTGCTCTTCATGCAAAGAATTGGGAACTCATTACCCAGGACAAATGGGTGTTAAATATAGTGTCCCAGGGATACAGTTTTCACTTCCACATGTTGCCAACACCAAGTGGGTGGCCGGACCTACCCCCAAATCAGTGGGCAGTGGCCCAAAAACAAGTACTTTCTCTCTTAAGCATGGGGGCTATTCAACTGGTACCAGAAGAGGAAAAGGGACAAGGTTTCTACTCAAGATTTTTGCTGGTACCCAGAAAAGACAATTCATGGCATCCTATCCTGGACCTGTCTACTCTAAACACCTTTTTGGAGATACCAAAATTCAAGATGCTGACTCTTCACCAATTACTTCCTATGCTAGGCAAAGATGCCTGGTTGGCAACACTAGAGTTAAAAGAAGCATACCTGCACATCCCAATCAGGGAATCTTATAGGTTCATAGGTAGGTACTAGGCTATTGGCCCTAGGGGCCTATACAAGCCTAGCCAAAAAGGTACCCTGGCTTTCGCCACCCAAGAAAATTATTTTCCTGTGCCTCTGTCAAGCAGAACCACAGAAGTGATCCCCGGGATGAATTTCCTATTACCCATCCAATCATCAAGATTTTTCTTGAAGAGTGTTAATGAGGAGCTCTGTTTGACATAGGTAGTCTGTTCCAGAGTATGAGAAGTCTCTGGGACAGGAATCTATCCCTCCAGCATGTTCTGTTTATTGTGGTGACAAGGTTTAGGTCCCTAGAGCGTGTAGCTCGGACGGATTGGGATTTCTTTAAGTGGAGCATGTCCAACAGCTCTGAGTTTGACATAGCTTTGTATGTTAGGCAGAGATCGCCTCTGAGTAAGCGATATGCGACGGGGTAAAGCTGGAATTTTTTGAGACGGTCTGTGTAAGGCACCTGTTTGAGGCCAGTAATCCTCTTTGTGAGGTATTTTTGTGGCCTTTTCAGTTGTTGTAGATGTCTTGTGAGGTACATACCAAAAGGGACGTTGTACACTCTAATGGGTCTAATGAGTGATGAGTAGAGGGGAACAATGACCTCTTTTTTTCTGGATGAGAACCCGTTTGTGATGAGGTGTGCCACGTAGAAGGATTTCCTGACCACTGTGGCGATATGATTATCAAAGGAGAGACTACTGTCCACCTGTGTCCCAAGGTCTCTTATCACACTTTCGGTGTTAAGTAGACTACCGCCTATGTGGTAGTTCATGGGTACAGAGTTTTTACCAAAGGGGATGACAGTGCACTTTTTGGCATTGAGCTTGAGATCATGTCTTTGACACCAGGCATCTGTCTCAGTGAGGCTCTTTTGTAGGATGTCCACATTGTTAGGAGTTTCGATTATGACTCCTAGTTTGCAGTCATCTGCAAATTTAGTTAGCCAAAGACCTTCTGTGTTAGCCAGTACTTCAGAAGTAGATACCAAACAGGAGAGGACCCAGGACTGAACCCTGTGGTACTCCACTTGTCACTGGTCTGAAGTCTGATTTGGAGTCTGCTACTTTCATGGTGTGGGTTCTGTCAGTAAGCCAGTTGGCAACCCATCTTGTGACATAGGGATTTATACCTAGTTTAGTGAGTTTATCTATAATTCCAGAGTGGGGGATGGTGTCAAACGCCTTGGCGAGATCTAGATAGGCTGTGTGAACCAACTTACCCTCATCTATGGCTTTGGTGACTACTTCAAAGAAGTCTATCAAGTTTAGGAGACATGATCTGTCTTTTACAAACCCAAACTATGTGAGGTCCAGAGTTTGGAGATCTCCAATGTCTTTGTTTATGAGTTCCATGATGATACGTTCCATGGCCTTGCAGACGAGGCTCGTCAGGCTAATGGGGCGGTAGTTCCCAGGGTCTGTTGTGGCCCCCCTTTGTGAAGTGGGATATCTGTCGCGGTGCGCCATTCAATGGGCGCAAAGCCTAAGGTGAGGCTATGATTGAACATGGTACTTAGGTGGCATGCCGGTTCATTCTGTAGTTCATGCAGAAGGCAGCCTGGGATGTTGTCAGGTCCCATGGATGCTGTGTTCTTGGATTTGGAGAGTGAGGTTTTTACCTGTGCAGCCGTAATTACAGGAACTTTGCATTCTTCCGGTATAAAGATGGGCCCTTTAGGGGGTGAAAGGGGGTAAAGTTAGCACTGAACCTATCTGCCAGGATGTTGGCAATATCAGTTGGTTCTGTATATTTAGTGTCATTGTGCTGCAACTCAGAGCAGATCTGAGTGTTGCCATTGAGATTTTTGACATAGCTATAGAATGCTTTGTGGTTGTCTTTAGAATCAGTGGCAATTTTGTTTTCATAACTAGCTTTGGAGGATTTTATGAGGGATCTCAGCTTCTTACTGAGGCTGACCAGTGAGTTCCTCCAATTGTGGGATTTTACTCTTTTTTGCAACAGTTTCTTTCTTCTGTTGTAGAGTTTGTTTATGGCAGAAGACCACCAGATTGGCTTCCTTTTTTTGGAGGATAGCATCTTGGTTCTGTTAGGGATAGCACGATCCATGCACTTGTGTAAGTGCTTATAAAGTGCATTTGTGTAGGATTCAGCAGTCGTACCTCTATTGTCCATCTGCATGGGTGTTGTGAAGTTTGCCACTTCTGTCTTAAGAAGCGCGAAGTTGGCTTTGGAGAAATTCTTTACGGTTGTTTTCCTAATGGGGGTGGGAGCGGGATGTGGATGTTTAGGGTGATTAGCTTGTGGTCGGATCTGACTAACGAGGAGCTGACCTCTGGTGTGGAACACCGGTCACCCATGTTGGTGATGACCAGGTCTAGGATATTGCTGCCCCTGGTGGGGGTGTGGATAAGTTGATCCAAGGTGTTGGAATTGATGATTTCCAGAAAACATTGAGCAAAAGAGTTGGTACACGAGTAGTTTTCCCAGTTAATGGCAGGGTAGTTGAAATCAACCCATTATTAGAGTGTTGGGTTGTACCTTAATATTTTCCAGTGTATCAAGAAAAGAGGAGTGGGAATCCTGGGGCATGGTGGGGGGTCTGTAGCAAGCTACAATCTGGATTGTGGTTTTGCCCAGAGTTAGTTGCACTTGGATAATCTCGGATGCATTATGCTGAGCAACTAGCTTGGAGGTGTGGATATCCTTAATGAATATGGACACGCCTCCACCTTTAGTGTTTTGGTCCGGGTTTAGTGGCCGAAAGGTGTGGTATGAATTATAGCCCGGTAATGCAGGGGTGCTCTCTGGAGCTTTGAACCAGGTCTCTGTCACTGCACAGATGTCAATGTTCTCCATTTTAAGGAGTGCCTCGAGTGAGTGCATTTTGAGGTTTAGACTACTAGCATTCTCGGAGGTACAGGCCTACATGGAAGGACTGTGGCTGACAAAGTTCGCAGATGACTGCAAACTGGGCACCATAATCGACTCTCCAGCCGACACAAGCATCCTCCAAAAGGGCCTCATAGAAACAGACAACTGGTGCCAGAGTCATGGCCTCAAGCTAAATGCCAAAAAGTGTATAGTCATCCCCTTTGGCAAAAACAGAGTGCCCACAAATTACCACATAGGTGGTAATCCATTAAGTACAGAAGAAGTAATTAGGGACCTGGGGACCCAAGTTGATAGCAATCTCTCATCTGACAACCACGTGGCCAAAGTGTTTAGAAAAACATTTTATATGGCCCACCTAATCATGAAGGGATTCACATCTAGATCAGGGGAGGTCATCGTGCCTCTTTACTCATCCCTCATCAGGCCCATAATTGAGTACAATGCCCCTTTTGGGATGTACCTTACCAGACACGTGCAGCAACTGGAAAGACCCCAAAAGTATCTCACCAAGAGGATCAAAGGGCTCAGATGCCATATGCTGCCCGGTTAAAGAAACTCCAGCTCTACTCAGTGGCATACCGCCTGTTCAGAGGCGATCTGTGCCTGACGTATAAAGCCATGTCCAATCCGGAATTAATGAACATGCTGCACCTCAGAAAATCCAAATCCCATCGAGCTACGCGCTCGAGAGACTTGAATCTCAGCACTGAAATAAATAGGACATGCTGGAGGGACAGATTCATAACCCAGAGGCTCCCTTCACTCTGGAATAAAATCCCAGTCCAGGTTAGGCAGAGTCCCTCATTGACTCTCTTCAAGAGGAATCTTGATGAGTGGATGGGAGATCGTAGGTTTACCCCGGGTATCACTTCTGTGTCACTGTTAGACAGAGGCACAGTATACTAACCTCAAAAAAGGGCATAGCAAAATAAATTTAAAATGGGTGGCGAAAGCCAAACACATTCTGGCTAGGCTTATAAATGCCCTAGGGCAGATAGCCTAGTATGAACCTATGAACCTATTGAGTAGCATTACCCTCAGATTTTGCTTGCTTGTACCTGTTACTGTGGTGAATTTGTCATTTGAACCTTGCCTAAAAAAGGCACTATAGGGGTGGCAAGAGCCTTTGCCAGTATCAAGAATCCCAAGGGTGACAGGTGCAGGCCATCTCTGGCAAAGCATCGTGGTCTGTCGATCATGTCATCCCAGGCAGACAGATACTGGATTTCTTTAGAATGACACCAGAAGTTTAGCCAATTGTTAAAGTCAATCATTTTCTCCTTGTACTGTGGTGTCATTCTGGGTGATGGCAGGATGCTACTCAGGGCTAGGGTCATACCGGCCTGGGCTACAAGATCAGAGAGCTCCTCCATGTCTCTTTTCATGTAGTCCAGGGAGGTACGTCTCAGGTCATTCACACCAACATGGACAATGACAGAGTCATATTTGTACTACTTGTGGAGTGACCTGAGTGTGTGCATTATGTGGCAGATCCTGGTACCTGACAGGCAGCTGACAGTAACTTTTTCCTTGTTTAGCCTGGTGAGTGGAACATCAGTGTGCCTGACTATAGAGTCACCTATGACTAGAGTGTTGGGTACGTTATGCCTTATGGGCTGTAGTTGAGTGGCACACTGAGTATGTGGGCTATGTGTCATTTGGGTTGTGTTGGGAGTTGGAGGTTCCTTGCATTTCTGCTTTGGAGGTCTCTGTTGTTTGGGCAGATTTGTACTGAGAGCCTCCATGAATGTAGGTGTGTGTTTTGTGCTCCTGTGTGTAGGTTTTGAGGGACTATGTGATGAGTGTGGTGCGGTGCAAGTGTTTACCTTCTCCTCTTGACTGTCTAGGCCAGTCTTTGGTGAAGAGAGCTTTGCTTCCAGTTTGGCTATATAAGTGCATCTTTCACAGGACATAGTGTTGGGTGGTAGGAGGAGAGGGTTGTCTGTGTATGAGGCAATTGCTGCATTGTCCCAAGATGCATAGATTCATCAGGTAGACATGAGAAAACAACGGGAGCTGACCTTTTAGTCATGCCTGAATAGGTGCTTATTTATTAAGTACTAAAAACTGTTTTCCTCTAGACAAGTGAGGAACGTTGAGTGCTGTAGTAACTTATTTAGTGCTTACAATGAGTTCTGAACAAGTGCTGAGATCAAAGAAACAGATGAGTGCTAAAACTAAAAAGCTGGCTAGTTGCAAGGGAAATTTTGAAGAACAGACTTTATGGCGCCAGGAATAGTTTAACCCCAGTTAAGTGGGGGGGGTGCTTAGGAGCTCACAAACAGTCCTGGATATAGCAAATCCATATCTGACCTGCCACAGGAAAGGAGGGAAGCAAGCTTAGAATTGTTTTTCCAGTAAAGTGGAAATGGAGAAAGCTGGAACAGAAGTTAATTCAACGTTAAGAATCTGAGTGGTTTGATCTTCACAAATGTTCTCTATTAGATTGAGTGAACTAATGACACTAGACTGGGAGGAGTCACAGATCAAATATACAGTATGGGCGGGCAACTGCAAAACCACCAAGTATAAGAACACACAACACTAGGGAGGGTGGTTGGCAAAAATTACAGTTCGTAGCTGTAGCCACTAAATAAAAGTTTTAAACAGATCAAGGAGCAGACTCAAGGATGCTTTTAACTGTAAACAAACAAAAATGCACAGAAAAGCTCGGATAGAGCACTCACAAACAGAAAATACAACTCTCAGTATGAAAAAGCAGTTTACTGTTAAGTAATGTTAAAACAGTATAAAACAGTACATAAATGTAGTGAAACAATAATAAAAGCTTTATAACAGTGCAAAAATGTAGTAGATCAACTGTATAGCACAATTATAAGTGTTTCAGAAGTGCAGTTCAGTGAAATAAGTGTAAGAAATAACTTATTCTGCTCTTGGAATATTAAGGAATTTCCACTTATGCAATGCAATCCAAAGCCTGACAATACAAGCAGAACCTTTATAAGACACATGGTTTATATAGCAGTAAGAATGGAAGAGTTGGAAGATCAGATTACTACTCAGCCCCTGCTATTACCCAATCACTCGTACTACAGAAGGTCAGGAGGCTTTGTTACTCTCAATAATAATGAAGATAATCAGCAGAAAATGGCTGCCAGAAACACAGGAAACTCAAACAAAACTACCAGCCTAGACAACAGGCCTCTATCAAGATTATGCCACCTGAGCAGAACACAGAAACCTCACTTGCATAGAAAGGACACACACAAAGAGAAAATACAAGTCTCAGTATGAAAAAGCAGTTTACAATTTAGTAATTTAAATAAAAAATGCAATTATATTAATGCACAGTATTACAATTCCTAGCTGTAGCCACTAAATGAAAGTTTTAAACAGATCAAGGAGCAGACTTGAGAATGCTTTTAACTGTAAACAGACAAAAATGCACAGAAAAGCTTGGATAGAGCACTCGCAAACAGAAAATACAACTCTCAGTATGAAAAAGCAGTTTACAGTTAAGTAATGTTAAAACAGTATAAAACAGTACATAAATGCAGTGAAACAATAATAAAAGCTTTATAACAGTGCAAAAATGTAGTAGATCAACTGTATAGCACAATTATAAGTGTTTCAGAAGTGCAGTTCAGTGAAATAAGTGTAAGAAATAACTTATTCTGCTCTTGAAATCTTAAGGAATTTCCACTTATGCAATGCAATCCAAAGCCTGACAATACAAGCAGAACCTTTATAAGACACATGGTTTATATAGCAGTAAGAATGGAAGAGTTGGAAGATCAGATTACTACTCAGCCCCTGCTATTACCCAATCACTCGTACTACAGAAGGTCAGGAGGCTTTGTTACTCTCAATAATAATGAAGATAATCAGCAGAAAATGGCTGCCAGAAACACAGGAAACTCAAACAAAACTACCAGCCTAGACAACAGGCCTCTATCAAGATTATGCCACCTGAGCAGAACACAGAAACCTCACTTGCATAGAAAGGACACACACAAAGAGAAAATACAAGTCTCAGTATGAAAAAGCAGTTTACAATTTAGTAATTTAAATAAAAAATGCAACTATAGTAATGAACACTATTACAGTTCCTAGCTGTAGCCACTAAATGAAAGTTTTACACAGATAAAGGAGGAGACTCGAGAATGCTTTTATCTGTAAACAGACAGAAATGCACAGAAAAGCTTGGATAGAGCACTCACAAACAAAAAATACAACTCTCAGTATGAAAAAGCAGTTTACAGTTAAGTAATGTTAAAACAGTGTAAAACAGTATATAAATGCAGCGAAACAAAAAAAAAGCTTTCTAACAGTGCAAAATGTAGTAGATCAACTGTGTAGCACAATTATAAGAATTTCAGAAGTGCAGTTCAATGAAATAAGTGTAAGAAATAACTTATCCTGCTCTTGGAATCTTAAGGAATTTCCACTTATGCAATGCAATCATACCTATGCGAAGAGAAAAAGGGACAAGGTTTCTACTCAAGACTTTTCCTGGTACCCAGAAAAGATAATTCATGGCATCCTATCCTGGACCTGCCTACTCTAAACACCTTTTCGGTGATTCCAAAATTCAAGATGCTGACTCTTCACCAGTTACTTCCTATGCTAAGCAAAGATGGCTGGTTGGCATCACTAAATTTAAAGGAAGCATACCTGCACATCCCAATCAGGGAATCTTGCAGAAGATACCTACGCTTCAAAGCAGGCTATACGCACTATCAGTTCTCTGCACTGCCCTTTGGCTTATCTACTGTGCCCAGGGTATTCACAAAGTGCCTAGCTCCAGTTATTGCATTTTGCAGTCAAAGAAATATTGAAATATACCCATACCTGGACGATTGTCTAATTCAGGCAAAAAGCCAGGACATACTTTTGAATCATCTGGCCTTTGTAAAAAGAGTTCTAACTTGTCTGGGGTACACCATAAATGAAAATAAATCACACCTGGTACCCTGTCAACAAATTATATTCCTGGGAGCAAGGTTGAATACAACTTCCCAGATGCTTACCTTACGCCAGAAAAGAAAACTCATTTGACAACCTACTTCAAACAAGTGGCCACAAAAACCCTGCTATATGCAAGACAAATACTGCAAGCCTTGGGGTTCATGGCCTCCTGCATTCTTCTAATTCCATATGCAAGACTGCATATAAGGAAACTACAGTTGTATCTAAATAGCCTATGGTGTCAACATTCTCAAGACCTAGAAACAATGATTCCTATCATACCTTGCCTATGCCTAGAGTTCCTTTGGTGGGCAGAGGCCTGCCACCAAAACAAGGGACTACCTTTCACACCACCCCTGCCGCACAAACCCTAACAACAGATGCGTCAGACTATGCATGGGGGGGCTCACCTGGCAGGGAAGTGCATTCAGAGCAAATGGAACTCAAGTCAAATGCACCTGCATATCAATCAAAAAGAAATGTTAGCTGTACAGAATGCTCTGACAGCCTTCAAGGACCACATTCTTCCAGGACAACTAATGGTAAAAATGACAACACCACTGTTATGTGGTACATAAACAAGTAGGAGGTACGCATTCTTACCCCCTCTGCAGACTAGCCATGGCATTGTGGAACACAGCCTTGAGCTACCAAGTGCACCTACAAGCTCAATTCCTGCCAGGAAAATTAAATACACTGGCAGACGGACTAAGCAGAAACCTCATGGACCCACACGAGTGGAAACTGGAACCAAGGATTTTCAACATGTTGACAAGCAAATGGGGGAGCCCAGATATAGACCTGTTTGCCTGTCCCCAGAACTACCAATTGGACAACTTTTGCACAAGGTCTCCCCACAAACAAGCCTGGAAAGTGGATGCTCTGTCCTTCCGCTGGAAAAACTTATCAGCCTATGCCTTCTCCCCTCTGCCTCTGCTCTCCAAAGTACTACTAAAAATCAAACAGGACAAACCAAGGATGATTTTGATTGCTCCAGACTGGCCGCGCCAACACTCGTACCCCCTCCTGCACAGTGTGACATGGTTATCTCCATGGCACCTGCCTCAGACTCCTTCCTTGCTGTCTCAGCAGGAGAACTAGATTCTGCACCCTCAGCTTCCAACGCTGGACCTTGCAGTCTGGCTAATTACTTAATCTCTCCTTTACCATCCATCAGCAAACCTGTGATATATATCATTTTAGAGGCAAGGAGGCCTAGTACTAGAAAATCTTATGCTGAAAAATGGAAAAGATTCTATGCCTGGAACCATTCTCAAGGGATGAGCACAGCAGCACCCAATTGACCTCAGATTTTACAATACTTAACTGAGATGCTTCACAAGGGCCTGTCTTTTTCCTCCATTAAAATCCATGCCTCAGCCATTTCAGATCATTGTAACACAGAACCTCCCCTCTTCTCTCATCCACTGCTCAAGCAGTTCCTCAGAGGGGCCAAAGATTTGAGACCACCCAGGAGAGCTCCAACCCCAGCCTGGGACCTTAACTTTGTCTTGGAGAAACTCACTCTACCTCCTTTCGAGCCAGCTGCTACTGCAAACTTAAAATTTATTTCTTGGAAAATAGCTTTCCTTTTAGCAATCACTTCAGCTAGAAGGGTATCTGAATTACAGGCCCTTGTGGCAGTGGAGCCTTTCATCATCTTTCATGCAGACAGGGTGTTCCTCAGAATCAATCCATCCTTCATGACCAAGGTGGTATCCAGTGTGGCTCTTAATCAGTCCATTCATTTGCCAACCTTCTTTCCCAATCCACAGAATAAAGGAGAATGGATACTGCATTCCTTAGATGTGCACAGACAACTTAGATTCTACTTGGACAGGACTAAACCTCAAAGGAAATCTGAACAACTGCTGGTGGCATTTGCTGCAGGGGCAGAGGGGAATGTTATTTCAAAGCAAACCATTTCTAAATGGATAAGCCATTGCATTAATTTCTGCTATAAGCACCATGGAAAACCTATCCCCCAGGGGATCGGACCTCACTCCACCAGGGCTGCATCTACCTCTACAGCCTTTCTCATTAGGGTCCCTACCAGAAGCATCCTAGAAGCTGCTACCCGGAGTTCTGTACATACTTTCACCAAGCATTATCATTTGCCAATTTTCTCTAAATCCAGAGCTGGCTTTGCCACTGCAGTCTTGCAAGGCCTTATAGCTGGCTCTAATGCTATCTAAATTCCTCCTCCCAACCATAGCTTTGGGAATCTACCCAAATGTAATGACTGCAACAGTGAAACAAAAAGAACATAGTACAGTTGTGTACACTTACAATAAATGTAGATGTTCGAGTGTATTCACTGTTGCAGTCCTGGTTATCCTCCATTCAGCCCCCTAACTTCTTTTGGCTGTACCTCTAATTTCCTTTACTATGCTTAAAAGCCTTTTTGGTGTATTTGCTTTTTTGTTGGAGGTATGTCTTTGTGCTTTTTTGTTGGAGGTATGTCTTTGTGCTTTTATGTTTAATTGCTTCCCATTAGGGGGGCAATTGACATTTGGGGCAAGAAAAATTGATGTAATGGCATTAGCTGCATGTTTTATACCCCTGATGACCTGACGTCATGGAAGAAGGGACACCAACTGACACAGGACCCAAGACTTTGTCAATCAGGCCGACTGAGAACAACCTGCAAGCAGATAACCCCAATGTAATGACTGCAACAGTGAATATACTCGAACATCTACATTTATGGTAAGTGTACACAACTGTACTTTCCTGCAGACCAGATAGGCCAAGGATTTTATTCCAGACTCTTCCTGGTACCAAGAAAAGAGGGCACTTGGTGCCCAATCCAAGATCTATCCATTCTAAACACCTTTCTGGTGATACCAAAATTCAAAATGCTCAACCTCTAGCAGCTTCTTCCTATGCTTTCCAAGGATGCTTGGTTAGCCACCCTAGACTTAAAAGAGGATTACCTACACATTCCAGTCAGGGAATCTTGCAGGAAATATCTAAGTTTCAGGGCAGGATCTATGCACTTTCAGTTCTCTGTGCTTCCTTTGGCTTATCCACTGCTCCAAGAGTTTTCACAAAATGCCTGGCTCCAGCCATTGCTTTTTGCAGACAAAGAAATATTCAAATTTACTCCTATGTAGAAGACTCCCTGATTCAGGCAGGCAGTCAGGAAAAGCAGTTACAGCATCTGACCTTTGTAAAGGACCTACTGACCTCCTTGGGGTATACTATCAACAAAAACAAATCAAAACTAGTACACACACAACAAATTGCATTCCTGGGAGCAAGCCTGGACATAGCATCCCAGATGACATTCCTTACTCCAGAAAAACAAGCCTACTTGACAGGCTACTTCTCTCAATTAGCCATCATAACCCAGTTATCCGCAAAGAAAATCCTGCAAGCTCTAGGGTTTATGGCCTCCTGCGTTCTACTCATTCCGTATGCCAGACTTCATATAAGGAAACTACAATGATACCTAAAAAGCCTTTGGTGTCAACACTGCCAAGACCTGGAAACTGTCATACCAGTGATACCTTGTCTAAGGAAAGATTTTCTTTGGTGGGCAGCAGCATGCAACCACAACAAGGGACTTCCCTTCTCATAACCCCATGCCACCCAGACCCTCACCACAGATGCATCAGACTGTGCCTGGGGTGCACACTTGGATGACAGGTGCATTCAGGGACATTGGATCCCAAATCAAATACATCTGCACATCAACCTAAAAGAGATGCTAGCTGTTCAGCACGCCCTGACAGCTTTCAGACCCCTCTCCCCAGGGCCTCTACTGATCAAAACAGACAACACCACAGTGATGTGGTATATCAACAAGCAGGGAGAGACTCACTCTTATCCTCTCTGCAGGCTCACCATAACCCTTTGACACACTGCCTCAGCCATGCAACTACACCTGCTAGCACAATTCCTGCCAGGCTCCCTAAACTCTCTGGCAGGCAACTTAAGCAGAAACCTGCTAGACCCACATGAGTGGCAGCTAGACCACAGAACTTTCACCCTTGTAACCCAGAAATGGGGCACCCCGAAAGTGGATCTCTTTGTCTCCCACTCCAATCATCAGCTCAGCAAATTCTGAAACAGGGAACCTCACAGCAAGGCCTGGAAAGTGGATGCTCTATCCTTCCAGTGAGTAAACCTCTCAGTCTATGCATTTCCTCTTTTACCACTCATTTCAAGGGTACTGTTGAAAATAAGGGAGGAAAACCTGAGGGCAATCCTGATTGCCCCAGACTGACACCACCAGCACTGGTATCCACTTCTGTGCAGCCTGTCAACCCTGCCACCATGGCACCTACCTCAGATCCCAACACTCCTGACCCAAAAGAATGGAGAATTCATGCATCCCCAATTGTAGACCCTCAACCTGGCAGCCTGGCTTATTCCCTCACCTCTCTTCAAGCTGCCAGCCTAAGCAAACACGTCCTAGATGTTATACACGAGGCTAGATGCCCCAGCACTAGAAAATCCTATGCTGACAAGTGGAAGAGGTTTTGCACCTGGATCCAGGCTAAGGGAGCCGAAACAGCACAGCCCACCCTACCTGTAATCCTGGATTACCTAGCAGACCTACTACACAGGGGTCTGTCTTTCTCTTCTATTAAAATTCATGCCTCTGCCATCTCTGCTCATTACAGCAGCCACCTCTCTTCTCACACCCTCTCATCAAGCAGTTCCTAAGAGGGGATAACAACTTAAGGCCACCCAGAAAAGCTCCTACCCAAGCTTGGGACCTTAACTTTGTGTTGGAAAAGCTCACCCTACCCCCCCCCACCTTTGAACCTGCAGCTTCAGCAGAGTTACAATTCCTCTCTTGGAAAACAGCCTTGCTTCTGACCATTTATTTATTTATTTATTTACTGGGAAATTCGGACTGGATGCAGGTCCTTTTTCCGCTGATGCCTGGGGAGAAAAGCTCCACATCATGTACATGATAGAGATACAAAGTTACAGCAATAGTAAACAACACTACAGGTTGTTGGCTTTAATACAATAACAAGATATTGATTATCAACAGTATATACAGAAAATGTTGCAAGTTAAGATAGTTTCTTGTCATTTATAATATTAGTAACAAAGTTGTCAGACAAGATGTTAAAGTATGCAAAGACAACTAGCTATTTCTGACTGTGGTTAGTAGTGGCAGTAGTATAGTTGGGTTAAGAGTCTAGGTGGGGGGGGTAAGGGGGGGGTATTAGTCTGGATTAGAACAATGACAAAGCCAGTGCAAATTTAAGTCGAATTTGAGTGCAGTCTTGAAAAGGCTGCTGGAAGGTAGAGTAGTTTTAGAGGGTGGAAGATTGTTCCAAAGTTTGGATATGGTACATGAAAATATGTCTTTTCCTGCTGAGTTTTTGGGTTTGATAACAGTGAGTTGATTTTTGTTGCTTGATCGTAGGGGCCTAGTGGAGTGATAGGGTTGGAGAAGGGTTTGAAGGGAAGGGATGTTAAGGGGGTGGTTAATAAGTTTATGAGTGAGGGTGATTTGATTAAAGTGAAGGAATTGTGGGAGTTCTAGCCAGTTTAGTTCTTTAAGGGAGATACAATGATGACTGCAGTAGGAGGTTCCAGTGGCAAATTTAGCAATTTTGTTGTAGCAAGCATCCCGCTTGTGTAGGTCTGTCTGTCTAAGATTGGTAAGTATGGGGGATGCATAGAGTAGGGTGGAGATTAGCTGGGAATTGGCTATGGAGATTCTAGCTGCCTTGGTTAGGAAATGGCGGCTTTGATATAATGCACCAAGTTTCTTGTGAACTTTTTTATTGTGAGAGATATGTGGGTGTCAAATCTAAGTTTGTTGGCTATTTCCACACCAAATAATTTTGTGTGTTCTGATGGAGAGATGATGGTATTGTCTTTGGCCATAATGTTGAAGTGGGGGGTGTTTTGGGTGGCTTTGGAAGGTTGGAACAGGAGATGTTTTGTCTTACTTGGGTTGAGTAGGAGCTGAGCATTGGATAGCCAGATTTCTACAGAAGAGAATGATTCCTGTGTGATTTGTTGTAGTTCTGCTAGAGTGGGGGCAGAGCAGATGAGAGTAGAGTCATCAACTCTCTAGGCCATCACTTCAGCTAGAAGAGATTCAGAGCTACAAGCACTCATGGCTGTAGAGCCCTTCATCATTTTCCATGCTGACAGGGTCTCCCTCGGGACTAACCGATCCTTCATGCCTAAAGTGGTGTCCAGTGTGACTCTGAACCAATCCATTCATTTGCCCAGCTTTTTCCCTAACCCAAAAAACAAGGGGGAGAGGATTCTGCACTCTCTAGATGTGCACAGACAGCTCAGATACTATCTGGATAGGACTACATCTTTTAGAAAAATGGACCAATTGCTAGTCAGCTTCTCAGCAGGGGCAGAGGGCAAGGCCATATCCAAACAATCTCCAAATGGATAGCACACTGCATCCATTTCTGCTACAAACAGCATGGGAAACCGCCTCAAAGGGGGTCAGGACACATTTCACCAGGGTAACCTCCACCTCTGCAGCTTTTCTCCGAGGGGTCCTCACCAGGGACATCTTGGAGGCTGCAACATGGACTTCTGTTCATACTTTGACCAAGCATTACCACCTGCTATCTTCTCCAAATCCAGGGCAGGCTTTGCCACCGCAGTCTTGCAGGGCATCCTAGCCAGCCCCCAGTCTTCTTGACTGCCTCCACCCTTTTCTTCAGCTTTGGGAATCAACCCAAATGTGATGACTGCAGCAGTGAAACATGAAGAACATAGTACAGTTGTGTACACTTAGCATAAATATAGATGTTCGAGTGTATTCACTGTTGCAGTCCTGGTCCACCCCCCCCTCCATCACCCTTGTATCTCTCTCTCTATTCCTCTCTCCTTACAGGGAATTTTTGGTATGTACTTTCTACTGGTGTTCTTCCACCATAACCTAGCTCCCTATTTGGGGGCTCCTGACCACTGGGGCAAGAAATACTGATGTAATGGTGGCGTCGGCTGCCTGATTTTATACCACTGATGACCTGACGTCAGTCCTGGAGTGACAGCAACCAGTGCAGAAATACTAAGCCTCTGGTATTCGGGCCGACTGAGGGCTACCCCTGGCAGGATAACCTGAATGTGATGACTGCAACCAGTGAACATACTCGAACATCTACATTTATGGTAAGTACACAACTGTACTTTCTTTGCTTTGCCATTTGGCCTTTCTACTGCCCCAAAGGTATTCAACAAATGCCTCGCTCCTGTAATTATTTTTTGCAGGCTAAGGGGGATCCCAGTCTTTCCCTACTTGGGTGACCTCCTGTTTCAGGCATCCTCTCCAGAGACTGTTGCAAAATCTTCATATTGCTATCTCCTTTCTACAGAGCCTGGGGTTCACTATATATTTCAGAATGTCCTTACTGGCTCCTTCTCAGGATCATGTCTTTCTGGGGTGCAGAATCCAGATTGTTCCTATGTTGGCATTCCTGCCTCCTCCCAAGGCCCTAACTCTCATTTTCTTTATTCAATCCCCTCTTCCTCTGCTTTCAGTAACAGACAGGGAATTTCTAAAAGTTCCAGGGTTCTTGGCTTCCACCATTCCTATGCTCACTTTTGCCAAACTCCACATGAGAAAACTTCAGTGGTTTCTAAAGTCAGTTTGGCTTCAGCATTCTCACCCCCTCGAATTTTTAGTTCCTCCTCTTCCATGTGGCAAGCAGGAACTTCAGTGGTGAATTCAGCAGTTAACTCTCAATCCAGGGCTCTCTTTTCATCCACCTGTTCCCTCTCAGGAGCTGTTCACAAATGCTTCAAACGTGGGTTGGGGAGAAGTGTCCAGCTCCCTAAAGGTGCAGAGAGTCTGGTCGCCACATCAACAGAAAGACCACATCAACGTCAAGGAGATCCGAGCTCTTCTGCTGGCTGTGCAGGGCTTTCATCCTTTCTTCTCCCCAGGACCTCTCAAGGTGTTTACACATAATACCACAGTTATGTGGTATGTCAACAAAAAGGGGGGATGGTCTTATCTTTGTTGGTTAGCACTCCTAGTGTGGAAACTAGCCATCCAGTATCAAGTGACACTTGAGGCAGTTTACATTCCCTTAGGTCATAACGTTGTGGCAGACTGTCTGAGCAAGTCCTTAACCCAATCCCATGAATGGATGCTTCACAGGGATGTTTCTGTACATTGTCCACCAATGGGGTACTCCTGAAATGGATCATGTGAAGTTGTTCTATCTCGCCATTTTGTTCTTACACGTGGGTTCGGAGCCGATCCCTCGGCTCCGAGTCGGACGCTTTTCGAGCTCAGACTCTCAGAGAAGCTCGAGACCTAGTGTATATCCCATGATGCTCTACTGTAAATCCCCAGATCTAGTTTGCCAGTGCAATGGATCTACAGCTCGTCAGAGGAAGCTCAGGCCAGTGACTTATTTTTTTCAATATTAGTAGAAGTTTTTTCTGAATAATAGTATTATATATCGTTAAAATTAGAAGTGTTATCTGTAGTATTGGGCTATAGCCTGTTTGTTTAGCTCTAGTTAAATATTTTTTGAAGTAGTTCAATTCAGGGCTGTTAGGCCTCTCTTATCTGTTTGGGCGTGACAGGGCTCTGTCACTTTTGTGTGTGTGTGTGTGTGTGTGCTGTCCTTTCTTCTTTTTATAATCTATAGGTATTTACTTATATATATATATATATATATATATATATATATATATATATACTTACATATATCCTATAAGATGTTAGTTCTTAGTTAAATTAGTGTTGTAGTAATATTTACACAGATAACTGTTTTGTTATTGTACTTAAAATTCAGGGACCTGAATTTTTATTGTTAAACATGTCAGAGAAACAAAAGTCAGGATTCAAAAGGTGTGGGTGCAGTCAAAAGATGTCTGTTACAGACAATCACTCCACCTGCATGTACTGTTTGGGCTCTGTTCACCTACAAGAGGTGCGCTCTATCTGTCACTCCTTTAGTGCCAGGGTTCTCTTGGAAAGGCACAGGAAGCTGGTAGATAGGGGACTTCTGAAGCCTGATTTTCAGGCTACTTTAGACAAAGCCGACCTCTCTTCCAAGGCTTCAAAGGAGTCGAAGTCTTCCAAGGGATCCTCGGAGCACAAGTCACTGGCTCCTAGTTCCTCTACTATGGTTCGTGCATTGGTTCCACAGTCCTTGGAGCCATGTATTGATCCTCTACCCCAGAGCCCAGTTGTGGATCCGATATTGGAGACACCTCAGTCTCCAATTCTTCAATCGATACCATCTTCAGCTCCTTCGACCCATTCCTCGACGCATTCTTCGAGGCTTTCTGATGTGAACCTGGACCGAGTGGTTAAGAGGCTCTTAGAGAACCCATCCCTGGCCAAAATGCTGTCCGCTTCGAAGCCTGAAACCCCAGCCTTAATTTCTCCCCCTCCTCCTCCGAAGCCAATCGAGCTCTCGGAGCCGGGGCGGACAGAACCGATGTTGGTAGAGCCCTTGAAGCCGAGGTTTGATCCACCTCCCTCGGCTCCGTCGACCTTGATCTCCTCGGTTCCAACCAAGGAGTCTCGGGGCCGACAGTCCCTCGCTGGCTCCGGGGTGGAGAGTCGAACCGATACCTCTGTTCCGACCCTTCTCCTTGGGGCTTCGGCGTAGGTGGCTTCGGCTCCGTCCTCTGGATTGAAGCAGGGGGTCTTGGCTCGGGGAGAGCTGCTGGCCTCTTCGGAGCTGACAGACTTCTCAGATCGAGATTCTGGTGCCTTCGATGCCATGATGAAGGTCATGTCTGCTAAGACCACTACCTCCTCAGATCTGTCTTCCCCTCCCCTTAAAGGGCCTCATTCTACCTCCTCCCCACAGGTCCCCACCAAGCGTCGAGATCCAGGGCCTCAGGTATCCCCATTGGGTGGCCCCTCCTCTCTAGGGACTTCACCGGATGATCCCACCAATAAAGTACCTAGAAAGAGACTGTGCAAGAGGAGGCACTTGGATTCCCTGACATCGGATACCCACTTGAAGGAATCAGAAGGGTCCCCACGATCCCCCTCAGAGGATGTCTCATTTGCAGACATTTTGGAGATCTTAAGACAGAGGGGTGATTGGCAGTCCCTTGCCCCTACTGAGGACGAGTCGGTCCTCCTGAAGGCCTTTGGATCTCAACCATCCACCTCCTGGGTTACCCTGCCCTTCGATGAATTGATGGAGCTGGTTGCTCGAAGGGCGTGGGAGTCCCCTGACTCAGTGGAACTGGTCCCTCGGAGGCCCTACAAGTTTATTACTTCCCCTACTGACAAGGCTTTTCTTACAAAGGGAGTCCTGGTTAATGCCATGGTGGTGGCGGCAGCCACCAAGAAAGAGATGTCGGAAACCTCTTCTTCTGTCCATCCTCCTAATAGGGATTCTAGGATGATGGACAGGTATGGGAAACGCATATTTAGTTCTGCGGCATTTTCCATGAGGTTGCTCAACTACCTGACACTTTTTACCCGCCTTCAACGAGATCGCGTTAAAGAGCTGGGAGATACTCTCCAGGGTAACACAGCTGATGCAGTTTCTGAGAAGGTGACTGCGCAACGCAACACTTTCAATTCGATAGTAAACTCATCCATGCAACTCATTTCTTATGCTGCCGATGGATCAAGTAGGGCAGCAGGCTCAGTGATAGCTCTTCGGAGACAGTCCTGGATGCGCCTTTGCTCCTTTGTGGAAGCCTTCAAATCTTCCTTCATCAATACCCCATTCAATGGGTCTGCCTTATTCGGACCCAAAGTTAAGGAAATGCTTACTAGTTGTGAACAAGAAGGAAAGACTCTGTCTGCTATAGGAGTCCGTTTTTCCACTCCAACTAGACCGTACCCCAAAGGACAACGAAGTGGAAAAATGTGGTTCCGAAAACCCCATGGAGCTTTCCAAACCACACCTACTGATACCCCCTCTAGGGGCAGAGGAGGGGGCAGAAATGGAAGACGCCATCCAAACGGCAGAGTTGGTCCGCAAAACCAGGGCAACAGGGAGCAGTTTTCTGGTAAGCCCTATTAGCGTTCCTGAAAGGAAGCCCGGCTGTCCTTCTCTGGAGGCAGTCAGGGGTCGTTTGGCTTTATACCCAAATGCCTGGCTAAACATTACAATGGATTCTTGGGTAAAAAGCATCATTGCCAGAGGTTACTACATTCCCTTTACAGAAATCCCCCCCATGTGTACAAGGATTCCAGACATTCCACCCAGACTGAGAAAGCTAGCAGCCATAGAAATCCAAAAACTGCTAGACAAAAGCGTCATCCAGCCAGTCCTGGCGGACCAAGTAGGATCCGGAACTTACTCAAGGTTCTTTTTAGTTCCAAAGAAAACAGGGGACTGGAGGCCCATACTGGACCTCAGCAAACTCAACACCTTCATCAAGAAGGAAAAGTTCTGGATGGTTATGCTTCAATCGATTCTTCCGTTCTTAGCAACGGATGATTGGATGTTCTCTATAGATCTCAAAGATGCTTACTACCACATCAAAATGGACAGATCATCCAGAGATCACCTGCATTTCTGGCTGGGGGCCAGTCATTACCAATTCAGAGCCCTGCCCTTTGGTCTCACCACAGCCCCCAGGGTGTTCGCCAAATGCATGGCAGTGGTCACGGCTCACCTGAGACATTTGGGATTCCGGGTGTTTCCATATCTGGACGACTGGCTCTCCATCGCCACCTCCAGGCATCAACTAATCCAAGCAAGAGACTACACCATAAGCCTTTGTCCCCAGTTGGGCATAACCTTAAACTTCGAAAAATCTGCGTTATCGCCCTCGCAGCATATTACATTTATAGGAGCAGAACTGGACACTGTCAATTCAAGGATCAGGTTGCCTCAAGCAAGAATCATATCTCTAAAAAGTCAATTATCCAGTCTGTTGGTTCAAAACAAAGCTCCTGCATCCCAGATACTGCAGCTACTGGGCACAATGGCAGCCACACTGATAGCAGTCCCGTTAGGGCGCATGCAGTAGCTACTCTTCGCACAGTGGTCTTACCAATGACTGCCCATGTCACACGAGATCCGGTTAACGAATCTTTGCAAGAAGGATCTCAATTGGTGGTTGAACAACGACCAAGTGATAATCGGACGTCCCTTTGTTCTTCCCCAACCCACAGCCACAGTGACCATGGATGCTTCCCTGATAGGGTGGGGGGGGGCTATTTCAGGTAAAGACTGTCCAAGGCACTTGGTCAAACATGGAATCACATTTGCATATAAATGTCCTAGAGCTGAGAGCGGTGTTCCTGGCGTTGCAACACATTCACAACTCTCTTCCTCCAGGTACAATTGCTATCCAGATGGACAACATGTCAGTAGTCTGGTACATCAGCAAGCAAGGGGGAATCAGATCGTATCCCTTATGCCGAGAGGCCCTAAAAATTTGGCAATGGGCTGTATCCACCGGACGCTTTCTGATAGCAATGCACATCCCGGGGTCATCCAACATGATAGTGGGCAAGCTAAGCAGGGCCATGCTGTTGCGTCATGAGTGGTCTCTCAAACAACAGGTGGCGGACAAGATTTTCCGCAGATGGGGCCAGCCTTGCTGCGACCTATTTGCATCTCTGATGAATGCCAAATGCAGCAGCTACTTTGCCCTTTATCCCTCACCGGGGAGCAACCCGAGGGACGCGCTTATATATGATTGGCCCCAGGCCTCCTATATGCCTTCCCGTCAATTCCCTAAGTCCCAAATTCATACAGAAAGCCAAAAGTCTGGGAAGGACTGTGATTTTGATAGCCCCGTCTTGGCCTCATCAGATTTGGTTCCCCTTCCTGCAGAAGTATCAAGTGGAAGAACCATGGATCCTGGACCCAGTGCCAGATCTTCTGACTCATTCGTCGGGAGTTCTTCATCCCTCCCTCATCTCCCTAAAACTGACAGCTTGGCTGCTTCAATTCCCATATTAGCCAGGTCTCAAGATTTGTCTCCCGTGGTCCAACATATTATAGTCTCCTCTCATAAACTGTCTACCAGGAAGCTATATAATAGCAAATGGAAACGATTTGTTCACTTGGCTTCTCATCATGACATTGACCCTTATGTGGCACCTATTCATACCATCTTAGAGTTCTTGCCTTCCTTGTTCCATGATGGCGCAGCTGCTGCCACCATTAGAGTTCAATTGGCTGCTATTTCCAATTTCCATGTAGGGTTTAACGGGTCTAACATGATGTCCCATAGACTATGTAAGGCATTCTTAAAAGGGACCCACCATCTCAGACCACCTATCAGACACCCTCTCTCTCCCTGGAATTTGAATCTGGTTTTATCCCAATTGATGCTCGCCCCCTTCAAATCCGCCTCATTATGTCACTTAAAGTTTCTGTCTTGGAAAACTATATTTCTGGTAACCATTACATCTGCACGTAGGGTCTCCGAACTCCAGGCCTTGTCCTCCAAGCCCCCATATTTGATTTTTCACCCTGATAGGGTCTCCCTCAGGACTAACCCTACCTTCCTTCCCAAGGTCTGTTCAGAGACTAACTTAAATCAGTCCATTGAGCTTCCAACCTTCTTTAGACACCATACCAACAGACTGGAATATATGTTACACAAGCTGGATGTACACATACAATTGAGATTCTTCCTGGATAGGACGAAGGATTTCAGACAATCGGATCAACTCTGTCTCTTACGCAGAGAGTAAGAAAGGTTTTGCAGTATCAAAAATCACATTATCCAAGTGGCTTTCTGACTGCATTAAATTCATTTATTCCTCCACTAATCAACCATTAACAACTAAAGTTAAAACCCATTCTACCCGGGCTGTTTCTACATCATTAGCTCATGCAGCTCGTTTGCCCTTGGATACCAACTGTGCAGCCACCACTTGGTCAAATCCTCACACATTTATCACCCATTACAAAGTGGACAGGACCTCCAGGGACAGGGCTTCCTTTGGTTCCACTGTGCTCAGGAATGTTCTTCCGTGAGCCACCCAGGATTAGGGTGCTTGGGATGCTACCCACATGTAAGAACAAAATGGCGAGATAAAACAACTTCACATAAAGAAGTTATGTCCTTACCATAACGTTCCATGTGAGTTGTTCATCTCGCCTTGTTGTTCTTACATTCCCGCCCACCTTCCCCCTCCGGTTGAGAAAGATGGTTGCCTTGGTGGATTGGTCGACTTTTGTCAGCCTGTCTCCTGGAACAGACTGTTTCTTCCTTCTACAAACTTATAGCTACCTAGATATGTAGGCACTATAGTTCTATTTCTTCCTGTAGGCTGTCTTGGTTGCAGCATACTAGATCTGGGGATTTACAGTAGAGCATCATGGGATATGCACTAGGTCTCGAGCTTCTCTGAGAGTCTGAGCTTGAAAAGCGGCCGACTCGGAGCCGAGGGATCGGCTCCGAACCTACGTGTAAGAACAAAAAGGTGAGATGAACAACTCGCATGGAACGTTATGGTAAGGACATAACTTCTTTTTTTTTTTGTCTCCCCACTGAACAGGCAACTTCCTCCATTTTGTGCCAAAGTCCCAGATCCTCTGGTTTGGAAGGTGGATGTCCTATTTTTTTTTCCTGGAAGGGGGTGTTTCTCTATGCCTTTCCTCCCCTTTTCCTCTTTCCAGAAGTCCTGTTCAGAATGCTACAGGAAACTCCCAAAATCTTGCTGGTGACTCCATTTTGGCTGAGACAGCATTGATTCCCTCCTCTTCTGCATTTAGCCAAGGGACATCATCACAAGTTACCTCAAAGGGTGGACCTACTCAGACAAGACAAGGGATCTGTCATCCATCCCCACCTGTCCACTTTTCACCTGATATTGTAGGTGATAGGATTTTGATTCCACATAAGACACCTTTTTTCTGAAGACATGCTTAGCGTCCTGTAAGAGGTTATGAAACTCACTACTAGCAAATCAACTTATCCAAATGGAAGAGATTTTCTGTTTGGTCTCTTTCTTGTAACCCAGATCCACTTTCTCTGGATGTTCCTTTGGGTCTCTGTTATCTACAGTATGTGAACTGCTTAATGCTGGGTTAGCTTATTCTTCTTTTAAGGCCTGCTTATAAGCTATTTCTGCTTGTCTACCTTTATTGCCTGCTTTAGCTTGTAGATTTGAATCTAAATTCCTTACTGGCTTCCTTCGTATTAGGCCTCCCAGGAAGCCTCTTCCTCCTCCCTGGGATTTTAATTTTGTTTTAGAAAAATTGACCCAGGCTCCTTTTGAGCCTGCAACTTCAGCTTCCTTGCAACATTGCTCTTGGAAGACTGTACTTCTCTTAGCCCTTACTTCTGCCAAATGGGTGTTTGAGCTTCAGGCCCTTATGGCTTTTCCTCCTTTTTTTGGTGTTTCATAAGGACAAGGTGCCTCTTCATTACTAATCTTTCTTTTATGCCCAAGGTGCTTCATGAATTGACCTTTAATAAGTCTGTTCATTTGCCCACTTTTTTCCTTTTCTCCACAGTCTGCCAGTGAGAAGGTGCTGCACACATTGTATGTGCATAGACAACTCAGATTTTATTTGGATAAGACAGGACTTTTTGTAAATCTGATTAGCTTTTTTTTTTTATATTCATTCTAGGTCTTTAGGCTTGGCCGTGTCCAAGCAAACTGTTTCTTCTTGGATTTCTAAAGCCATTTCTTTTTGATATTCCTTTCATGGTACAAGCCGTCATTCTTCTGTTAAGGCTAATTCTGTTGAAGCTGTGTCTTCTTCTGGTGCTTTTTTAAAGGGTTTTGATACTAACTCTATTTTTGAGGCAGTTACTTGGACTTCTATGCATACATTTACCAAGCACTGCAAGTTGGATGGAATTTCCAGAGCTACAGCTGGTTTTGCTAGGACCATCCTTCATGTGTTCCTAGAGAGCTCTGCTGGTCCTTCCTCCTCCCTCTCTTCTTCCTGAACTTTGGCACTCTCCCAGTTGTCATGAATACTGCAACAGTGAAAATGGAAGGACATAGTATGGTTGTGTAAGATCTTACCATAATGGTGAATGTCCTTCTCTTTACTGTTTCAATATTCACTTCCCACGTCTCCAGTCCTTTTTCCCTTCTGAATGTATTGATAACCTCTATTCTTCTTGGACTGGTGTTCCTACTGGGGCTGTCAATTCTGAGGATGGTACATCCAGATGTCACCTTTATGTCCTACACTACATGAATAGCATGCGTGTTACTTACTGTGTACCTTAAAGCAACTAAAGGCTTTGGTATACTGGCTGGACATTAGGCTGCCCTTGGCAGGGGATCCCTATTGTAATGAATACTGCAACAGTGAAGAGAAGGGCATCTATCATTATGGTAAGGTCTTCCATAACTGTGCTTTCTTGTTCCTTTCTGTCTTCATATTGTTAGTTGAAGGCAGTAGGTAGGTTTGATGTGTGAAATCAGTCCCTTGAGTCATCTGGCCATGGATCTGGATAAGGACTAGAGTATCCATGATTGGGAACTTCCCTCTTGAAGCTAGATCTGTAGAAGTGTCTGTCTGGTCTTTCCATTTTAAAGCTCATCTTTCAGGTCCTGGACAAATGTGTTTTGTGTCTGGTGGGAACTTGATCCACAGGTACATGGAGTGCATGATTATAAACTTTGGATTGAGGTCCATAAAGAGGTGATCTAGGCCTCACCTTGTATTGCTGTGCCCATGGCTAAGTCATGGTCCAGGACTTGTTCACATTTTCTTCATCACAGTCTGTCTCATACAGTTGCCCCCTTGTAGTATGGGGATCATGTGTTCCATCTCACACCAGGTCCTACAAGAATTTGGAATATCTCAAGGCCATTGTCTCAGGAAAGGACAGGATAATGAGTTCATCCTACCAACTGCATCTCCACCAGGTGACACTTTCTTTAGAGATGCCCTCAGACTTATGGGGCACAATTTGAATTAGCCTTGAGGCTGCTAACCCCTCCCAAAATTACTTGGCAGACTTATTGAAGAAGCATGAGAAGTATTTCGTTATCCCTGATATGGACACAGTCTTTAGGGTGCCATCAAGTCAGCATGGGGGCATACAAATTATCCCCTTTTGGCCTATTGATGCCTTTCATAAACGTCTGTCTGATTGGGCAGTGCAACTGGCTAGGACAAAAACAGTAATCCCACTCTATCAAGATCTCTTTGTTCCAGCATAGTTCCCAGAAACCACTGCAATTTGCTACCTTGCTGTCATACAAGGAGTTTTAAGTCTTGTTCAGGTGTGGCCTGAGAGTTTACACCTTGGCTATGTTGGGACTCCTAGCCCTCATATGTTTGTCATACTTGTCCCAGTGTTGGATGCACTTTATTAAAGGTGTGAAATAAGCTCAGGGACCTGTCTATAGATCATTGTGTGTATTGTACCTAGTCAGCCACTGTAGCTAATTAGCACGTGCATATAAGTTACAGAACATGTGCAAGATCAGTGCCATTTTGTGTAGTCAGCCAGAGTGAGTGCAGGCATGAATGGAATTGTACGTGTGTGTGTGTTTGTTTGAAGTAATGGTTCAGTCACTTAGCTTAAATACATGTTCCAGTTACAACTTCTGATGTGTTTATGTACAGTAAATAACTTTAACCCATCACAGTGCCTTAGCATCTCATTTGAATACAAGAGATATGCGACATGGTGCTATAGTGGGATCCAATGTGAAGCAACTCGCAGACCATGAGGCATGAAGTTAGAAATGGAGGAATATACAGGAGCAAACTTGCAAACAGGTCAGCAGTTATTCAAGGTACTTAAACTTGTTTAAATGATTTTTCAGTCACTACTTACTTGGCGAAATATTCAAAACATTCGAAATAATTACTGAGATAAACGAAATGTCCGAAATTGAGACATACTGATAAAAGTATTCAAAATAAATACAAAAGTGTTCAGAATAATTAAAAGGCTAAAACTATCGCATTTTTTCATTGGTGTACTACTTTTTCACATTAATTGAAACATTTTCAGGTATCCACAGTGTTAAAGTGAAACCTTTTCAGGGAGATTGTTATGCAGTTGAGCATAATTACAAGTACCTGGTATATGCTTGTATTTAAACTAATTTAGTTGTTATGGCAGAAGGATTTTACAGATTTGGACCACTGGTGTTTGATAATAATATTGCTGAGAACTGGCGAGTGTTTAAGCAAGAATATGATGTTTTCATACAGGCTGCATCTTCTGATAAAAACTTATGTACAAGAGCATTTATACTTATTAACTTACCTGGCTCAGAAGCCATTGAGAGGAAATGTTCATTTGTGTATGCGCCTGCGATGTATGCAGGGGAGGGGGAGAACCATCATATTGTGATACAGGCTAAAACGTGGGAAGAACCTGAGTACTTAAAATGTAAATTTAGAGAAATGTGCAACCCTCAAATGAATATTACAATGGAAAGGCATGTTTTACACAAGAAATCAAAAGCCTGGTGAAGCTATAGCAGCATATATTACTGACTTGAGAAATAAAGCAAAAATGTGCAGATTTGGTGATTTAAGAGATGGGTTGATGAAAGGCAGGCTTGTATGTGGTGTTAATGATGCAGTGAAAGAGATTTTGCTTTGAGACCATCATTTAATGTTGAACAAAGCCATTGAGATTTGTCAAATATATGAGCTTACACAAAAGCATACGAGTGTACTTACAGATGAGAAAAACTTGCATGCGTTGTCTGCCAGTGTGAATGTTGATAGTGTACAACATAAAGCTAAGATGAAACAGAAATATAAACTGAAGGGTGTGGCAACTTCTCACCCTAACTACAAACCAAATAGGGCCGCAACAGACAACCTTATTGTTAGTTGTCATAATTGTGGAGGCAGTCATGATCCCAAACGAGAGAAGTGTTTAGCTTTTGGTCAGCAGTGTCATAAATGTAAAAAGTGGAATCATTTCAAAAGGCTTTGCAAGTCTAAAGTGGCAGATGCTTCTTCACATGCCCTCTTTTAATAAAAGTAAGTAGATCAGATAGAGAGCTGTGCTGTGAGGAAACTTTCTGTGTTGATGGTGTCTCAGTGATAGATGAAACAGTTAACACAGTAGATTTTCTTTTGGCAGCAAAGAGTGAAATAATTTGTACTGTTCAAATTAATGGGAAACCTGTAGAGGTTAAAGTAGTCACTGGATACAAGTGCAGTGTTATATCAGCACAAATGTTTGCCAAAGTAAAAGTTGGTGAGAAACTTGATTCAGCAAAGTGTGCAAAACTGGTTGCTTATGGTGATGAAGAAATTCAAACTGGTGGCGCAGTAGTTCTCACATGCCATTCTGCTGGGAACAGCAATGACTTGACATTTTATGTAGTCAAAAGACATGTGCAGTCATTGTTAGGCCTCAGACAGCTTGAGAATGGAACTAATTTCATTTAAAAATAGGTCCACAATATAAGTCTGTGCAACAACAACAAAGGTAGTTTTACATAGAATATTTTTTGTGAATATGTTGATATTTTCAAAGACGAGCTTGTCAAACTTCCAGTCACATATTCCATGAAGTTAAACCATTAAGTAAGCCCAGTTGTCAGACCAGCAAGGAAGGTTCTGGTAGCAATGCACAGAAAATTCAAAGCAGAACTTGACAGAATGGTGAATTTAGGTGTAGTACCTCCAGTAAAGGAACCGACTGAATGGGTATCCTCCATGGTCATAGCTCATAAGAAAAGCTCAGATGATATTCGAATATGTATTGATCTGAGAGATTTGAACAAAGCACTTAAACATCCTCTTCATCTGATGTGCACAGTAGTAGTAGTAGCTGCTCTCATGTCTAATGCCACTGGTTTTCTCAGTCTTAGATGCAAAAAGTTAATTTTGGCAAATTTCACTGGTTCACAAATCTTCATAGTTAACCACTTTCAGTACACCATTTGGTAAATACAGATTTTTGAGAATGCCATTTGAGATAAATTCTGCCAGTGAAGTATTTCAGCATGTGATGGAACAAATTTTTTGTTGTTATCCATGTGTTATAGTAGACAACATTATTGTAGGGGCAACAGTGAAGTTGAACATGATAGAAACCTCAAGAAAGTTCTAGACCATGCACGTGAAGTCAGTCTTAAACTGAATCCTTAGAAATGTAAATTCAAACTGAAAGAAGTTACTTATGTGGGTCATTTGTTTACCAGTTCTGGCTTGCAACCAGATCATTTAAGCAAGCAGCAATTCTTAAGATGCCAGCTCCAGAAAATGTCACGTTTACAATCACTTGGTCTGGTCAACTATTTAGGAAAGTTCATCCCAGACCTGAATGAGCTTTCAGCACTGTTACCTGTGTTGACATGCAAAAATGTAAACTGGTCCTGGTTGAAACAACACCAAAAAGCATTTAATGTTCTGAAACAAAAATTTGCCAGTCCACCCACATTGAGATATTATGATGTTCACAAACCTGTAACTCTTTCATGTGATGCTTCAAAGTATGGTCTTGGTTCAGCAAGACTTCAAGAAGGCATACCAGTAGTCTATGCATCCAGAACTTTAACCCAAACTGAAATGCAGTATGCACAAATTGAAAAAGAGCTTTTGGTAGTAGTGTTTGCATGTTCGAAGTTCAATGATTATATTTATGGAAAACCTGTTCAACTAGAGTCTGATCACCAACCTCTGGTCACAGTTCTGAAAAAGCCAGTACATGCAGCCCCAGTACATCTGCAATGCATTATGTTAAAATTGTAAAAGTACAATTTCAGTATAACCCATACAAAGAGCAAATATCTATACCTTGCTGATGCTTTGTCAAGAGCACCCAGACAAACAGAGCAGCATGACAACGAGAAAGCAGACTTGGAAGTTATGGAAGTCAAAAATTTTCCTCATCACGTTTTTATGAACTCAGAAATCACACAGCTTCAGACCCAGTTCCCCAGAAGCTGAAACATTTTATCAGTGAAGGATGGCCAGCATGACAACCTAGTCTGCCACTTGACATAGAGAACTATTTTTTTACAGAGATGAGCTCATGATGGAAGATGGAATCATCATGAAAGGTCCTAAAGTGGTAATTCCTTCACAATTACAACAGGAATCTATCAACATTTTTCATTGTGGTCAGCTGGGTACTGATTCACCCAAAAGAAGGGCAAGAGGCATAGTATTTTGGCCTTCTATGTCAAAAGATATAGAGAAGGAAACTCTAGCTTGTTCAATTTGCAACAGTACTAAATTGTACCAACAAAAAGAACCACTTCAACTAAACTAGATTCCTGAATTACCATGGTTGACAGTTGCTACTGAATGAAATGGTCAGCATTATTTAGTGTTAGTAAACTCTTATTTGAATTTGTTCAAAATTGACATTCTGCGTAACTTAATGTACAGCACTGTCATTACGAAGTTGAGGAGATGTTTTTCTGTCCAGGGAAATCCACACAAAGTCATATCTGACAGTGGTGCACAGGCTACAAGTCAGCAGTTCAAGAATTTTGCTGAGTCTTGGGGCTTTGTCCATATTACTAGTAGTCATGAGAATCCACAGTCCAATGGATTAGCTGAGCGTGGAGTTCAAAATGCAAAATATTTGTTGGAGAAATCCAAGAGAGATGGTACCAATGTTTTTCTTAACCCACTTAATCTCAAAAAATATTCCTCAAGATAATTTGCTTGGTTCACCTGCACAGAGATTAATGTCCAGACAGAAGAGAACAACTTTATCGATTAGTAAATTGTTAGTACAAAATGTAAAGAGCAACAGAATGGTCAAGGCCCAACTTTCGAGAAAACTTTAGTCACAAAAGTTGTACTGTGATAAGTCCAGCAAACCTCTTAGACCATTAAGACAAGGAGAAGTTGTGAGAATGCAACCATCTAAAGGATATGACTCAGTGGGTATAGTCAAAAACCTTTGTGAAGAACCAAGATCTTACATTATACAATCTGATGGAATGGATTTTAGAAGGAATCAAAGACACTTATTGCCAGTCTCCGAACCAGTGACCCAGCAGATTGCCTGTGCTAGAGAGACTGTACACTACCTGTTCAAATTCCAGAGGACAGTATACTTTCTTCAAGTAATCCTGATGTAGTTCCCAAAGTTCCAATTGAGAGTGAATCCCCAGAGACTATCCCTGTTGCTAAATCCATTATGTGACCATCAGAATTTCTAGACCCAATCCAAAATACACAGTTACTTAGACTTGAATTTATTTGTTGTTGTATGTTAATGTGATTTCTAGCTTGTTAAAATATCTTGTTCTCCTATTGCATGTCGAACAAATCAAAGAGGGAGGATGTAGATCATTCTGTGTATTGTACCTAGTCAGCCACTGTAGCTAAATAGCATGCGCAAGATCACTGCCATTTTATGTAGTCAGCCAGAGTGAGTGCAGGCATGAATGGAGATGTACATGCTAGTGTGTTTGAAGTAATGAGTCAGTCAGTTTGCAACATTGTCCAAGTCTAAGCTTAGAAGAGGACCTATTGAGAGGCCATCTGTAGATTCCAGAATGGGTTATTGTGTATCCTGCTGCACTTTTGATAGTGCTGACTCATAACATGGGCAACAAGCTTCAGCATATACCTGTATAAGATAGTTTGGCCAAGATCATCCTTTCATAAGTTGGAACTCTGAAACAGTAACCTGGGTGCTAATTTTTTTGGTGGGAAATGCTGTTCAGCTAACCTCTTCCAGACTTTATTATGACTTCCTGAGGTAGAAGCAGGCATTCGCCTCTGTGTAGTGCCTATATTATCCCCCTCCTACAAGTTTCACTTCTTATACTACACTACACTAGACCCAAAGGAGGAAATGATCTCTTCAGTTTCTAATGAAGGGCTTCAAGTGCAGTATGGTGTTGCCATTTCCTGTGCCATTATAGGTTCATAGGTGTGTACTGCCTTTTTAAGCCTAGCCATACATTCCCCAATCTCTGACAAGTTCTGGTATCCTTGATAAGTGTAAGCAGGGGGTTGGAAGATGAAACATTTGCAATCAGAGGCCTGGGAGATGAACCATTTACAGGCTGCCTGTTGCTCATTAGAGACATAGGTGCTAAACCAGGAATGAATTCCTACTTCCCATCCAGTTGTCCAAGTTACACTTGAATTGGGTTATAAAAGAACTCTGCTTTACATGGATGAGCAGCCTATTCCAAAGAAGGGGTAGTGTCTAGGATACATCCCCATATGTCCATCAGGTCTTAATTTATATCACAGACAAGGTTTAAGTCTTTAGAATGGGTAATTCTGGTGCTGTTGCAGATATGCAAGAGGTCCATCAGGGTGGGGTCTGACAATGCCTTGTATGCCAGGCATAGATCTCCCCTCAACAGCCTGTAGGAGACAGAATACAGGGATAGGGCCTTGAGGTGGTCTGCATAGGACACGCTACTTACTCACTGTATTCTTTTAGTGAGGGACTTCTGGGGGCATTCCAATTTTTGGATGTGCCTGGTTAGGTACATACCAAAGGCAGCATTGTACTCAATGGTAGGTCTGATGAATGCTAAATACAGTGGAACTATTACCTCCTAGGACCTAGATGCCATAACTTTGTTTAAAAGATGCACAACATAGAACAGTTTCCTCACTACTGTAGACACATGGTGGTCAATGACTAGATTGCTGTCTTTGTGTATCCCCAAGTTCTTCAATAGTGGGTCATCTGTTAGGGGTGTGTTATCAATATGATAATTAGCAGGGGTGGATGTCTTCCCAAAGGATACTATTATGCATTTCTAGGCATTTAGTTTTAGTCCATGGCTCTAACACAAGTTATTTGCCTGTATCAGTCATTTGTGGAAAACAGTTGTTTCAGTGGGGGATTCTGCAACTGTTCGTAATTTCCAATCATCTGCAGATTTCATCAGCCAGAGACCCTTGGCATTAGCTTTGAATTCAGAGAAGTGAATGCCAAAAAAGCGTAGTCTCAGGAACAGTCTCTCAGGGACTCTTCTTGTGACTGGCCTCTTTGTAGAGGTAGACTCCCCAGTTCTAACTTTCTGGGCCCTGTCTGTGAGCCATCTGGCTATCCACTGGGTGACACAGGTTTGATACCCAACTTCCTGAGTTTGTCAACATTGCCCAAGTAGGGCATTATGTCATATGATTTGGCCAGGTCAAGGTAGGCGGTCTAAACTATTTTGCTCTCATCCATTGCTTTAGTGACCTGTTCGAAAAAGTACACCAGATTGAGTAGGCATGACCTGCCCTTGACAAAACCAAATTGGTTTGGGACCAGTGTCTGGAGGTTTCTATGTCATTACTGATCATTTCCATGGTAATTCTTTCCATAGCTTTGACTATGGAACTATTGAGATTTATGGGTCTGTAGTTTTCACGGTCTGTAGATGGCCCACCTTTGTGCAGAGGGATGACTGTTGCTGTTCTTCTTTCATGAGCCACAAAGCGAGTTTAGAGCCTACAGGTAAATAGCAGTTCCAGAGGGCCTGATAGGTGATGTTTCAAGCTATTTGGAAGACATCTGGAATATTGTCTGGGCACATCAATGCAGTGTTCCTGGCCTTAAGAAATATCATTGAGGACCTGTTCCTTAGCAATTGTAGGGGGAGTTGTAGTTGATGATTTGTCTTGAGGGGGTGAGAGGGGTGAAGTTAGAGGTGAATTTGTCTACCAGTAGGTATGCTATAACTTCTGGTTCATAATAGGTGTCTCCATTAACAATGAGCTCTGCATACAATTGTATATTGTCTTTGACGTTCTGTGCTTGTACACTTGGTGTTGTATATGCTTCCCAGTTAATAGTAGGGTAATTAAAGCCTTTTGTTGTCTCCTGTATTGGCCCTGCCACATCGCTGATTTAGGTATAGAACTGCTTGTGGATTAGTCAAGGTTCTCTGAGTTTACCACAACTTGGAGAACCATGACAAAGGACACTGAGTTCTGGAAGAGTTGTTTACTTCAATTGCTTTTCAGAACATATCAGTCCTTCCATAGAAAGAGCTATGCTTCTATCTTAAGTAAGCTGTTATAATAGGCAGTTCTCCAAGGGGCTGTAGAGGCTGTAATGCTGTTAGAATAGGGAAAGGGTTTTACTCTTTAACTCTTCCTAGTCCTGAAGGAATGGATGATATTTATTCAGGTTTGTACCTTGGCAGTGTCAAACATCATCCAGTGCGCAAGTTCCCAGATAGTAACCCTGCATATAGGCATGCTCTTGATCTAGCAGGGTGCCTTCATGGTAGTGTTGAATATCCAGGGTTATCCTAGGTGTGTGCATAGCTGTCTTTTTATCAGTAGAGTTTGTGTGTGCCCTGTACTTCATGACACTATAATGGATGAACACATCTGTCTCAGTTCAATCGTATATTGACTATGCAACATAGAATATTTTTGGCTAAAGCTTTTAATGTTTTTTTCTTATCTTTGTTTTTTGACTGACAGAGTTGTTTTGTCTAAGCCTGTCAATGGGTGTGAATACAGTAGACAAATATCATCCAAAGATTTTCCTTCTGAATGTATGTTTTATTTTGTCTGGAGTCTGAACATGGCATAGAAATTTGACAGCAAAAAGTCAGGCTGGTTATGAAAATCAGAATACAGATAATTTGGCTTTCTTTTTAATGGAAAGAAATGAACGTCCCTTGAGAAAAAATAAAATCCAGAATGTTTAGTGTAAGGCTTCAACCAGACAACGCTTAACTGGAAAAAAAGCTTATTCAGAGGAAGACAAAGACAATTAAAATAAATAAATACATGATTTCATCACGCACAGCTTTTTTTCCAGTTGTGTTCTATCTCAAGAATGGCAGATCTTTTCAAATAATTCCCACTTCCACAGAAGAGAAGTTTGTTGTGGAAGTGCCTGGAAAGTCTGTCCTGACAATGTTACCAAAGCTAAGGTTTAAGCAGATAGCACTAACCAGTACCTAGGAATGGTTGTTTCAAAAATTATCTTCTAAGTACTGGCACCTGAGTTGCAGGCCATAAGGGAAGAAGAACTGAAGTATGAGTGGCAGTCTTTGTGGAAGAGTCTAAGGACTGCATCCCAAAAATACCACTTTCATGTTAAGCAGTAAATTTCACCTGGTCTTTCCAGCTGCTTAACAGTAAGGCTCAGATTCTTCATCTAAAAGAACTCCAGAGCATGCAAAGGGAGCTGCCGTGGACCAGCACAGTGAAACTTAAGTTGGATCGGCTTTCACTTTTGTCAGTACATACTAAGATTTTATTAGCCCACCTCCCTTTCTTAAAACATTTTTGGATTTCTGAGTTTTCTTGCCAGTATGCTGTGTGCAGTTATAAAGACACATATGTCATTCATCAGGTTGTCTCCTCTCAGGATACTAAATTCTATGAAACTGCAAATTGTATTGGTAGTAGCTAATGACTAGTGTGTGTGTGTGTGTGTGTGTGTGTGTGTGTGTGTGTGTGTCAGATACTCAGACAGAAGATTCTCAAAGATGCTGAAAATCCAAGAATGCAAGAGAAGAATGTTCTCACTGTTTATTGTAATTTCTATTATTTGTGGAAAAAAAATCTAAGCATCCTGATAATTAGCCACCAGCATATATAGGTCTGAAGTGTTAAGTTTAACAAAGCAAAGCCTTTTGTAATATAATTTTAAGTAGGATCCTGTTGCTGTTACGGCTACTACTGCATAGGTAGAATGTCTACATCTAGAGTCCTTCAGAAGTTATTGTCCCTTACCAGCGATGGGAGATTATTTGATAGGCTTAGGCAGGATATGCATATCACTAGGACAGTAGATGTCATTAGCAGTAAGAGCTGAGAAATATGACGCTGTTATTTCAGCAAAATGCATTTCTGCAAAATGGTGGAATCTGTTTATTCCATGCCAGATCCCAAACTGAAGGACCTAGTTTCAGATATTAAATTAGCTAAACCTGTGTGCCAATAGGCAAACTTAGGTGCACTCATCTAAATGATTTTTTTAAAACATGAAACATCCTTATTAAATTATAACTTATGACATAGGCAGTCATACATTTATGAAAACAAGCCATATTGACATAATCCTAGTTGCAAGCATTATATGTCACAAACCATATTGACATAATTTTAGTTGCAAACATTATATATACATATAAACTACCCAATCATTGTCAGTCAAACCTTAAATCACTCATTTATATCCTGCCTTCTTTTAAACCTCATTCCTCTCTATGTATTTTTCCCATAATTCCCATTTTTTATGTAATTTGCCCCTGCCTTTTTCTAAAGATCCCAAGTCCAGTTGTTTTATGTCTGTTACTATATTAACTAGTTCTAGTACAGTTGGTTTAGACTTTGATTTCCATTTTCTAGTAATTGCTTTTTTGGAAGTCACCAGAATTAAACTTAGCAGGGCCTTACAATTACAATTCTGTGTCAAATTCAGAAAGAAAATCCCCTAGATACACCAATTTGTTCACCCAGTATCTCTGATAGAGTAGTCTATAGGGAATCTTTATTGTCTGACAACTCTTTACATTCACAGAAAATATGTTCCCAATTGCCTCTTTCTTCCCTATCACACCTCCAACATTTGCTGTGTACCTGAAAAAAAGTTTTCTGGAATCTACTTGGGGTAGAAAAATACCTTTGCAAACATTTCCAAGCAAATATCTAGATTTTGTTGCATATTTGGGAGACAGACAAATATCCCCAATGGTTTCTTTGTGAACTGCTTATCTAGTCTCTCTTCCCAATCCTTTCTAACCTCCTCTGATTGAGTCTTATAGTTATCATGCAGTATATTGTACACAATATTAATTATTCCTTTTCTAACAGCAGCTCTGTTCTAGATTTTGCTAAAAACTCTACCAGTGCTCATCTTTTGTCTAGGACCCCCCTCATTCCTTTATACTCTGATATCAATCCGTGATAGGGAAAGAAGTCTCTAACCTGCAGTCCAAGTAAATTATTGGTGTCTTCCCATTCTGTTACCCGCCCCTCTCTAGTTATTTACTCTCAATACCTTGTTTCCTTTGCTGCTTTTCCTCAATAAATTCCTGCCCTCTCTTGCCTATTGTCTGTATCTCTAATTGCAGCCATCCCTATTGGCAGAATCTCCTTTCTTCATTCCTGTGTTGGCTTAGTTCTTAAAATATTTTCTGCTACTTTATGAATAAAATATTCTGTATGATTATTGTTATTTTCCTTAAAGATCTGCATCCGAAATCCCAGTATGTCCAAGTTTCTTGAGCTTCCCCCACCCCATTTCATCATTATCCCTTTCCAATTTAAATTATAGGTTTCTGCTTGTGCTGTGTATAGGAGCTTTAAATCTGTAGCTCTGAAATACATCTTCAAATCGGGTAATCCTAATCCACCTTGTTTTATTGGAAGAATCAGCTTATCCCACTTGACTTTTCCTAGCTTCCCCTCCCAAATAAAATCCTTCAGCTCTTTATTAATTTTTATCCACAACTTCACCTGTGGTTGATAAAAATATGCCTGACCTGTGTACAAGACTAAAGAGACTAAAAACATTTAACTGCTTGTATCTTACTATCCATATCCGTATAACAGAGCTTCCAAATTCTCAGTTTTTGTATTTTCTTTTCTTTAGTGTCTTCCCACATATCATTAGCTGCCACACCAGAATAATTTTTAATCCATAATCCTAAGTACTTTATTTTATGTCCCCTTAAATATGAATATTGTTTAATCAGTTTGTATGTGGATACATAATTTATAGCTATTGATTTTGTTTTAGCTTCATTAATTTTGTATCTCGAAAAGATTTGAAACTGTCACAAAATGTTCCACAACACTGAAATGTCCTTTTCTGGTTTTATCAGACATAAAATAATATCACCTGCAAATAGAGCCAGCTTTTCTTGACTACCATACCAATTGTATCTTTGATTTTTCTGAGTCCCTTATTTTCTTTGCCAATGATTCTGAATATAATGCATATAACAAAGGGGAAAGAGGACACCCCTCCCTGGTTCCTCTGCTGAAGCAGAAGCTATCAGAGAGGAACCCACCACTTTAATTTTCAGCGCTGATGCCTCATATATCCTCCTGATCAACCTTGTAATTATATCAGAGAATATAAATGTTTCCACTGCCCTGCTCATAAAGTCCCAGTTTACTCTGTCAAATGCTTTCTCTGCATCACGACCCACCAACAACAGTGGCATTTTCTTGCATTCTGCTTCCCTCTAGATGTTCTTTTAATGTTGTCAAATGTTTGACTCCACTCTACAAAACCACATTGGTCCAAATCTGTCAATTTTGGCATCACTTTTGCCATTCTTTTAGCAATTATAGACATAAACACTTTATAATTATCGTTTAGTATTGAAATGGGCCTGTATGGAGCTGGATCTGATGGGTCTTTACCCTCTTTCGGTATTACAGCTACCAATGCTTGCTTCCAGGATGGTGGTACTTCTCTTAAAATACTGTTAAAACCTTCCAGTTTTTTCCCTCCTAGCTTCCAAACTTCCACAGGGATACTATCGATTCCTATGGACTTTCTTGTGGATTGGTTATATATCACCTTTTTAATCTCATCTTTTCATATCCTAAATGTTAGTAATTGAGCCTCATTTACCTCTAACTTTGGCATATTTAATTCTTCCATAAACATTTCCATTTGTACCTTTTCCTGATTTCCACATTTCTGTGCTTTATACAAACTTTCATAGAGTTTTCAAAATATTTGTAATACCTCTTCAGGATTTCTTATCTTCCTTGTTTGTAGGCACCCTAAGCTTGGCAATAGCCCTTTCTACTTTACTAAGCTTGGCAACAGCCCTTTCTACTTTCTGTTACCTGAGTTGTTGTGCTAAAAGTTTTTGTCCTCTAGAGTTATTATAAAAAGCAGTTGCTTAACAGCAATCTTTCTAAACTCATGCACATTAGTAATCCCATATTTTCAGTTTAGCATTCTGCAGCCGTTCTTGTTCTGTGAGATTCCCCTTATTCTGCAATACTTCAACATTTGTCAGTCTGTCTAAATAATTCTTACTTCTTAACCATATTTCCCTTTCTTTTATTTCCACCCTATTTTTAAACACCACTTTAATTTTATCCCACTCCCTAGCTATATTTTTCAGAAGACATTTCTATCTTCTCTAATAGCTCCTCAATAATTTCCACTATCCATTCCATAAATTCCTCTGTTTTCAACAGGTAGGTGAGAAAGCTCCAGTGTCTCCTTTTTATTTCATTAACATATTTTTATTTTAGTTATTACTGGCAAATCATCTGAAATAGTTATTTGGTGCATATCAACTTTCAATTAAATGCACATGTTCCTGTGAAAAGTAAATTATGTCTAGACTAGCCCAGTTTTTGTATCTTGGGGAATAATATGTAAATTCACTCTGAACTCCAAGTACTGAATTCACATCATCCATGCCAAATATTTTCATAACTTTCTTCAAAAATATGCCCTCCTTTGTTATATTTTCCCTTCTGGGACCCCCAGATATATCTTCACTACTGCAAATCAAATTCCAGTCCTCACCTCTAAGTAATATTCTTTGCTGAAATTATAGCAGTTTAAGTGGAATATAATACATGCCAGTGTAATCTGCCTCCCTTGCCAATAACCCCTTAGTACTACAAATCTACCAATATCTTTTTTATCCTCTTTTATCACTATTGGAGCTCCTCTTTCAGTTAATACAAGTACTCTTCTTTACCTTTGTCACAGTATTCCATTGAATAACCACCCTGAAAATGTTTCTTTATCAGATTCACATAGTTCTTTCAGTGTGTGTCTCCTGTAGCATAGCTATTTGCACTCTACGTTTTTCAGTATAGTTCACTACTGTTTCTTTTTTGTATTTATCTCCAAGACCACTGACATTTAAATACATTACAGAAAGCATCACTGTGTTAAAAAGTTATTATTCCTACCTTTTATGTGTAACAGTTTTTATGTTAAGTGTCTAGTTCCAGCTTTTGTGTTACACTGTTGGGCAGGTTGATTTTTATATAGTTGTTTCTTGTCATATCCATTTGAGCTTATGTCAGATCTTTAAAAAAACTTTTTGTTTTATTGAAAACCTGCAAACAAAAAAAAACACCCCCAATGCCCCCCAAAACCTATTAACTTAAGACAAACACACAAAACTATGTACATCTTCAAATAGTGAAGTTTTACCCTCCTAATAGGAACATTTGTCCCAAGCTGACAGCCACACTTCAGACTTGGGTTAACCTAAAACAAAGGTTATCCATGCTAAGATGCATGGTATAAGCCTGTACTTCTATTAAATGCTGTCTGGGTTTGTCTCATCTTTAGCTCTCCCACCTGGGAAAATGCTTGAATGCTTTCAGAAAACATTGTCTCCTAGCCATTTCTGTTTATCAGATTGTCTCCTTAGAGACATGAGGACCAGATACATAGTTGCTACTAAGCATACATTTATTTGCTAGAAAAAAGCTTTATAATATTCAGTGTTCTTTTTTGTTTACTTGCTTTCTCTTAAAATGTGTTACTAGATCAGGCTAAGGGCCTTAATCCAGTCATTCCCCTATGCAAGAACGAGAAAAAGTGCATCAATTTTTTCTTTTGTTGTGGCCTTTTGTCCAGACTTTTCTTCTTTTTTTTACACTGTAGTGCCAACATTTCTTAAAATTAAACAATAGAAAGTGAGAAGATGGGAGAGAAAAAAAATAGGAATACCTGTTTACATTAGCATCCCCATTACACTTGAAAATAACTGAGAAAACTTTACTTTATACCATGTAAAGGAAATCAAGCACTATAAAAATATTACTTTTAGGAAAACAAAGTTTTGTTTTACTTACAGTTAACTTTCTCCCTCTTCTTCCCCTCTCCTAAGTATTTTTCCAAATATTATAGAGTCCCCTACAGGTTTAACAAAGTCAAAAAGTCAGTATTTCCAGATTTGCTTGTTCTGTCATGTTTCACAAATATAATTATTACTTTGTAATCCCACATTTTCTAATTTCCAAGTTACTGGTTTAATTCCTGTTTATCTCCATCTCCTATATCCTGTCTGTGCTTCATTTGCAATGTACTCTTGATTCTTCTAGTCAGCTCTTGTACTTTCTCCCTTCCTCAAGCATTTTCCGTTGTAACATTGGAAAAGGTTTTACTGACACAGTCTCTCTCTGTGGTTACCAGAAGAACAAGAAGCAGAATCTCTGACTTCCAAGATGGCTGCACATTAAGTAACAGCTTATTTCTAGCTCTCCCAGTGTGAAAACAGAAACTCATCAGAGAAGGCCAGTAGACTTGTGTTTATGGGTAATTTCAGTAACCGGCTAGTAAATGCACTGCCTGGATGCCAGGAATAAAGAAATACAGAAGACCTGGAAAAAACAGCTACAAAAAGTGAGGAAGAAATACTAACTGGGAAAGGTTCTGTAGCTGTTAAGCAAAAAGCAATTCAACCTTCACACATGACTTGCAATAACCCACAGGAAGATAAAAGACAACTGCATACAGACCTGGTTAAAATAAACAAAACACTGATGGAGTATATCAACACAAACAACAAAAGGCTCAAAAAAAAGAAGCAGCTTTAAATAGATATTCAGATGAGATGATAAAGCTGCAAAAATCAGAGGTCAAAATAAAGAAAAGGCTGTCTGAATACGAGACGGCTCACGAAGAGATGCTTAAAAAAATAATAGAATTAGAGGACAGAGCATGTCGGCAAATCCTGAGATTTTCAGCTATACCAGAGAAGCTGGAAGAAACATACTGCCTTAATTTTATAAAAGCATAAATAAGCAACTGGACTGGTATTCCACAACAGGAATTGTTATTTGAAAGGGCACATTGCGTGTATGCTTCAAACCTGGTTATGAGAAAGCAGCCTAGACCTTTAATAGTATATATACAATCTTACCAGCATAAGGAGTTGATTCTGACAAAATTGTGGCAGAAAGACAAAGTACTAAAAGTGGGAGACAGCTGAGTGCATGTGGATAATTATTACTTGTGGTACACCAGACAAAAGAGGAGTAATTTTATTCCACTATTCAAGGAATGTCGGAATGCAGGTCTGAGATTCAAACAGCTGTACCCAGCTGTCTTCAAGGTATTCTTCACTGGAGGGACAAAATCATTTTTTGATGAAGTACATGCTAAGGAGGAAATACTAAAGTTTTTGCAACAAAATGTAAGCTATGAAATAGAAGGAGATTCTGCTTCTTGTTCTTGTGGTAATAAAGCCCACAGAGGGACTGTACCTGTGAAACCTTTTCAAAATTTTCAACAGAAAATTTTGGAGAAAAGGAAGGGAGCACGAGAGTCAACTAGGAGAATCGAGAGTACTTTGGAAATGAAGCAGAGACAGGATTTTGGAAATGAACAGTAATAAAACCAATAACTTAATATGGGATTAAAATGCAATAATTATATATGAAATATGACAGAAGAAAAAAATCTGGAAATATTGGACTTTTCCAGAATTTGTTGGACTTGTGGAGGACTCTAAAGCGTATGTCCTATTTCATGTCACTTGATGTTCGGAAAAGTGCTTCGGGGAGGAGAAGAGGAGGGAGAAAGTTAACTGTGAGCAAGTATTTTTTACATAAATAGTACCAATTTTGTGGCATGTGGTTTTCTTTACATGCTATACACTAAAAGTTTTATCAGTTCTTTTTTTAAGTGTAATGGGGATTGTAAATGGGTACTGCTGTTCTTTTTTTCTCTTCCTCCTTCTCTCTTTCTTGTTCAGTTTTAAGAAATGTTGGCAATGCAGTGTATAAAAAGGCTGGTTAAAAAGCATGATAAAAGAAAAAATTATGTGCTTTTTCTCATTCTTGTATGGGGAAATGACTGGATTAAAGACCTTAGATTCATTTAGCGACAAGTTTGAAGAGAGAGCAAGTAAATGAAAAAGAACATTGAATATTATGAGGCTTTTTTATAGCAAATACATGTATGCTCAGTAACAATTCTGCAGCAATCTGATAGAGAAATTGGTTGTCTGGTTCTCATGTCTCCATGGAGAAACTGGCTACAGTCTGGTCGAGAGTGTTTGCTGAGGGGAAAAAAAAGAGAAATTGGCTAGGAGAGTATGTTCTCTGAAAGCATTCAGGGGTTTTCCCAAAGTCGATAATGTTCCCTGAAAGCATGCAGGAGCTTCCGAAGGTAGTTAATGTTCTCTGAAAACATTTGGGAGTTTTCCTAGCTGGGAGAGCTGTAAAGAAAAGACAAAACCAATCAGCATTTAGTAGAAGCACAGGCTGTGTATCATGCATCTTAGCATGGATGATCTTTCTTTTAGGTTAACTCAAGTCTATGAGTGTGGCTGTCAGTTTGAGGACCTTTGTTCCTATTTGGAGGGTAAAACTTCAGTGTTTGAAGGTGTACACCGTGTTGTGTATTAGTGTTAAGGTAAAAGGTTTTAGGGGGAATTGGGGGTGTGTTTGTTTTTTGTTTGAGGGCTTTCAATAAAACAAAGTTTTATAAGATGTGACATAGGCTCAAATGTATATGACATGAAACAACTGTATGAAAGTTAAACCTGCCAAACAGTGTGTGCATGTAACATAAAAGGTGGAACTAGACATCTAACAAAAAAGGTGCTATACGTAAAAGGTGGGAATAATAACATTTTAATACAATGATGCTTTCTTTAATGTCTTAACGTGTAAATGGCCTCACAGATAAAAACAAGAAAGAGCAGTGAACTATATTAAAAATGTACAGTGCAAATAGCTATGTTACAGGAGGCACATTTAGAAAGGACTGAACATGTGAATTTGGTAAGAAAGGTTTTCAGGATGGTTATTCAGCGGAATGCCTGGGACAAAGGAAAGAAGAGTACTTATAGTATTTATTGCAAGAGGAGCTCCAAAAGTGACAGAAGATAAAAAAGATAATGGCAGGTTTGTAGTGCTAAGGGGCTACTGGCAAGGGAGGAGGATTGCACTGGCATGTATTTACACTCCATCTAAAACTGTTATAATAGAGCTTAAGAAAATTCTGGGAGAAATAATCAATTTTCAGCAAAGAATATTACTTATAGGTGGGACTGGAATTTGATTTGCAGCAGTAAAGGTGTCTCTGGGGGGGGGGCAAGAAGTGAAAATATAACAAAGGAGGGTAGATTTTTGAAGAAATTTATAAAAATATTTGGCATGGTAGATGTGGATTCAGTAATATGATTTCAGGGGGAGTTTACATATTCCCCAAGATATAAAAACTGGGTTAGACTAGACAGAATTTACATTTCACAGGAACATGTGCATTTAATTGAATGTCTTGATACCCACCCAATAACTATTTTGGATAATATGCCAATAATAGCTAAAATAAAAACACATGCTGGTGGTTGTGTCTTTCGGCTTTTCCCAGTTAGGGGTCGCCACAGTGGAACTCCGGTCCACTAATGATTGGCAGTAGATTTTTACGTGCCGATTCGCCGGCCCTGATGCACAACCTTCAACGAAGGTACGCCCATTCATGCATGTCTCCACACAGAAGACGCTCTAGCTGAGAATCGAACAGGACGTCTTACTGTGAGTGAAACAAAAATGATACATTGGCGCTTTCCCATCTCTCTATTGAAAAGAGAGGAATTTAAGGAATAAGTTAGTGGAGATTATTCAGGAGTTGTTAGGGAAGATAGAAATTTCTTCTGAAAATATAGCTAGGGAGTGGGATAAAATTAATGTAGAGTTTAAAAATAGAGTGGAAATAAAAGAAAGGTAGCTATGGTTAAGAAGTAACAAGAATTATTTAGGACGACTAACAAATGTTAAAGTATTGCAGAATAGGGGGAATCTCACAGAACAAGAAGAGGGTGAACTGTAAAATGTTAGGCAGAAAATAGGGTATTACCTCAATAATATGCACAAGCTTAGAAAGGTTGCTGTTAAGCAATTGTTTTTTTTGATAACACTAGAGCACAAAAACTTTTAGCACGACAACTCAGGCAACAAAAAGTAGAAATGGCTGTCACCAAACTTAGCGAGCCTATAACAAAGAAGGTAACAAGAGATCATGTAGAGGTATTAGAAATATTTCAGAAATTTTGTGAGTCTTTATAAAGCAGAGAAATGTGAAAATAAAGTAAAGATGCAAATGGAAATGTTTATTCAAGAATTAAATATGCCAAGGTTAGAGGTAGATGAGGCTCAATTACTAACAGGATTGGAGGATAGCAGGAGATGAGATAAAAATTGTGATGTATAACCAATCTACAGGAAAGTCCCCAGGAATAGATGGTATTCCTGTAGAAATTTGGAAGCTAGGAGGAAAAAACTGATAAAGGTCTGGAAGGTTTTGTTTAACCTTTAGACGAGGAAAACTATCACCATCCTGGAAGAAAGCAATGGTAGCTGTAATACTTAAGGAGGGTAAAGATCCATCAGATCCAGCTTCATACTGGCCCATTTCAGTACTAAATCATGATTATAAAGCATTTGTGTCTATAATGGCAAAAGTGATGCCAAAACTGATAGATATGGATCAATGTGGTTTTGTGGAGGGAAGACATTTGACAACATTAACAGAATATTGATGATCCAGAGGGAAGCAAAATGTAAGAAAATACCATTGTTGGTGGGTATTGATGCAGAGAAAGCATTTTCCAGAGTAAGTTGGGACTTTATGAGCAGGGCAATGAAATCATTTGCATTTCCTGAAAAAATTACAAGATTGATTAGGAGAATATATGAGGGATCGGAGGTGAAAATTAAAGTGGGAGGGGTCCTCTCTGATAATTTCTGTTTGAGCAAAGGAACCAGACAGGGGTGTCCTCTTTCCTCTTTATTATTTGCATTATATTTAGAACCATTGGCAAAGAAAATAAGGGACTCAGAATTTCAAGGATATAATTGGTATGCTAGTCAAGAAAAGCTGGCTTTATTCACAGATGATATTATTTTGTACCTGACAAAACCAGAAAAAGACATTACAGTGATGTTCTTCGGGTTTCACTAGTTGCAGTCATTACATTTGGGTTATCTGCTTGCAGGTAGCCCTCAGTCAGCCTGATTAACAAAGTATTGGGTCCTGCATCGGTTGCTGTCTCTTCTTCCATGACATCAGGTCGTCAGGGGTATAAAACATGCAGCTGACATCATTACATCAGTCTTTCTAGCCGTGTGGTGCTCGAGGCAGTAGCAGTTCACAAGTGCCGGTCAGCCGACTCCTGAAATTTTCATTTTCGAGTTTCAGAACCGAAGTCTTCAACTAAAAGCCAAGTACCCCATTGGGGAACATTTTTCTTGCTCTAAACCGATGTCAGTAAAAGTAAATAATTGCATTTCTTGTGGAAAGCAAATACCTCATAAAGATTTTCATTTGTACTGTATTCCTTGCCTAGGCCCTGACCACGATGTGCCTCACTGTCGGTTTTGTGCCTTATTTAAACCACAAACTATCCATCATCGGTATATTTGCGCTTCTAAAATTTTTGGTGCTCGGTTCAATTATCTTGATATGTCTTCAGTAAGCCATCCGACTACCGACATTCTGAAGAAACGTAAAGATAAAGACAGAGACAGGCCACCCAGTTCGCCGGTACTCAGTGAGGCACTTTTGTAGCCCCTGATACCCGCTACTTCAGTTTTGCAGGCCTCTACTGAGACCCATTCTGAGTATGCCATGAGATGCTTCAACTGTGGAACCTGTGGATGTCTCTACCTTGGATGAGTCTGGAGCCGCTACGCAGGCACCGGCTTCTGAGGGTGTATTCAGGCCTACTGACTTGCATATTAAACCGGCGCCATCTTCTTCTTCAAGGCCTAAAACTCAAACCATGCCTAGAAAACTGATGTCCAGACTGAATGGTCAGGCCTCTATGTCTAAAGAACAAATGATAAGAATGACTGAAGACCTTATTACTTTAATCAGGGGAAGCCAACCTTCCCCCTCTAAGAGACCTAGGACTGAATTTGCTTATGATACTTCTGACCAGGATTCTGACATTTCTGTTTCCTCTGATGACCAGGATTTACCCTATCTACCTATGAGGATTCAGATGCTGAGGACTGTGCTCCTTCTGCTCCCCCCCCCCCCCAGAGGATTTCTGTTTTGGTGAAACCTTGCATACTGTCAAGGAGCTTTTTTGTTGGGAAAGTCAGGATTTCTCTGATTCTAAAAAGTGGCTTAGGGATTTCTTACTCCGGCCCCAGCACAGGCCTTTAGCTATACCTCCTGTACTGGATATTGTTGATGATGCCTTTTGGAATCTAGCATGGCCTCTTACTCTTTACCTCCTGCTCCAGAAAACCTGATAGATATGACAGGGTTCCTGACTCTCACAAGTTCTTTTTCAAAAATCCTACTGCAAATCCTGAAATCATTTCACAGGGACCCAAGGACATTAAAGCTACTACTGCCAAAAATCCTACCCCCTGTGATAGAGAATCCAGGGTGCTGGATAGATGGGGTAAGAAGGTATACACTTCTGCAACTTTGGCCATTAGGGCCTTGAATTGCCAGTTTCATATGTTACAGTATCAGCTGCATATTATTGGATTGCTTAAACAGAAAATTATGTTGACTCCTGATTGTGCTGAAAATAAGGATTTACAGGATTTTATGCATTCTGCTGAACACGTTGGAAACATATATTGCAATGTGGTTTTGATTCACTAGAGGCATCTTGCAGGGCTGCGGTAACTGGGTCTATACTTAGAAGGCATGCTTGGCTTAAGGAGCAATCCTTGCCAGATCATGTTAAAGCAAAATTACTGAATGCTCCCTTAAATCAGGGCCACCTGTTTGGCAACAAGGCAGAAGAAGCTCTTAAAAAGATGGAGGAAAAAGCTAAATCTATGCAAACTGTTAAAGATTTTTACAAGTGCAACCTCCAAGATTTAGTAGGCATTGGCCTTCTAAGAATTGGTCCTTTCCTGCCTCTTCCAGACCTTCTCAGTCCAAACCCAGATCCAGAAGAGCACCCAGGCTTCAGTCCCAGGGGACGCACAGGACTAAGCAATGGGGGGCCTCCACTTCTAAATTTGGGAGTAATAAAACTCCCCCTATGGTAAACTGTCTCAATGACTTCTTTTTAAAACTTCCAAGCAATTCACAACTGATTGACCCTTTGGGGGGGAAAGATTGCACTTCATGCAAAGAACTGGGGACTCATTACCCAGGACAAATGGGTTTTAATTATAGTGTCCCAAAGATACAGATTTCACTTCCACATGTCACCAACTCCAAGCGGTTGGCCGGATCTACCTCCAAAGCAGTGGGCAGAGCCCCAAAAGCAAGTACTCTCTCTCTTAAGCATAGGGGCTATTTAATTGGTACCAGAAGAGAAAAAGGGACAAGGTTTCTACTCAAGACTTTTCCTGGTACCCAGAAAAGATAATTCATGGCATCCTATCCTGGACCTGCCTACTCTAAACACCTTTTCGGTGATTCCAAAATTCAAGATGCTGACTCTTCACCAGTTACTTCCTATGCTAAGCAAAGATGGCTGGTTGGCATCACTAAATTTAAAGGAAGCATGCCTGCACATCCCAATCAGGGAATCTTGCAGAAGATACCTACGCTTCAAAGCAGGCTATACGCACTATCAGTTCTCTGCACTCCCCTTTGGCTTATCTACTGCACCCAGGGTACTCACAAAGTGCCTAGCTCCAGTCATTGCATTTTGCAGGCAAAGAAATATTCAAATATACCAATACCTGGACGGTTGTCTAATTCAGGCAGAAAACCAGGACATACTTTTGAATCATCTGGCTTTTGTACAGAGGGTGCTAACTTGTCTGGGGTAAACCATAAATGAAAAGAAATCACACCTGGTACCATGTCAACAAATTATATTCCTGGGAGCAAGCTTGAATACAACTTCCGAGATGGCTATCCTCACGCCAGAGAAACAAATTCACTTGACAACCTACGTCAAACAAGTGGTCACAAAAACCGTGCTCTCTGCAAGGCAAATACTACAAGCCTTGGTTTTCATGGCCTCCTGCATTCTTCTAATTCCATATGCATGACTGCATATGAGGAAACTACAATGGTTTCTAAAACGCCTATGGTGTCAACATTCTCAGAATCTAGAAGCAATGATTCCTTGTCTACGCCTAGAGTTCCTTTGGTGCGCAGAGGCCTGCCACCAAAACAAGGGACTACCATTCACACCACCCCCTGCTGCCCAAACCCTAACAACAGACACATCAGACTATGCATGGGGGGTACACCTGGCAGGGAAGTGCATTCAGGGCAAATGGAACCCAATTCAAATGCACCTTCACATCAATCATAAAGAAATGTTAGCTGTACAGAATGCTCTGACAGCCTTCAAGGACCACATTCTTCCAGTACAATTAATGGTAAAGATGGACAACACCATTGTTATGTAGTACATAAACAAGCAGGGGGGTACACATTCTTACCCCCCTCTGCAGACTGGCCATGGCATTGTGGAACACAGCCTTGAGCTACCAAGTACATCTACAAGCTCAATTCCTGCCAGGAAAACTAAGTACACTGGCAGATGGACTAAGCAGAACCCTCATGGACCCACACGAGTGGAAACTGGAACCAAGGATTTTCAACATGTTGACAAACAAATGGGGGAGCCCAGATATAGACCTGTTTGCCTCCCCCCAGAACTATCAATTGGAAAAATTGTGTGCAAGCACTCCCCACAGACAAGCTTGGAAAGTGGATGCTCTGTCCTTCAGCTGGAAAAACCTATCGGTTTATGCCTTTCTTCCTCTGCCTCTGCTCTCCAAAGTACTACTAAAGATCAAACAAGACAAACCAAGGATGATTTTGATTACACCAGCCTGGCCATGCCAACACTGGTACCCCCTCCTGTGCAGTGTGTCACTGTTGGCCCCATGGCACCTGCCTCAGTCTCCTACCCTGCTGTCTCAGCAGGAGAACCAGATTCTGCACCCTCAGCTTCAAACACTAAACCTAGCAGCCTGGCTAATTACCTAAGCTTTCCTTTACCATCCCTCAGTAAAGCAGTGATGGATGTCATTTTAGAGGCAAGGAGGCCTAGTACTAGAAAATCTTATGCTGAAAAATGGAAAAGATTCTGTGCCTGAAACCAATCTCAAGGGATGAGCACAGCAGTGCCCAATTTACCTCAGATTTTACAATACTTAACTGAGATACTTCACAAGGGCCTGTCTTTTTCCTTAATAAAAATTCATGCCTCAGCCATTTTAGCTCATTATAACACAGAACCTCCCCTCTTCTCTCTTCCACTGCTCAAGCAGTTCCTCAGAGGGGCCTAAAAATTTAAGACCACCCAGGAGAGCTCCAAATCCAGCCTGGGACCTTAACTTTGTATTGGAGAAACTCACCCTTCCTCCTTTCGAGCCAGCTGCTACTGCAGATTTAAAATTCCTTTCTTGGAAAACAGCTTCCCTTTTAGCCATCACTTCAGCAAGACGGATATCTGAATTACAGACCCTTATGGCAGTGGAGCCTGTCATCATCTTTCATGCGGACAAGGTGTCCCTCAAGACCAATCCCTCTTTCATGCCAAAGGTGGTATCCAGTGTGGCCTTTAATCAGTCCATTCATTTGCCTACCTTCTTTCCTAATCCACATAACAAAGGGAAACAGATACTGCACTCCTTAGATGTGCACAGACAACTTAGATTCTACTTGGACAGGTCTAAACCTCAAAGGAAATCTGAACAACTGCTGGTGGCATTTGCTGCAGGGACAGAGGGGAATGCTATTTTAAAGCGAACTGTCTCCAAATGGATAGGCCATTGCATTCACTTCTGCTATAAGCACCATGGAAAACCTATCCCACAGGGGATCAGAGCCCTCTCAACCAGGGCTGCATCTACCTCTACAGCCTTTCTCAGAGGCGTACCTACCAGGGACATCCTAGAAGCTGCTACCTGAAGTTCTGTACATACTTTCACCAAGCATTACCATTTGCCAATTTTCTCTAAATCCAAAGCTTGCTTTGCCACTGCAGTTTTGCAGGGCCTTATAGCTGGCCCTAATGCTATCTAAATTCCTCCTCCCATACTTAGCTTTGGGAATCTACCTGACTGCAACAGTGAAACATGAAGAACATAGTACAGTTGTGTACACTTACCATAAATGTAGATGTTTGAGTGTATTCACTGTTGTAGTCCTTCGTTTGGCTATACCTCTTCTCTCCTTTTGAATGCTTAAAAGCTTTTTGGTGTATTTGCTTTTTTGTTGGAGGTATAACCTTGTATATTTATAGATTTAATTGCTTCCCATTAGGGGGGCACCTGACATCTGGGGCAAGAAAAACTGATGTAATGACGTCGGCTGCATGTTTTATATCCCTGACGACCTGACGTCACGGAAGAAGAGACAGCAACCAATGCAGGACCCAAGACTTTGTTAATCAGGCTGACTGAGGGCTACCTGCAAGCAGATAACCCAAATGTAATGACTGCAACAGTGAATACACTCGAACATCTACATTTATGATAAGTGTACACAACTGTACTTTGTGAAACATTTTAAGACAGTTTCAAAGTTGTTTGGAATACAAAATTAATAAAGCTAAAACAAAGGTAATAGCAGTAAATTACATATCCACACATGAACTGGTTCTGGTATACCCATATTTATGGGGACATCATAAAATTAAATATTTAGGAGTATGGATTAAAAATGATTGTGCTAGTTAAGGATATGTGGTTGATAAAAATATGCATGACCTGTGTATAAGACTAAAGGGACTAAAAACATTTTAACTGCTTATATCTTACTATCCATATAACAAAGCTTACATTTTCTCAGTTTTTACATTATCTTTTATTTTGTTTGTTTTCCAGGAAGCCTTTTGGGTCCAGCTCATCTTCTTCCTGGGTCATATTGTTCTTTATTCCACTCATTTGTTTGATGGCTCAGCAGGCATGGAAAGACCCTGACATAGTGTATCCTATCCCCAAGAAGCCACACAAAATTCTCTGCCCTCACAGACAGGATGCATTGTAAGTCCTCCAGTAGATGCAATGGTTGTAGCAGTGGCCACAGAGAAGAAACTGTCTGAAGTTCCTCAGGCCACCCCCTAATATAATGTATAGGGTAATGAACCAGTCCAGCTCTACTCCATTGCATATCACCTACTCAGAGGTGATCTCTGCCTAACATACAAAGCTATGTCAAACTCAGAGCTGTTGGACATGCTACACTTAAAGAAATCCCAATCTCTCCGAACCACACTCTCCAGGGACCTAAACCTTGTCACCACAATAAACAGAACATACTTGAAGGATAGATTCCTGTCCCAAAGACTTCCCATACTCTGGAACAAACTACTCATTCATGTCAAGCAAAGTCTTCATTGACCCTCTTTAAGAAAAACCTTGACGACTGGATGGGAAATAGAAAATTCACCCCATGGATCACTTCTGCAGCACTGCTTGACAGGGGCACAGGAAAATAATTTTCTTGGGTGGCAAAAGCTAGGGAACCTTTTTGGCTAGGCTTATATAGGCCCCAGGGCTGATAGCCTAGTACCTACCTATGAACTTTGAGAAATGGGCTTACCCTTCAGCAACCTTTGTTCTCATGATGCTGAATTATCTAGCTCATGTCACCAGGTTTGAGACTTGAACGAAAGTTCCAAGTCTCTCTTGTGAGATATTGCCTGCAGATGTGCAGAAGACAGAGGATTCACAGCTGTCCACCCTCCAATCTTCATCCAGTGTAGCATTGAGTGAAGCTGATGGTACAGGCACTGGCATTCCTATTCACCAGCATGCGAAAGCTTCATAACATATTGCCTGGCTCTGTGGTGCAGAGGGATGGGGTCATGACTATGACCCAGCCAACCAGGGTTCAATTTGTATCTCGCCACTAGAAAAAACAGGGAGGGAGACAAGGTATATGTCTCACTCACCTGTGCTGTAGTGGGGATGGATGCTTGCACTCGGAGAAACTAGGCAGGTGAGATTTCCTTGGTGGAGGCTGGGAAAACCACCTTCTGTGCATGAGGGTTGGTGGCAAGGCTGTTTGAAGGGAATGTCCTTTGCAAATAGCCCATTGTATGCTTTTTCCCACTCACAGCTGAGTATGTGTGAGGATGTTAGAGATGCAAAAATAAATACATAAAAAAAGAAATGGAAAAACCCTCAAACCATTCTGATGGGTGCTTTGATGATGTCCCCCTTGTCCGATTCTTGTACTCTGTGAAGACAGACTTAATGGTCAGTTGGCTGAGAGGAAGCTGGTGATTACCACCTTTCCCCCTCTGCTGCATTTTTCTTATACCAAGCAAAGTAGATATTTGAATCTTCACAACTGTAGGTCTAGGTTGCTTTCTTAAAAGGCTTCTTGAGACTAGCACAAGACAAATAATAGCTTGTACATCTTGTTTTGTTAAACTGAAACTGATACTTGAATATCTGATCATGTGGCTGTTGCTACTTTAAAAAAAAATTATTAAAAGGTTGATATTCTTTACTCACGGAAACCTTTATCAGTAGAGCATATGTGTTTGTGGTACACTGAATTTTCGCTACTACTAAGTAAACCAGAAATAAATTTATTTGTGGTATTACAAAATAACCATTGACTGAAAGGCATGCTAACTGAAGCTTTCTCTGCAGGAAAACTGATAACTGCTGAAAACACCTGGTAAAGAAAGACATTTTTGTTAAAATTCAGTCCCTGGCTGAAGATTATTCTCTCTGGATGTCCTCAAAGAAAAAGATCCATCCAGAAGAAATAAAGATAAAGTGAAAAAAGGGAGAGGAGAAAGTTGTGCATGATATGGACTGGGTAAAGATTCATTGGGAAACTTTAGTGTATGGTGAATATGCAGATTATTAAGTTTATCTGTTTACTTCAGTTGCAGGTATCCCTAAGCTAAGAGGCAAATAGACAGCAGTTGTAGGAATGGAAGATATTCAATAAGGGCTGTCTAGACTGTCCTCTCAATGACCTTCTTTGAAAACATCTTTATTAAAAAATGACATATTTTAAAACATGACATAAGTACACCTTCAGAAATAGAAAAGCAAAGCATAATACTTTTATTATTTTACTGCTGTATACATGTTTTCTTTTTAACAATTTTCATTTCACTTCAGCGTTGCATAAATTGCTCAGCTTTGTTGTTGTGTCTCTCGGCTTTTCCCGGTTAGGGGTCGCCACAGCGGAACTCCGGTCCGCTAATGATTGGCAGTTGATTTTCACATGCTGAGTTGCCGGCCCTAACTCACAACCTTCAACGAAGGTACGCCCATTCACGCATGTCTCCACTGAAGAAGCTCTAGCTGAGAATCAAACGGGACAACGTCTTGCTGTGAGGCGACAATGCTACCGCAATTGCTCTGCTTTGTCAATGACCTTATTTGAATGGAACATAATGGGATTGAAATGAGCCTTCTAGGCGCAGCATACTGAATTGCAGGAAAGTTATCATTAACCATTTGAATAGCTGTAACTCTGACGTGCAAAGCAAACAAAGAGCAGAGACTTGAATAATGTAAAAGATGGTGAGGAAAATGAAAATTAAAGAGTGGTGGAAAAGTAAATAAATGAGGAATATGGGGGTTGATCTGATGTTATTTTCATTCATTCCTCAAGGTATGGGTTTCAGATCTGACTCATCCACTTTTCTTCCAGACTCTTGGATCTAATTCTCAAACCTCTCCCCGTACCCACAATGCCCCTTTCTACTGTATTACCTCAGATCTCATTTGCTAATATAACGGTTTGGACATGGATTGTGTTCTCTCAAGCTGTAGGTTGTAGTTTTCAAACTTTTTGAGAGTCAAAAATAGACTTTATTTTTCTTTATAATCTAATTCTCTTCGTTTTCTATATCCCTCCTTCACTTTACTCATTTTATCATTTTCTGCTCTTATTTCTACTCTTTTTGGGGGGTATTTCTTTGTTACCATTGCTGGTAACCCTTTCCTTTTTGTGCTCGTCTACCAGAGGTTGTCTCTAAATTACCATTGTTGGTAATTTTGCCTTTCATCTCTTTTTTACAAAAGGCTCTTGATTGGGCTGCAGGTTCAGGCATACCCATTAGGAGACATACTTGAATATGCTTGTGTGATTTTGTGGATCCCTTCAAGTCTTCTTTCATCAGTGCTCCTTTTGATGGATCTTCCTTGTTTAGGAGCTCTGTTAAAGACACACCTTCCCACAGTGAGCAAGATGAAAAGACCTTATCTGCAGTGGGAATCCATTTTCTACCCTGCAAAGATCCTTTTCTAGGAATCAGAGAAGTGGGAAAAATATATGGTTCTAAAAATCCTAAGGTCCTTTTCAGGACACAGAAGGGAGAATTTCTCCAAGGGCAGAGGGGAAAATAACAGTGGAAGACTCCACACTCACAGCAGAGAAGGTTCTGAGATTCCTCTTTGGATAGGCCCTTTCAGTGCTCCTGAAGGGCTGCCCGACTGCTTTTCTCTGGAGGTAGTTGGGGGGGGGGCACTTGTCTTTGCACATAGATGCCTTGGAACCCATCACAAAAGATTTTTGGGTGCAAAGGAGCATAACCAGAGGCAGCTTCATTCCTTTTTTTTTTTTTTTTTTTTACAAATTCCACCAGTCAAACAGAAATGTCTCCCCAGTGTTCCACCAAGTCAGTGGGAGTTAGCAGCTCTAGATATTCAAAAGCTCTCTAAATAAGAGAGTCATCCAAGCGGTCCCACCAGACCAAAAATGATCTGGAGTTTACTCAAGGTTCTTTTAAGTGCTAAAGAAAGTAGAGAAACCAGAGGCTAATTTTGGATCTCAGTCATCTGAATCAGTTTGTAAAGAGATCCAAGTTCTGGATGGTCACTGTTCAGTCGATACTGCGTTTTTAGCAGAAGAATGACTGGATGTGCTCCATAGACCTCCAAGATGCATACTATCACATCAAAATGAACAGACGTTCTTGCACGTATTTGTACTTTTGGCTGGGGGCCAGTCATTACCAGTTCACAGCCCTGTCCTTTGGTTTCACCACAGCCCCCAGAGTGAAGCAACAATACTAACTGCTCTGCCACCAAAAAAAAAAAATGTAAAGGCACCAACAGCAGAAAACATAACTTCCCCCATTCCAAACTCAAGTCTTCTTGCTCTATAAATTATTGCTTATATTGAATGGTTTAACTGTGCTGTCTGGCAAAAAAAAAACATACTGAGTAGATGTGATTTTTTTTTCCAAAAATTTCAATAAGTGTACAATAAGCAACCCATGAACTGCTAAGCATTTTCAGACTGTCACCAGAACACTATGCTGACTATTTTTGCTGTTTGTATTTAAATAAGTATATCTCCAAAATTGTTCAACATTTTATTAATTCAATTTTCAGATAATTATCTACAAGGCACCACTGGACAGGGCTCCTACCCTCAAAGACAAAAGGGCAGGACACTTGCCTCATTATGCCCCAATGCGTAAGATATACATTTGTATAAAATCTAAAAGTTTTGTCCAAATTTCTTTTCAGAAAACTCAGACTGGGCAAATAATGTAAACAACTGTAATTGAGAAATATTGAGCAAGAAAGAAAGTTGCAAGAAATGTGTGATATTGTCAGAGAGCTGAGAAAATGGATTTAGACTCTGGTATTGTTACACAAGACTAACCTAAAGCTCTCTTACTGACATTGCTATAGTGAGAAGCAAAACTGACTAGTCCTATCTGCCAGTGATGATGTGTGAACAAGAACTATGACTAAGGAAAGAAATTTAGTCTTGCTGGTTAACTTTCATTTTACCTGCATCCATTCAATACACCCTAACTGGCAAATAGGGCACTACAACAAATGTAGAATCAATAGCTAAATTAAGCTAGGGGTCTGGGGGCTGCTCTGAAGTGCATTTTAAAACTTTTTTCAACCATAACTTACAAAAACCATGAGTAAGAAAAGCAATTCAGTCTTATTTTTTCTTTCAATGAAGACAAGTTGTGTCTAACAAAAAACGGTCCACAGTAAACTGAGAAGACAAATGCTTGTGAGGATACATAAATTATATTTGTCAGTAATGTCTGCTTCCCTACTCCTCTCCTAAAAAAACAGTCATGTTTTGTGCAAGCCTCTGTTGTGCTAGGATGAAAGTCAAGGCACAAATAACCACAGTTATTTATTTCAAGTGGCTGCTGCCAAATAGATATGCAGCATAAACAGCATGCCTCCTTACTGCTATCTCCAAAAATATAACCGGCTGTTTACACATCTAATGTCTGACTGTGAGGAAGGTGTAAAAAAGTAACATTCACAGCAGTTTAGTCCAAGATGTTGTTCTTAAGCAGTACACTGCCCCATCACAATCTCTAGTGACCTTCTCTGCACACCTCTGAAGTTTGTAAGGAAAGTTAAAGAAATAATGACATAATCATCATCATCCCCACAAACCTCCACAGACACACACACACACACACACACACTCTACATCAACCTTCCTTACACACCTCTGAGCATGACCAGCTTTAGACTATGTGGTGTTCATGGGAGAGGCGACTACTAAGCCTGTGTCAAAGTGCACTTATATAGTCTGGGGTGTAGGGCCATTAGGTCGCCAGAGGCTCTGAGGATCTGGCTGTTACATGGTGCATTTTACGTCTTATTTTTGTAAGATAATTACTTGCTGTGTTTTTTTTATAACCGTTACCAAGAAGAGTTATAGGCATGCCTAACAATATTGTGTGTGTCAACAGATAAAAATAGTGATATCGCTTTTAAGTACACGTAATCACCCCCCCACACACACATACTAACACTGACAAGCTATCACAAAATCCACACCCACATGTGCACTCATACATGCATGAACACACCCACCCATATAGCCAAGCATTAAAGTATTCCATGTTGCTTCACACAAATCACATTAGTCCTGCAAAGCCAGAAATATGAGCAAATAGCTTTCATTTTCCTCCATAGACAACCACAGCAATTATAGCTACCATTATAAAATAAAGTAAATAAGAGTCACACATTAATATTGTGGTTCCATATATTTTCTGAAAGATATGAAGTCTGAAACTTAAATGTCTGTCATTATTTTTTGTGAGTGAAGTCTTGATTTAAATACCAGAAAACCACAAGATTTGCAAGGAACAGTCCAAATATACTCGCCTAAATCATCTGAATCAGTATCTGTCATACCTCACAACTTCTTTGTTCAATAATGAGGGAAAAGCTCAAAAATATGAGGATGAAAACCCATAATCAAGGACAATTTTAAGAATTACTCTTAGTCACTTAGAAAGTTTATAGAATAATAGGTTTTGCATCAATATTCATTTTGAGAACAATAAGAAGCATGAAGCTCGAATGTCTTGCATTGCTGATGGACTCTAGTCTTAAGTGATTTACCAGAAAATCAAATATTTTATGATGGAACATCAGGGACATTTGATAGCTGCAATAATGTATCTGATTGCCTCCCAGGGTGAAAAGAAACATTGCCTAATACAAACTGGAACATTCCTCACAATGCCAACAAGCATATACTCTCAAACAGTGTTAAATCTGTACCTTCCATTATAAAAAAGTTTCTGGGCTATCTGGTCAGTCTGACCAAGTGAGATCTAGACAGTGAAGCATAAAGCCTCATGGAGCCTTTGCAGCTTTCTGATATGATGTCTGTATTATGGGTGGGATCAAGAACAAAGGTCAGAAATTAGAGTTACAGCTGCAGCTGTTATTAGCAAGGTATAATTAAAATGTTAGAAAAGTGCCCTGGCTGAGGCCACCTTTGCCTAAGTTTATGCATGGAGGCACAATATTCCATCACTAGGGCATGTGCCCCAGTGTGCTGTGTTGGGGAGTCACCCATATCAGTCCCACAGTTTCTACCTTACATATGGGAAAAATTCAGATAGCTGCCAAAGCAAGGATGCTTTAACTTAGTATTTCCAGTAACATTAGGTGTACTCAGTAGCACCCAACAAGGCCCATGTATATTTCTCTCTCTCCAAATATATATATCTATCTTTTTATATATAAGTATATATCTATATATATATATATATATATGTATCTATATATATCATCGTCTTCTTTCGGCTGTCCCCGTTAGGGGTCGCCACAGCGACTGTTTCCATTTCTTCCTGTCCTCTGCATCTTGCTCTGTCACACCAGCCACCTGCATGTCCTCTCTCACCACATCCATAAACCTTATCTTAGGCCTTCCTCTTTTCCTGTTACCTGGTAGCTTCATCCTTAGCATCTTTTTCCCAATATACTCAGCATCCCTCCTCAGCACATGTCCAAACCAACATAATCTTGCCTCTCTGGCTTTGTCTCCAAAACTTCCAACCTGGGCTGACCCTCTAATATATTTATTCCTAATCCTGTCCACCCTCGTCACACCCAATGCAAATCTTAACATCTTTAACTCTGCCACATCCAGCTCAAACTCCTGCCTTTTTGTCAACGCCACTGTCTCCAACCCATATAACATAGCTGGTCTCACTACCCTCTTGTAGACCTTCCCTTTCACTCTTACAGGTTCTCGTCTGTCACAAATCACTCCTGACACTCTTCTCCACCCACTCCATCCTGCCTGTACTCTCTTCTTCACCTCTCTTCCACACTCACGGTTACTCTGAACTATTGACCCCAAGTATTTAAACTCATCCACCTTTGCCACCTCTACTCCTTGCATCCTCACCATTCTTCTATCCTCCCTCTCATTCACACACATATATTCTGTCTTAGTCCTGCTGACCTTCATTCCTCTTCTCTCTAGAGCATATCTCCATCTCTCCAGGGTCTCCTCCACCTGTTCCCTACTCTCACTACAGATCACAATGTCATCTGCAAACATCATAGTCCATGGGGACTCCTGTCTGATCTCGTCTGTCAACCTGTCCATCACCATTGCAAATAAGAAACGGTTCAGAGCTGATCCTTGATGTAACCCCACCTCCACCTTAAACGCATCCATCACTCTCACCGCAGACCTCACCACTGTCACACTACCCTCGTACATATCCTGTACCACTCTTAAATACTTCTCTGACACTCCTGACTTCCTCATACAATACCACAACTCCTCTCTAGGCACTCTGTCATATGCTTTCTCTAAGTCTACAAAAACACAATACAACTCTTTCTGACATTCTCTGTACTTCTCCATCAACACTCTCAGAGCAAACATCACATCTGTAGTGCTCTTTCCCAGCATGCAACCATACTGCTGTTCACTAATCATCACATCCCTTCTTAACCTAGCTTCCACTACTCTTTCCCATAACTTCATACTGTGACTGATCAATTTAATCCCTCTGTAGTTACTATAGCTCTGCACATCACCCTTATTCTTAAAAATCCGTACTAAAACACTTTTTCTCCATTCCTCAGGCATCCTCTCACTTTCTAAGATTTCATTAAACAGTCTGGTTAAAAACTCCACTGCCATTTCACCTAAACACCTCCATGCTTCCACAGGTATGTCATTATATATATATATATACATACATACATACATAGGATATAAAAAGTTTACACACCCCTCTTAAACTGCCAGGTTTTTGTGATATAAAAAAATGAGACTGCAATAAATCATTTCAAAACTTTTCTCAGCTTTAATGTGACCTATAACCTATACAATTTAATTGAAAAACAAACAAATATATTAGGAGAAAAAATATAAAAAATAAAAAAACATACCCTGGTTGCATAAGTGTGCACACCCTTAAACTAATACTTTGTTGAACCACCTTTTGATTTAATTAAAGCATTCAGTCTTCTTGGGTACACACCTGCCATCAATTAAAGAGACTCTGATAACCCCAGATAAAGTTCACCTGTCCTAGTAGGATTTTCCAGACATTTACTCAGTTGCCTGCTACAGCAAAAGCCATGGTTTGCAGACATCTTACAAAGCATCAAAGGGATCTCATTGTTGAAAGGTATCAGTCAGGAGAAGGGTACAAAAAAATGTCCACAACCTTGGATGGAACACAGTGAAGACAGTCATTAAAAAGCGGAGAAAATATGGGACAACAGTGATGTTGCAAAGAACTCGACATCCCTCCAAAACTGATGAAATGACAACACAAAAACTGGTCATGGAGGCTGCCAAGAGACTTACCCCAACACTGAAGGAGCTGCAGGAATTTCTGGCAAGTACTGGTTGTGTACTACGTCTACATGTGACAATAATCTCCCGTATTCTCCATATGTCTGGACTATGGGGTAGGGTTGCAAGACAGTAGCCTTTTCTTACACAGAAAAACATCCAGGCCCGGCTAAAATATGCAAAACAATACATCAAGTCTCCAAAAAGCATGTGGGAAAATGTGTTATGGTCTGCTGAGACCAAGGTTGAACTTTTTGTCCACAATTCCAAAAGGTGCATTTGGTGCAAAACAACACTTCGCATCATCAAAAGGACACCATCCCCATGGCGAAGCATGGTGGTGGCAGTATCATGCTTTGGGGTCGGTTTTCTTCATCTGGAACTGGGGTGGAACTGGGGCTTTAGTCAAGGTGGAGGGAATTATGAACAGTTCCAAATATCAGTCACTTTTGGCTCAAAACCTTCAGGCTTCTGCTAGAAAGCTGAAGATGAAGAGGAATTTCACCTTTCAACATGGCAATGACCCCAAGGATACATCCAAATCAACAAAAGAATGGCTTCAGCAGAAGAAAGTTAAAGTTTTGGAATGGCCCAACCAGAGCCCAGACCTAAATCCAATAGAAAATCTGTGGGGTGACCTGAAGAGGGCTGTGCACAAGAGGTGCCCTCACAGTCTGACAGATTTGGGGCACTTTTGCAAGGAAGAGAGGGCAAATATTGTCAAGTCAAGATGTGCCATGCTGATGGTCTCGTACCCAAAAAGACTGAATTCTGTAATTAATTCAAAAGGTGCTTCAGCAAAGTATCAGTTTAAGGGTGTGCACACTTACGCAACCAGATTATTGCACATTTTTTATTTTTTTATATTTTTTCCCCTAACAGATTTGTTTGTTTTTCAATTGAATTGCAGAGGTTATAGGTTACATTAAAGGTGGGAAAAGTTTTGAAATGATTTATTGTGGTCTCATGTTTTTATATCACAAAAATCTGGCATTTTAACAGGGGTGCATACACATTTTATATCCACTGTATGTATGTATATATATATATATATATATATATATATATATATATATATATATATATATATGTATATATAAATAAAAGCTTCTTAGTCTAATGTCAAATATTTAACAAAGAAGAGACTGATATTTTTCTTTTCCAAAATATCACCCATGACTCAGCTCTGGTTCTGCTCTGCAAAAATCCAAGAGATTACTTGCTAATTTCCCTCATCTTTAATGTCCATTTTTAATTAGAGGGTGTTCCTTTGTGTGTATGTGTGGCTCTTCTCCTCTTACTGTAACTAACTTGGTTGTTTTTTGTTTGTTAATATGTCTCAGAAATAGGAAGGGAAACCCTTAGGGTTTAAGAAATGTGAGCAGTGTGGGAAAAAGATGCCTCTAAGTGACACACACACTCTATGTGTGTGTATTGCTTGGGGCCTCTACATCTCCAAGAGTCATGCTCAATTTGGCATGGGTTTAACCAGAGTGCTCTTATGGAGCACAAAAATAAACTTATTTTGAAAGGATACCTTAAAACTCCTTTTTCTGACGCTATTTCCCAGAGTTCTCTTCTAAATCGGATAAGTCTGGAAAAGCACAAAAATGACCTTCCTTGGCTCCAAAGTCTTCTTTGAAGCCGAAACAAAAAAATTTCTAAACTCTCTGCTCCTACAGATTCTTCAGAGGAGCAGGGAGCAATTGGATCCTAGAGGTCTTCAGAGCAACTTTAAACTTCTGCTCCGACTTCTTCAGCTCCTATTGAGTTCCGATATCGAAGCCATTCTCCTTCATTGGAGCCCATACCTTCTCAGCTCCCATCACCTTTTTTTTATCAAAGTTCAGATCCCCTACCTTATCTACCCAATCTACCAGGAGTTTGTCAGATGATGATGTGGATAGGGTAGTGTAGAGGCTTCTGACAACATGGTTTGGCCAAGTTATTACTGGATCCAAGCCCAAAGGCATCAGATCAGACAAAGTCCTCCCCATCAGTGCCTACTTGTCCTCTGATCCATCCCCTGGTTTTGAAGCCAGAAGATTCGGATTGCCAGCTGGTGTCCATCTCAGATACTAGACCCATGGGTTCTTCTGATCTGACTTCTGCTATGAGTATTTCTGCTCAGTTGGAGCGGGGGATCTCTAGGAGCCGACACTCACTGGTCAAACCCTGAGAGTGGGTTCGGATTTCACCAGATCTGACCCTGCCTGTTGGAGCTTCAGCACTGGTGAGTTCAGATCCTATCTCTGCCTTGGAGCATCTATCCTGTGCACCAGAGACACCCTCAGCTCCGAATCCCTGTTTGTCAGATCCAGGGTATTCTTTGGATCAGGGATGGAGTGCATTTGAGGTTATGAGGAGGGTAATAACTACAGCCCAGTCTCAAACACAGTCTATCCAGGATCTTCCTTCCACTTCTGAGCCGGTGGCTTCACCTACTCATGTACTCCTTCCACAGGCTCGCAGAGACCCCAGGCCTCAGGACATCCAGCAAGGAATACCCCCCCTCCTGAAACTTCCCCAGATTACCCCACTGAGGAAGTCCCTCAGAAGAGAACTTGCAAGAGGAAGTATCTGAACTCCCCAGAAGAGCTAGTCACATCTGATACCAACTTGATGATACAGAAGGGTCTCCATGGTCTCCTGAAGATGTCTCCTTTGGAGACGTCCTGGAAATCTTAAAGCAGAGAGGTGACTGGCAGTCCACAACCCCTTCAGCTGAGGAGTCTGTATACTTGAAGGCTTTCAGGTCTCACCCTTCCACCTGTTGAGTAACCCCTCCTTCCGATGAGCTTTTTGATTTAATCTCTCAGAAGGCTTGGGAAACCTCAGACTCCATAGAACCAACTCTCAGAAGGCTAAATAAATATATCACTGCCCCTTTGGACAAGCCTTTCCTTAATAAGGGTGTAGCAGTTGATGCCATGGTCAAGGCAGCTGCCACTAAAAAGGAACTTTCTGAGACCAGTTCCACTATCCATCCCCTGAATAAGGATTCTAGGACCATGGATAGGTATGGGAAGCATGTCCTTTCATCAGCAGCCTTTGCTTTATGGTCGCTGAGCTACTTAACTCATTTTACTAGGTTGCAGAGGGATCAGACAAAAGTGCTGTCAGATTCCCTCCAAGGAGCTGTAGCTGATGCAGTGGCAGATAAGGTGACCACTCAGCTCACCACCCTAAACTCGGTCATAAACTCTCTCATGAGACTCATTTCATATGTAGCAGATGGAATGAGTAGGGCAGTGGGTTCAGGCATCTCTCCTAGGAGGCAGGCCTGGATGGGCCTTTCGATTTCATTGAGCCCTTCAAGTCCACCTTCATTAATGCCCTTTTTGATGGCACCTCTCTTTTTGGGCCCAAAGTTTAAATGACGCTTACCAGATGTGAACAGGAAGGCAAAACCTTATCTGCAGTTGGAGTCATCGGAGTACGTTTTTCCACACCCACAGACCCTTTCCCAAAGGTCAAAGAGGTAGTGGAAAGATGTGGTTCAAAAAGTCACAAAAGTCTTTCCAAGACACACAGGATGAAAGTTCCCTTAGAGGCAGAGGAAAGAACAATAATGGAAGATGCCGGTCTCGTGGCAGAAGAGGTCTGGAGAATCAGGGCTCCAGAGAATCTTTCTTTGGTAAGCACTTCCAGCACTCCTGAAGGAGTGCCCAATTGTCTGCCTCCAGGGGTAAATTGTTTCTGCACCTTCATACCTGTCTAAAAATAATAAATGATAGATGGGTGCAGAACATAATATCCAGGGGTTACATCATTCCTTTTCCTTTCCCATTCCCAAAAACAAAACAGTTCCAGACATTCCACCCAGTCAAAAGGAACAAGCAACCTTAGAAATTCAAAAGTTGCTAAGAAAAAGAGTCATCCTAGAAGTCTCTGCAGACCATAGAGGATTTGGAACTTACTCAAGATTCTTTTTAGTTCCAAAGAAAACCGGGGACTGGAGACTCATCTTGGATCTCAGCAATCTAAATAAATTGGTGGAAATGGGCAAGTTCCAGATGGTGACACTGCAGTCAAGACTTCATTTTTTGGAAAAAGATGTCTGGATGTGCTCTATAAACTTTCAGGACTCGTACTGCCATATACGGATGGAAAGGTGCTCCAGAAGGCACTTGTGCTTCCGGCTAGGAGCCAGTTACTTCCAATTTTGAGCTCTGCCCTCTGGTCTCACTACAGCCCCCAGGGTGTTTACCAAATTCATGGCAGTAGTCACAGCTCACTTCAGACATCAAGGATTCTGGGTATTTCCTTATCTGGACGACTGGCTCATAACCACCCCAACCAGGCATCTTCTGCTACAAGTTCAAGGAGTACACTCTTCAACTCTGTTGCTCTGTAAGGATTACCATAAATTATGAAAAATCTGCTTTAGAGCCATGTCAAAACTTGATCTTTATAGGAGCAGAAATAGAGACAAAAAGAATGATAGCAAAGTTTCCACAAGACAGAGTGGACGATCTTTGGTATTATGTCAGAATGCTGATCAGAAAGAAACGAGCTTCTGCCAAACTAGTTCTTCAAGTTCTGGGCAAAATGGCCACCTCAATTGTCCTTATTCCTTTAGCTCAACTCCACATGAGAATAATTCGATGGTTACTTTCAACGTAGTGGTCCATTATAGAACTACCAATGACACGCAAAATGTTGATGATCGTTTCATGCAAAAAGGATCTCCAATGGTGGATACACTCACCTCTGGTGTCTCAAGGCCATCATTTTATTTCTCCTCAACCCCAAACCACGGTGACCATGGACACTTACCATATAGGGTGTGGGGAGGCATTATCTTGGGAAGACAGTCCAAGGCATCTGGCATAAACACAAGGCTGATTTGCACATAAATGTCCTGGAGATGTGGGGTGTGCTTTTAGCTTTGCAAGCTTTTCAAGACTCCCTTCCTCTGGGAATGATTGCAATCCAGTTGGACAACATGTCTGTGGTCTGGTACATAAACAAGCAAGGGAGAACCAGATCTTACCCCCTTTGCCAGGAAGCCCTAAGGGTCTGGCAATGGGCTACATCTTCCAATCAATTTCTGATAGCAAAGACATTCCAGGGAGGTCCAACGTAATAGCAGACAAATTGAGCAGAGCCATACTATGGCCACAGGAGTGGTCCCTCAATCAAAAAGTTGCAGAAGAGATTTTCCGGAAATGGGACCAGCCTTGCTGTAACCTTTTTGCTTCACACACCAATGCCAAATGTAGCAACTATGTTGCTGTGATCCCTCCTCCAGGGGAGTCCCCAAGGGATGCACTTGTTCACGATTGGCCCCTAGGACTTCTATATACCTTTCCACCAATCCCTCTGATTCCCAAACTACTTCAGAAAGCAAATGAGAAGAAAAAACAGGAAATAATCTTTTAGGTGACAAAAACACTATTTAAAAGTTTTAAGCATTCATGTGGTTTATTGTCTGACTGTATTTCATTTCTGTATGGAATTAAAGGATTAAACTCAGTAGCAGCATGGTGTTTCTTCCAAGGTGCTCCTTTTGTACTGGTTTACTTCAGAAAGTAAGCTTGTTGAAGACAACAATAATCCTAATTGCTCCCTGTTGGCCTCAACAGATTTGGTTCCCCTTTCTCCAGCCTCCATTTCAGGATGAACCATGGATTCTAGACCCTTTTCGAGATCTTCTGACTCACCCATTAGGAATGGTTCACCCCAATCTAAACAACCTCAAAATGACAGCTTGGCTGCTCCAATTCCCCTGATAGCCAGGTTTCCTTCCCTTTCCTCCCTGTTAGACATATTTTAATTTCATCACATAAGTTATCTACATGGAAACTGTACAAGGGAAAATGGAAGAGGTTTGTTTTATGGGCTAATTCTAATCAGGTTGATCCCTTTACTGCCCCTATTCATTTTATATTGGACTTTTGGCAAAACTTTTTAATGAAGCTGCTGCCACACCTACTATTAGAGTTCAGCTGGCAGCAATCTCAAATTTTCATATAGGATAAAATGGCTACGGAATCATGTCAAACAGGCTTTGTAAAGCCTTCTTGTAAGGCACTACACTTTTAAGGCTTTCATACAAAGATCTGTCTCCACCTTGGAATTTAAATTTTGTGTTGTCACATATTATCTAGCCTCCATTTCAACCTTCTGCCAGCTATGCAAGTATCTTTCTTGGAAGACATTTTTCCTGGTAACTATTACTTCAGCTAGGAGAGTTTTGGAATTGCAAGCTTTATCTGTCAAATCACCGTACTTGGCTTTTCATAAAGACAGAGTTTCTTTACACTCCAGCCCCTCCTTTCTGCTCAAGGTTGTATCAGAAAATAACTTCAATCAATCTATTGAGTTACAGGTGTTCTTCCCAAATTTTCAGAATAAAGGAGAGTACTCATTACACCTACTGGATGTTCATAGACAATTGCATTTTCACCTACATAAAACCACAGAATTCAGAAAATCATATCAGCTATTTGTTTCTTATTCTAGCACTAAGAAAGGCCTACCAGTATCTAAGGTTACCTTATCCAAATGGCTTTCTGAATGCAGTTCCTTTATTTACAGTGCTAAGAACAAAACTCTCCCTGTACCTGTTAAAGATCATTCCATCAAGGCGATGGCTACTTCCTCAGCTTTCCAAGGTAGGCTGTCTTTGGACAATATCTGCACTGTAGCTACATGGACAAGCCCTCATACCTTTATTGCTCATTTTCTTTTGTATGAAAGGGCAGGCACTGGTATAACATAAATAGCTATTGGAGAATGTAGGTTTTCTAAATATGTTAGATGTAAAACCAGTTGAGTTTGTTATAATTGTGTGTAAGTAATTTATCTCTTCTAAATCTTTTGATAGGTGAATTTTAAGAAAGATGTTGACTGATTTATATAGTTGATAAACTCTGGGATGGCCGTCTGATCTCCTGACCACAAAATAAATATATTGTCCAAGAATCAGAAATACCATTTTATATACTTTCAGTATTTGGATGTAAACACATATCGCCTTTCCCAGGACAACATCACTAAATTCACAAATATGGGGGCATGTGCTGGCCCCATGGCTGCTCCTTTTATCTGCTTGAAAAGTTCACCTTCAAACCATATATAATTGTTCTCCAATACTATTTCCATGGAATCCATTGACAATCTGATTTCCCATGTTGTCAAGAAATCAAAGTCTATTAAGGTGTCATGAAATAATTCTAAACCAGTCTCTTGGGGAATACATGAAAACAGGTCTATAACATCCACGGTTAAAAAAAAAACAATATCCTTGTCCCAAAGAGCAGACTTTATTCACCCCCCCCAAAAAAAAAACATGAATCATGAATTGTGCATTTGAGGGTCCTGTATAGCTTTTAATGTCCTGTCCACCATCACTGCAAATGGGTAGGTTTTTTGAACCTGCTGCAGATACACTTGGTCTAAAATGAGGATTTGTTAAGTTCTTGTGTATTTGTGCGATTCCAAAAATAACAGGCATCATTGGACTGGGGTTCTTTAAAAAAAATTGTACTTGTCAAGGTCCAAAGCATGTTGTAATAAACCATCCTTTAGGTATTGATCTATTTTAAAATAAGAAATATTTGCCTCCTTAATAGACGCTGAAATATAAGACCCATTATGTAAAAAATTTAGTATTTCACCAGAATATCTAAAGATTATCAAATAAAACTACTCCACCACCCTTATCCGGCTTCATTACACAAATTGAGCAGTTCTTTTTTATCTCCTCAAGTAACCAATATTTGGCAAGACAGAGAGAAAATTAAAAACACGCATTTATGAACACATGAACGAAATAAGTAAAGCAAATTCTAATAATGTTTTATTTCGTCAGAAGTCCATTTGTTCACAAGCTCTGTTTTTGTTTTTTGTTTTAGAAGTAGTTCCTCAGGAAATCAGAGGGGGCATGTGGGAAACAAAACTTGAGTATCGTGAGCTTTATTGGTAAATTGTTTTAGAAGCCACGAAATACCCAGGTTTAAATTATGCGCTTTCCATTCTTCCAGTTTTAAAAATAAGATCCGCCAAGTTGTAATTGGCATCTTTGTCCACTAGAGGGCATGTATGTACCATTTTCTATTAATTGATTGTAATATATCATTATTTATTATGTTTTTATTTAATCATATATTCAATATATTTTATAATGTGCTGCCAGTTTTTACATTTTGTAATTAATTTATTTTTTTAGCTCAAAACAAAGTGTTTTTAGAGTTATATACATGTTTTATAAGTTCCTAGTTTAAACTTTCATATTCATGAGGTCAGATATGCATATTCATGTTTTTAAGTGATAAATTGAATGTTTGATTTGATTGGTTCTTTTTCCAAGCCACTATTTCAAACTTGATATGAAATCAGTTCTGTGCAGTTTTTCTGTTTTTTTACATCTGATGAAGTGTGAACGAAAACGTATTAGTGAGATTTACAGCGTTAGTGTATCTGTGTGTGTTCTTGCAGGATTTGTGCAATAAACTTTGTTTCCTTTATGTTCTCTCCGTTTATTGGACTTCCACAGTGAATTTTGGTGGTAACCAATATTTGTCCCTTTTTAAATTTTATTTTCTTGACTTCATATTGCCATGGGCATATTGCATATAAATGTTCACAAGTGTTGGAAAAAAAATGAACTATCGGATTGGGGGTGGGCATAGCTAAGCTTTTCTCCTTAAATTTGTTATCATTCCCAAAAGGTTCACAACAACTGTCATTAAATTGTACAGTAAAATGTAATTTTCTAATAAATAGCTTGAACTCTATTAAGGTGTCAGCCAAGTTGTACATCGGGGTGGGGACAAAGGTAAAAAACCCTTTTCAATTAAAGAGAAGTATTCATCAGTTACTATTAAACTACTATGATTATATATAGTAAAATTGTTACATTTGATAATTTCAGGGTGGTATCTTGGACCAAGTATTAAAATTTCTTCACTGTTCATTGTTATTTCTGCCTCCAATGAAGAATTGCTATAAAATTGTATCTTAGGTGGAATGTTCTCATTTTGATGAAGTCCGATTTCTGTTTTGGATGAAAAGCCTTCTGTGTGGAGTCTACATGTCCTCCCCATGGTCGAGTGGCGTTCGAAAGACATGCGTGAATGTGTGTGCCTTCATTGAAGGTTGGGCGTCGAGCTGGCACCTCGGCACTGAAAATCTACTGCCAATCATTAGCAAACCAGTTCCGCTGTGGTGACCCCTAACCAGGAAAAGCCGAAGGAGCAACAACAACATGAAAAGCTTCTTGTGAATTAAAGGCTTAAATAAATTTGCTTTGTGGTGTTCCTAAATAAGTGGTCTGTGCTGCTTCCTTTTTGGATTTGTTTTTCTGTTTTATCTTCAGGTGGACTTTTGTTTTTTTGACATCTATATAAAAATAATCAAACCATATTAACACATTTCACATTTACAAATGTTAAACATTATAATGATATATATCCTATAATCTAGGTAACATAACATAAATTATTGAATTCCTGTCTTCTCTTAAACCACATTCCTTCTCTAAAACATTTTTCTGTATATTATTCCCACAATTTCCACTTTTATGAATTTGCTCCTACCCCTTTTCTAAAGAGCCCACCTTCTGTTCTTTTATCTGTTACAATATTCACTACTTCAAGTACAGTTGGTTTAGATTTTGATTTCCATTTTCTAGTAATTGCTTCTTGGCAGCCAACAGACTTAAATTTAACAAGGCTTTACTATGTGTAGGTAAATCAGATCCTGTATCCCAACTCAAAAAAAAAATTAATAATTTCCTTAGTTACACTCATTTGCTTGCACAGTATTCCCAACAGAGTACTCTTTAGGACATTTTATAGTCTCTCAACTCATTACACTCAAAAATATGCTCCTAATTATCTCTTTCTTCCCCATCACACTTCCAACATTTGCAATTTACCTGAGGAAACATTTTGGAGTATATTTAGGGTATAAAAATACCTATGCAAACACTTCCAAGCAAATATCCTAAATCTTCTAGACTTTGTTGCATACTTGGGAGCCATACATATATATTCCCATTGTTTCTTTGTGAATTAATTAACCAGCCTCTTTTCCCAATCTTTTCTGACCTCCTCTGATTGATTCCTATACTTATCATGCAACATTTTATATCTCATACTAATTCTTTTATAAAAGCAGCTTTTGTTTTAGATTCTACTAAAAACTACCAGTGCAGGTCTTTCACTTAGGATCCCACTATTCCTTTCTATCTGCCTATACACTGATATCAATCCTTGACAGGGAAGGCGGTCTCTAGCCTGCAGTCCATACGTATTCTTGGCCTCTTCCCATTCTATTACATTTCTCTCCTAAGACTGGTGATTTTGGGGGAAAAGTGGTGGATTGTACTTAACAAAATAATGACAGTAATTAGAGTTAGAGACTTCCTTTCCTTCAGAAAATGCATACTACTTTACATTCTCTTACTCTGTCAGCTTCTAAAGTTAATAACACTAATATTTTAAAAAGTATCACTGATTATTTCTGGATTTGTCTCACATTATGGAGGTAAGAGGTAGAAAGCTCAACAGTTAGACATTTGCTAGAATAACAGGCTTAGCATTAGTATGTATTTTCTAAAGGCTATGATACCTGAAACTTAAATATATGTGATTACTTAGTGAATACAGTTTCAGTGACTTACCAGAAAACCACAAGTGCAGAAGACAGTATTGATTAATAAATGGCAAAAGTCTGAGCATTTTGCAAAATTCTGAAAAGTTGAGAAGTATGCCCTTAATAATAATTAAACACAAATCCAAAGTGAGGTCCCTCTGACCATTGATCTAGCTTTTCTATTGCATTCTTTCTTTTAAATTGATTACTGTTTCTGACTAATCACTGTTCACTTCTTGCAGTTTACATCTCTAGTACTGCCCACACTGCAGGTTCAGCCAATGACAGTGCAGATCTGATAACACTGGACCTAAACAACAGGCTGCACAGCCTTCAGGTCCAGTCTAATCAGATACAAATAAAAGGTAACTACAGCTCAGCTCGCTTATGGCACATTTACTGAACCATGATTCCAAACAGAAGTTAAACACATGGTTGTCAAGTTCTGCCACCATTAAAAAAAAAATTGCATGACTTCCTTTCTTATTTTTATTGTATTTTTTTAACAACTGAGCCTAGCACTGAGGGCACTGTTGATGATTCTATTTGAAGTGTGTGTGGAGGGGAGCTCGCCTCCCCATACCCTATTATTCTGATGCTGTTGCGATATTGTGTGATTCTTTTTCACCTAGTCTGTGTAGCTAACACAGCCTCTGTTTTGTTAAACTGTGTTGTCCTTGTAAAAGTCTTTTTCCTGTGACTTTCCACTCTCATAATTTTACAACTCTTCTTATGTTGAAGTTACAGGGCTGGTGCTAGCATTTTGGGGGCCCCCAGCAAATGTCAAGTTGGGGGCCCCCTGGACACTTCCAGTCTAAGTATCACCCTGTTACTGCCACCCCTCATCCATCCTTTTAGCTCTTGCTGCAGACTTTTAGGAGTAGTATACACAGGCTGATATGTAACTGCAATGCCTATGTACAGCACTATATTGGCTCATCTCACAAAGGGGCATTCAGTTACTGGCATTTAGATGCAACAATGATACATTACAACAATGCTATGTACTGGGCTGAACTTAGGTGAAATGGCACCCTAGACACTGCCTACTGTTTTAGCCCCTCCAAAAAAAACACACACACATCCTGTATGCTCCCCTCTGTTTCTCCCAGTCTTGGGTTCCCCACACCATGCATATTAGCATATTATGTTTTTATTCTGTTTATCACATTTTACCTTTATATTCAGCTTTTTCAAGAAGCCATAACTTTATATATGCTCTTAAGTATTTTTTAATTTTTTTTTTCATTTTACCCAACCTTTTCATCCAATAATGGCCTGAACAAAAATTATGATTAAAGAAAGAAATTCAGTGTTACTGTTCAGCTTTGGTTTTCCCTTGCATCCTTTCAACAAACCTTTACTGACCAACAGCACATTAATAACCATTTAGGAAATAACTCAAGCTGGGACCCCCAGAAGCCATAGGGGTTATAGATGCTCTAGAATGTATTTTAGAGCATTTCCCAACCTTTTAATCCAACAGTGGCCTAAACAAAAATCATGTAAGAAAAATAATTTTAGTCTTATTTTTTTCTTTCAATGAAGACATAAGCTGTGCCCAAGGCTTAATATTCAAAGCTGACAAAATAGTAGCTCACAATAAACTAACAAGCCAGTTGTTATGAGGATATACAGATCCTGTCTGGGAATACTGCCTGCCTCCTTAATCCCCCTAAAAAATAGTCACTGCTTGTGCATCTTTCTGGTATTAGACTGAGCAGAGACTCAAATGGTCACAGTCATGTACTTCAAATGACTGCTCACATAGCATGCTGCCTGACTCCTCAACCCAACACCCAAAAGGAGCTTATATACATACTTGATGTCTGATTGTGAGAAAAGTGAAAAAAAATGATTGCAGTAATGGAGTCTACTTTGTTGCTCAGACAGTACACTGCCCCAACAGGAGCTAAAGTAGCTTTCTTTGTACTTCTCTGAGATCTGTGAGAAATGTAAACGAAACAATGACCACACAATCCCCATCCCTCTATACACACGCATCTGTGCAGGGCTGGTTTTAGAATGGGTGCAGTTGACAGCAGAGACCATTATCAGTTTTATCGTAACAGGGTCATATCACAACTCTATTCAGGTTAAAGCCGTAATCAGAAAATTAAGGCATTTTTTCTCCTCATTTTTCCCCAATCAGAAACAGCTTTTGTGGGGCCCCTATGCCGTCAAGGATGAAGAAGGGAGCCCCCTCTCTATCTATTTATACAGTCTGGGAAGGGGGATTACCAGATTCCTAGAAGATCTAAGTGTCTGAATGTCTTGTGATATATGCTGTGCCTTACTTTTGAAATATAATTACTTGTAAGCTGCAGTTTTTACTGATGTGTTTTACCCATGTGTCCTGGCATTATTGGATGTGTGCACTGATAAAAATCAGTGAACCCTGACAACCCAATCCAACAACTTGGTCTTTCTCTACTTAACTGACTATTAGCAAGCCAGTCATTCTATTGATCTGTTGGGTTATGTCATAATGTACAGTTATGCCTGCTGAGTTCAACCTTTTTGTATACTGTAGCATTTTCCTATTGTGCTAAACATTTGTGAAATGATTTCTTTATATTCTTTTCTCGCTCTGTTAACCTTTAGCATGTGCCAGTATATTCCTACTGTGTTATACCTTCTAATATGATGTTTCTACATCCTTTTTGCTCTCTTTGAGTATTATTGTACTATTATTAATACTTTTGTGGAGTTTTTCTCCATGGGCCTCCGCTGAAAATGGACATCTATCCAGTCGGACTTTCCCGGTCAACAAATGTAAAATAATAAATAAAAAATAATTTTTACACACACACACATACACACACATGCATGCATAAGTCAAAGCAATACTAGATTTATACTTACTTCAACAAATAACAATATATTGTGCAACACTGGTATTGCCATATCAGATCAGTGACTGCTATTTAGCATTTGTCAAGCAGAGGTAAGTCACTTTTATTTACCTCATTGAGGACTGCGTGAATACCTGTCACTGTCCCTGATTTCACAGATATTCCCTGATTTTGCCTCATAATTTTGCTGTCCTTTGTTAAAAAGTTTTATTTGCTAGTATGTAACTCATTCAAAATTACAGACAGTCAATAAATCCAGACATCATAGCTGTATACTTCTTATTGTCCAAAAAATGCCTGCTGATGCAAAATGTGTTATTCTAGTAACTTTTTAAGTGAATTACAATAATGTTTAAAATGTGTTCCTCATTTTGAGCCTTCATTCTGCTATTAGTTTGGCACTGAAAAGAATTATTTAACAAAGATGTTGAGAGTTATAGTATCGGATGTTTTGCCAGTATTTATTAAACTCCATGAAAGAGAAACCATCCCTAAAGATCAGAAGCATTAGCTCTTCTTAAAATCCATGGTGGGCACTATGATCAGTCACTCTGATCTGCTGATCTCTCTAGTGCTTACCTTGCTCATGTTCATTATCAGCTTTCATCTAAAAGCGTCATATCACAGCCCTGTTCAGGTAAAGAATGTAATCAAAAATACATTTTTTCCTCATTTTTTTCCATAGCCAACAACAGCTTTTGAGGGGCCCCTGCACAGTCAAGGATGATTAAGTGGCCTCTGAAACCACTGGTACTGCAGGTACCTAAAGCTGGCTATGTTGTTAGTTTTAATGGCAGATGTCCACCAGCAGGGTTTAACTAAGCCAGGGGCATTATGTCAGTGGTAAAATATTTAATGGAATTGTGAAGCCTGTCACTTGACAAAACACTGTTACTATAACTAAATATCTTTGAGTTTTGAAGGAGCTATAAATAAGAGTTATTATTACCTTGTACTATGAACTGTCTGATAGTTTCTAATACTTTTCAGCCTTATTTCTATGTCATATCTGCTTGTTGATGCATGTTTTACTGGTGCTTTTTTCCCCGGGCCTCCGCTGAAAATGGATATGCTGTCTAGTCAGACTTCCCCGGTCAACAAATGTAAAATAAAATAAATAAAATAAATTGCCCATATGGTTTGTTAAGCATATAGGAGTACTGTACTAGCTTTTGTTGGTTTAACAGGCATGTTACAAAATATCAAAATAAGATAACTTGCTGTGGTTGGGGGCCCCCCAGGATCAGGGGGCCCCCAGCGACCGCAGGGTTTGCTGGTGCCTAAAACCGGCTGTGAGTACATTTTGTGATTTTTTTTTTCTAGTATAAATATAAACTGAGGGCAGTAGTGATTTTTCAATGGCAGGGTGTAATTTGCTGCTTCCTGAGGGGTACACATTATTGACTGGAGCTCTAGATACTTTCTTATTGGTATTTCACTTCTTCCACTATATCAAAACACTGATGGTAGCCATTTTCTATGTCTCCCAAAGATTTCAAGTAGCTAGAGAGCTGAAGCATGTGGGCTGAGTGGGGATTAGCTGTCATTTTTATTTATTTATTTATTTCACATTTGTTAACCGGGTTAGTCCAAATGAGTTTGAAAACAAACCCATTTTTAGTGGAGACCCAAGGGGGAAAAGCCCCAGCAAACATAACTAAAGATAAAGTGACAATATACAAATATTAAATAACAATCACAGTAGAAAATAAGTGTAAAAAGAAAACATTAGCTATTTGCATTACATTGACAGTAAGCAACCCATTTTCAGTGGAGACCCAAAGGGAAAGACCCCCAGCAAACATAAGCAAAAGTAAACATACAGGACAAAAACTATTAAAAACAGCAATGCAAATATGAAATTAATTATAAAGAGAAAAACAAAAGAAAAACAATTATGAACATTAAGGGTTGCATTGACAGCAGTGGTCAAAATGTACTACATATGAGAGTAAAAACAAAAAGATAATCGTTCAAAAGAAGGACAATGTATAGACATTCATAGGAAGTGGGGGATAAAAGATAAATAGTGTGGAGAATGGGAGGGGGAGAGAAAGGAGGGGGTTATAGTAGTAGAACTGAGGGTTTAGAAGGTTAGTTTAAGCAGAAGTTACTAAGAGAAAAAAGTTAGGAGATGCAACAGGTTATACCGTAGGTCAGATTAAGACTACATGTGGTCAAGGCAATGGCATAATTTCAAGTTTAGTAGGTGGGATTTAAGCTCCTTTTTAATACAGGGAAAGGAAAGGTTGGATCTAATATGGAGAGGGAGTTTGTTCCAATTTAGTGAGATAGAATGTTTGTAAAGTAGTTTGCCAATATTCCTTTTAGGTTTATAAACTGAGAGAAGATGCTGATCAGCACTCCGGAGAGGCTGGGGGAGGGGGGGAGTAGAGAGTAACATGGGAGGCGAGAGCAGGGTAGGCAGAGGGGTTGTTGAATATAGAAAGGTAGTGTGGATTTGCAATTGTAGGAGAAGGTGTGGAAATTCCAGCCACTGAAGTTTGTTTAGTGAGAGGCAGTGATGTGAAGAGAGTGGTTGGTTTAGAATAAATCTAGCAATTTTGTTGTACGTATGTTCCAGTTTCTGCAATGAGGTAGTCTGGATATTGGTAAGGATGGGGGAAGCTTATAGAAGTCCAGGTAAGAGAAATGCCTGTGCAAGAGTGTGTTTAGTGGCAGTAGTGTAGAAGTTTTTGTTCCTATAAAGTAGTCCAAGTTTTTGGTGTTTTTTTTTTCTTTGATGGCTTGTTGTATGTGCAAGTCAAATTTTAGTAGGTCATTAATTATTACAGGAGTCTGGTGTGTGAGGCAGGGAAAATAGTGGTGCCATCTAGGGAGGAAAGAGAAAAATTAGATTTAAGATGAGAGAGAGTCTAAGGTAGGAAGAGAAGGAGTTGAGTTTTCTTAGGGTTAAGGATTAGTTGATTGTTTCTGAGACATTTTTCAACAGAGGTAAAGGAATTCTGTGTTAGTGTGTATAGTTCAGAGATAGTATTGGAGATAGATAAGAGAGTAGTCATCTGTGTATTGTATTACAGATAAGAGACTGCAGGATGAATGTAGGTTGTTGGTAAAAATGCTGAAAAGGAACGGTCCAAGTATGGAGCCTTGGGGTACTCCTGTTTGAATAGCAAAGGAGGGTGACAAAGCCTGCTGCCATCTAGCAGCTTGTTTTCTGCCAGTAAGGTAGGATTGGAACCAGCCAAGAGTAGAAGGAGAGAGGCTTAGGTCTGAGACTTTGTTAAGAAGGATGGGATGAGATACAGTGTTGAAGGCTTTAGCGAGATCAAGGAATGAACAGGAGATGAGGAGGTTGTTGTCCCTAGCCTCTGCAACCTTTTGAGTAAAGGATACTAAGGCAGTCGAGGTACTGTGTTTAGGGCGGAAACCGTGTTGCGAGGGGGTGAGGAGATTTTTGTGAATGAGAGAGGACAGTAGTTGAGTATGTATACATTTTTCAAGGATCTTCGAGAGCAGTGAGAGTATAGCGATTGGTCTATAGTTAAAGGGTTCAACAGAGTTGCCACCTTTGTGCAGAGGAGTGGTATAGAAGGATTTCCATATTTCCGGTACGGTAGGTTCCTGAATGGAGCAGTTGATTAAGATAGATACAGGGTATGCAATAGAGTCAGCAGCAATTTTCAGAAATTGATGGGGGAGTTTATCAGTGGAGGGAAAGCATGTTTAATCAAGTTTAATCTCCACAAAATATCCATAAAAGTAGACTAAACGACTGCACTTGGAACCTTGGTGGTGTTTTCACTATATTGTTCATTTAATCAAATTTTATAACTTTTTACTATTATTATGGTCTGTCAGTTAAATTTGCTGGCTTTGTGTCTGAACAGTGACCTGGCTGTTTAAAGAGGGTGGCTTAATGGTTAAGGTGTTTGCCTTACAAACACAAGGTGCAGGGTTTGAGTCTCACAAGGGGTAATTGGCTAGGCTTAAAATGGCTCGCAAGGGCAGTTAGCTTAGTACTAACCTATGAACCTATGAATCTGATTGCACCCCTTGCTGAGGGCAGTAATGATTATTCTGTGACAGAGAATCATTTGCTGTTGGGGAGGAGGGTCAGGCATTATTGACTTGAGTTCTATCTACTTTCTTTTGGTTCTTTCAGTTCTTCCTCTCAGTTTAACTGCACAGTGATTTCAACACACGTCTGGGTGCTTTCACTTTCAAATTTGTTCTTAGGATCCTTAGTTAAATCCTCCTCCCTGTTATAGCTGTTTCAATGACTGACAAGCAGCAGAATATCTTTACATGCCAAATGTGATCTCATAGGCAGTGAAGGTAAATTATTTTTCTACCTACCTACATAGTGTGGTGTTCAAACCAAATTTCTCCATTCACAAACCAGTACCTTATATATGATCTGAAACACTATCTCTCAGAAGTTGCAAGAAAAGGCTCTGGTCTTGTCTAAGAGGCATGCTGCTCTTCATGTGGAGAAACTACACCCTGGATTTCCATTTCCCCATCCATTTCTCCAGCCAGCTGGGTTGAAATGGGCATTGTGAGACAATGTAGTACTTGCATTATATTACTGACAGCCATCTACTACTTAAATAAACTGATACTGTGTGAGATATGTAGTTATGTAATGTTATTTGAGACAAAGCTCTCTGTGATAACTGTAGTTATGTAATGTTATTGGAGACAAAGCTCTCACATGAAGCCTCCTCAAAAAACAAGCAGTTTGTCAGTACTATATACACTACTACACCACTTATACATAGTGGAAAATAAACGCATAGAACTACATACATTGAGGCTCTTAATAGCAACCTGCCTAGTCCACAAAGGCCTCCTAAATGTAATGTAAGAAACAGGTAAGTTCAGTAATCTGCACAGATTCACAATGGTACAGCACAGACAGAACTCACCATGAAACACACATGTAATGAGTTACATCAATTAATTTCAAAAGCTCATGAGGCATACTTCCACATAGTCCAAGATCCTAGTTATAGGTGAATCCGTAGTGAGGCAGAACAATGCACCATTCACCAAGCTGTGCAAGGAGAAGGACAGTTATCAGGTTGCAGGATGTGCCACATCACACGTGCACTCAGCTCCATGCACCACAAGTACACATATGATGCAGCCATTGTACATGTGAGTGTAAATGACTTGAGATGTACCTCCCTAGACTATATGAAGAGACACAAGATGGAGCTCTCAGAAAATGTATCTAAGGCTGGAATGAACCTGGCCTACACACACACACACACACACACACATATATATATATCAGCCTGAGACGTGATGGTAGACAGTCCTAATTGCTTAGACAGTGATGGCCTGCGTTTCTTCCCCCAAGGCTTCCATATCTTGTCCACTCCCATTGTGCCTTTTCTAAGTAATATCAGTCTTCTAAAACTTCCAACATAATTAAACAGAATCCGGACAACATTAACGTATTGCTACTCAATGCTAAGAGCCTAAATAAAAAACTCGATACCCTGCAGGCACTACTTACCCTGGAAAAAGTTGATATATGCATTGTCACAGAGACCTGGTTCAAGACCAATGAAAGCACTCCATCACTGCATGACTTCAATGCATATCAGTTTCATAGGCCCCTCCACATTAAACAAGTGCATTAAAGGCAGAAGTGTCTATATTCTTAAAAAATCTCACCTCCAGACTTGTTAGACAAGATAACAATCTGGAACTTCTCCATGTCCAACTTACTATGAACAAAATCCCTTATCACATCATAGCTAACTACAGGCCTCCTCTATGCACCCCTTGACCCATACCTCCTACCTAACCAGTATGAATTACCTTGTATTAAGTCAAACACCATTCTCCTAGGAGACTTCAACTATTCCTCCACAAAATGGGTGATATATGCATCCTCAAACATGTATGCCTAGAGATTTATAGACTTCATCAATACAAATTCTGTGGACAACTTAGTCCACACCCCAACCAGGAGTGATAAATTACTGAACTTGGTCCTTACCAAACTGAGGCAGCTCTGCTTCCCACCAATGATCAGACCCAAGTCAGTCACATTCACTGTAAGACCGAAGCCTGAAGCATCCACCAGTTCCCTGTTATTCAGCGACTATGCGAGGGCCAAGAAGGCTAAGTTACAAAAACTGGGCGATAACCTAACTAAATTCAAAAGCCCCTCCACCTTGATGACCCCACTGCTTACACATGATCCTTTACTGACAAATTCAAAGCACATATAAATATGTGCATGGATGTATCTGTCTCCCTCAGAAATAAATACAATGCCAAATTTAAAAATAAACCCCTGCGAAGGACCCCTAATATAAACGGGATCTATACTAACAGAAAAAAACTCATTGCAGGTAAAAATAAATTTAACTCACAAGAAGTTATAAATGTTGCTGCTAATGAGCCAGATGAAATCGCCCATAAAAATAGCCACCCAGGTAAAAGATAACCACAAATGCCATGGCACTTCTATGGGCTAGGCTTGTAAAGGCTCCATGGCCGTTGGCCTAATACACACCTATGAACCATATATGCACTATTGCAAGGATATCAATTTTCATTGCACGCATTATATCTAAAGGTATAATGTGCAGATCCAAGGATGAAATTGTTCCACTGTACTTGGCACTCACTAGGCTAATCATTGAGTATAATGTCCATATACCTGTCACAAATGAAATGACCACAATACTTTCTAACTAAAATAAGTCAAGGGCCTAAATTGTGAAAACTATACTGACTGTCTTAAAACCTTGTCCGTCTTCTTGGTATCATACAGGTTATTAAGAGATGACCTCTGCCTTGCATATAGATCATTAACAAACAATATTCTGTCAAAACTATTACACATTTGTAAATCCATTGGTGTCATAAAAACCCACTCATGGGATCTAAATTTATTTTTCAAAATTAATAGAACAGATGCAGAGGCTCTGGGAACTATGGTTGGGTGGCACGATGCCATGGTAATCCTATGGGCTAGACTTGTAAAGGCTCCAGGGCCATTAGACTAGTACACACCTATGAACCTATTAAAGGTCTGCTTAAAGCACTTGTAATGGTGGACACCACCAAACAACCTCAACATAGGTTGTTCATTCTTAAAATGCCTACTGCTAGACACACTTACCATGGATGTGTGTGTGCTGGGATGGAGAGCACTATTTAGAGATGACAGTCCAGGTAAAGTGGACAGCACTGCAGACCTAAATGCACATAAATGTATTGGAGATGAGGACAGTTACCTGGGATTGCAGGCTTTCTCCATTGCGCACTATCCACTCAAACAACATGGAACATTAACAAGCAGGGCAGAACAAAACCCATAGAGGGTTTGGGAATGGAACATATCTTCACATCACTCTACGACTCCAATGCCTATTCCTGTGAAGTCAATGTCATTGTAGACAGGTTAAGCAGACAAATTTTCCTCCCACATGTAAGGTCTCTACATACATCAATAACACAGAAGATTTTTTCATCACTGGGGCAATTCAACCTTCATTACTAAATGCAGCAACTTTTCCTTACTGTCTCATTAGGGACACATATCCAAAGATTTGTTGGTCCGCATTTGGCCCCCATGCTCTTCTATGCATTCCCACCAATTACTCTCCTTTTATATTCCATACAGAAAGCCAAGAAGTGCAAAGAAAAGGTGATTCTCATAGTCCTGTTCTGACCATGTCTGATATGTTTTCCTCTGCTTTGGCTTCACTTGATAAGGAAACGTCTTCTACCACAGCACCCAAAATCGATGTTCCACCCATCTAGGCAGCATCATTTGCACATGTATTCCCTTCAACTAAGTGCATGTTTTTTTCTGCTTCTGGTAATGGCCATGGACCCTTCGTTCCCTCCCACAGTAGTTAAACACATTACAGCGTTTCAAAAACCTACCACTAGAAAGATGTACAGGATTAAGAGGTACATATTTTCAGCATGGGAAATCAAATACAGATTAGACCCTTTCTTAGCACTTGTTTTGTCTGATTTATTCTTCCTTACAAAAAAGGTTTTGATTCAGGATCCATTTTTTCCTCAACAAACTGAACATGACCATTATTTTCTTTTTTAATCGGGAATTTTCATCACCTTCCCTTACTTCTCACAAGTTATTCAAAGCCTTCCAGAAAGGACTCTTCCATTTCAGGCCTTCTTTTTACCAACTGGCTCCCCCATGGGAGGTGAATTTTGCTTTAGAAAAACTTGCACTGCCTCCCTTCAAACCAGCCCCCATACCTAACTTGAAATTTCTGTCTTGGAAGATCATATTCTTGGTTGCTATCACTTCAGTGAGAGAAGCATATCAGAATTACATACCCTATTCCTATTTCCATATATAATTTCCTACAAGAACAGAATTTCTGCAAACTAAACCTTCTTTCATGCCAAAGGTAGCAACTTAATCAAACCTGAACCAGTTTATTAATCTACCTGTGCTTTTCCCCAGTATTCAGTAAAGGAGAACACAAAGTGCATTGTCATGACCTACACAGCCACCTTTTATTTTACTCAGATAGAACTTATGGCTTTGGAAAGGACAACCATTTCTTTCCTTTGGACCTTCAAAAAAAGCAGAGTTTCCAAATTAACTTTATCAAAATGGCTTATGGATTGCATCCTTTTTTGTTATACTTCTAATAAGAGTTTTTTGCGAAGCAAACCCAAGAATTTCCTCAATAATCTACTATTGGATGTAGAAGAAGAGTAGGAATTTGCATGCAGATCCTTAAGGAGAATAACAACAACCAAACAGAATGTTACATTCATAAAGCTGAAGACAGTATTGTAAGAACTAAGTCAACACAGGAATGGAGAAAGGAAATGATTGCAAGTAAGGGTACGGGAAATAGGCAAGAAGGGCTGATATTTACTGAAGAATATTAATGAAGGAACTAATATACTGAGAGCAAATAACAGGAAAAGGTAATAAATGGGAAGAGACCAAGCAGGAATTTGATTTGCAGGTTAGAAATTGCCCTCTCTACCAGGGATTTTTATCAGGGGTATAGGCAAAGAGAAGTATTATGCTGGCATATATGCATATTCCACCTAAAACTGCTATAATGAAGCTTAAGAAAAAATTGGGAGAAATAATCAGGGACTATTAATTATAGGTGCAATTTGATTTACAACAGCGAGAATGTATCTGGGGGACCTAGAAGGGAAAATATAATAAAAGGGGGTACATTTATGAAGAAATTCATGAAAATATTTGGTATGGAAAATGTGAATTCAGTCGTAGAAAATTGGAGGGACTATACATATTATTTCCCAAGGTACAATAACTGGGCTAGACTAGGCAAAATTATATTTCACAGGAGAATGTTCATTTAATTTAAAGCTTCAACACACATCCAATAAATATTTCAGATCGTGCACCAATAACAACTAAGATAAAAATTCAGGGTAATGAAGTAAAAATGAGACACTGGTGCTTCCCCATCTACTTGTTAAAAAGAGAGGAGTTTAAGGAATGTGTAGTGGAAATTATTGAAGAGATATTAGGGAAGATAGATATTTCTTCAGAAGTTATAGCTAGTGAGTGGTATAAAATGCAAGTGGCCTTTAAAAATAGGGAATAAATAAAACAAAAAGGATATGGTTAAGAAGTAACAGGACTTGTTTAGAGGAGCTCCCAAAAGTTGAAGTATTGCAGATTGAAGTGAATCTCACACAAGTAGAGGCACAACTACAGAGTGCTAAAGTGAAAATAAGATACTATGCATGAGTTTAGAAAATTGCTAAGCACCTGTTTTTTGATAACTCCAAAGCACAAGCACGTTTAGCACAATAATGAAAAAAAGTAGAAAAGGTTGCTGCCAAACCTAGGGAGTCTATAACAAGAAAAATAACCAGAAAATCTGTAGCGGTATTATAGATATTTAAGAAATTTATGAACATTTGTATAAAACAGAGAAATATGGAAATCAAGAAAGAGCACAAATGGAAATATTAAGTCTGCCAAGGTTAGAGGTAGATGAGGCTCAACAATTAGCAGTTAAGACAAGAGGAAATTAAATAAAAATAGTGAAGTACAGTCAATCTGCAGGAAAGTCTCCAGGGTATAGGGAAAGAGAAAAGGATAGAGAGTCCTAAATGAAAGGCCAACTCTGTTAGATTGTTTAGTCTAGAAGTGAAGCAGCTGTTAAAAAAAAGATATTTAGTAGGGCATATACAATGTTGTATGATAACTAAATGCAACTAAGTCTACAAGGTATAGGATTTTTGCTTGGAAGTATTTGCATAGGTATTTTTATACCCACAAGCAACTGTTTTCCTCAGGTAGATAGAGACTGCTAGAGGTGTGATGGAAATGAGAGAGCTAATTGGGAACATGAGTTTTGTGAATACAATCACTTGGAAGACTTTAAACTCCCTCACAGTACTTTGTCAGAAATGTTTAGGGATCAAATAATTGTAACTAAGGAAAACATTGTTTTGAACTGTGACTTAAAATCTACATTGCCTAGATATGTTAAGGCCTTGCTAAATGTAATTATATTGGCTACCAAAAGCAATTAATGAAAAATGGAAATCAAAATATAAACCAACCATAAATGAAATACTGAATATTATAAAGGAGGTAAAATAATTGGAAGTTGAATATTTTGTAAAGGGAAGAGCTAATTACATATTGATTAATAGCATTTGTAGGAACAATATGTCTATAATAATGTTCAGAACAAAGTGAAATTTAAGGCAATGTAGGATATGAGCAGTTTATGTAATGCTGCAGTGAATGATAATTGGTAAAGAAAACGTACATGTACAATGCATGAAACTCATCAAAAATATGTAGAATGGTTTTGCTTTCTTTTTTTTATAACTGTGGATGTGCCCATGTTATTATTTAAATGTATGAATTTAAAGGAGCTCTCGGATTATGTAGCCTAGGCAGGTATGACCCTACCCCTGAGCAGCATCCTACCATCACCCAGAAGGATACCACAGTACAAGCAAAAAATGATTGATTTCAACAATTGGCTAAGATTCTGGTGTCATTCTAGGGGGATCCAGTATCTGCCTAGGATGACATGATTGACAGACCTTGATGCTTTGCCAGAGATGGCCTGCATCTGTCACCCCTGGGCTTCCAGATACTGGCCAAGGCTCTTCTATAGTGCATTTTTTAGGTGGTGTTCCAAAGACTAAATTACCACCGTAACAGCTACAAACAAATGCAATTTGAGGGTCATGCTGCTGAACACTAGAAGTCTAAATCTCAAAATGCACTCACTCAAAGTACTCCTTAAAATGGAGAACATCGACATTTGTGCTGTAACAGAGACCTGGTTCAAGGCAGCAGAAAGCACCCCTACACTACTAGACTACAACTCATTCCACACCTTTCAGCCCCAGAATTTGGACCAAAGCTCCAAAGATGGTGGTGTTTCCATATTCATAAAGGATGCGCACACCTTCTGACTGGTAGCCCAACATAACACATCTGAGATACTTCAGGTCCAGCTAACATTGGGTAAGACAGCGATTCAGGTTGTAGCCTGCTATAGGTCCCCAACCATGTCCCAAGATTCACACTCCACATTCCTAAGCACCCTGGAGAATATTAGGGTCCAACGTAACACTCTCTTACTGGATGACTTCAACTACCCCTCCATTAACTGGGAAAACTACTCATGTACCAATACACTTGCCCAACGCTTTCTGGAATTCATTAATTCCAGTGCCCTGGACCAGCTCGTTCTTAGCCCCACTAGAGGTAGCAACATCCTTGATCTGGTCATTACTAACATGGGCAACCATTGCTCTACACCAATAGTCAACTCCTCCCTGGTTAGATCTGATCACAAGCTAATCACCTTGGAAATCCACATCCCTCCCACCCCCCACCCCCACAAGGGTAACCACCATGAAAAACTTCTCCAAAGCTAACTTTGGGCTCCTAAAAACAGAGGTGGCTAACTTCACGGCACCCATGCAAATGGAGAATAGTTGCATGACCACCAGATCATACACCAATGCACTGTACAAACATGTACACAAATGTATGGATCTCGCCATACCCAATAGAACTAAGATGCTCTCCTCAAAAAAAGGAAGCCAATCTGGTGGTCTCCTACCATAAACAAACTCTACAACAGAAGGAGGGAACTGATGCTGAATAAGGTGAAGTCCCAAGACTGGAAAAACTCCCTTATCAGCCTCAACAAAAGGTTGAGATCCCTCATCAAATCCTCCGAAACTAGCTATGAAAACAGAATTGCAGCAGATAGTAAAGACAACCACAAGGCCTTCTATAGTTATGTAAAGAATCTCCATGGCAAAACCCAGATTTGCTCTGAGCTACTGCACAATGGTACCTCCTATACTGACCCAACAGATATTGCAAATATGCTGGCGGACAGATTCAGTGCTAACTTTACCCCTCCCCCCAAAGGACCAATCACAATACCAGTAGATTGCCAGGCACCCAATATTACTGCTGCACAGGTTAAAACAGCACTGTCCAAGGCCAAGAATACAGCTTCTATGGGACCTGACAATATCCCTGGCTGTGTTCTACATGAACTACAGAGTCAACTGGCACCTCACCTGTGTGCCCTTTTCAATCACAGGCTCACCTCAGGCTTTGTCCCTACTGAGTGGCGCACTGCTACAATCATCCCTCTCCACAAAGGAAGAGTGACTAGAGACCCCGGGAACTATTGCCCCATTAGCCTGATGAGTCTGATATGCAAAGCTATGGAACGCATCATAATGGACCTAATAAACAAGGATATAGGGACTCTTCAAACTCTGGATCCTACACAGTTTGGTTTTGTGAATGGTAGATCATGCCTGCTCAACATGGTCAACTTCTTTGAGTCAGTCACCAAAGCTGTGGATGAAGGTAAGGTGGTTTATACAGCCTACCTTGATCTCGCCAAGGCCTTTGATACCATTCCCCACTCAGGAATTTTAGAAAAACTTACTAAGCTAGGCATCAGCCCCTATATCACTAGGTGGGTTGCAAACTGGCTCACAGATAGAACCCACAGTGTGAAAGCAGCTGACTCCAAATCAGACTGCTGACCAGTCATGAGTGGATTCCCACAAGGTTCGGTCCTGGGTCCTCTCCTGTTTGGTATCTACTTCTCTGAAGTCCAGGCCAATGCAAAGGGACTCTGGCTATCAAGGTTTGCAGATGATTGAAAGTTGGGAGCTATTATTAACTCCCCAAGTGATGTTGACATCATACAGAAAGGCCTCAATGAGACCAACGACTGGTGTCAGAACCATGGCCTTAAGCTCAATACCAAAAAATATGTCTTCATCCCCTTTGGGAAAAACCTGGTTCCCTTGAATTACCACATTGATGGTAGTCCACTGAACACAGAAGACGTTATAAGAGATCTGGGAACACAGGTTGACAGCAACATCTCTTTTGACCACCACATTGCCACTGTGGTCAGAAAGTCCTTCTATGTGGCACATCTCATTACTAAGGGTTTTGCATCCAGGAAGAAAAGGTCATTGTCTAACTCTACTCTTCCCTCATTAGGCCAATCATCGAGTACAATGCCCCATTTGGCATGTACCTCACTAGAAACCTGCAACAACTGGAGAGGCCACAAAAGTACCTCACAAAGAGGATCCTAGGCCTTAAACACTTATCCTATATGGACAGACTCAAAAAACTCCAACTATTCTCCGTCTTATATCACCTAGTTAGAGGCGATCTCTGCTTGACTTACAAAGCTATGTCTGACCCAGCTCTGTTAGAAATGCTACATCTAAAGAAATCCCAATCCCTCCACAACACATGCTCCAGAAACCTCAACCTCATTACCACAATCAACAGAACATGCTGCAGGGACAGGTTCATAATCCAGAGACTGCCCATGCTATGGAATAGACTTCCCATACATGTCAAGCAGAGCACCTCACTGGCCCTCTTCAAGAGAAATCTTGATGAGTGGATGGGAAATAGAAAATTCACCCCGGGGATCACTCCAGTGGCTTTACTCGACAGAGGCACTAGGAACTAAGGTTTGGTGACACAATGACAGGGTAATCCTATGGGCTAGGCTAGTAAAGGCTTCAGAGCCATTAGCCTAATACACACCTATGAATCTATGAACCTATAAGATGTTTATAAAAAAGTAATATTGTAATTTTGAAGAGCACACTACTTTTGTTTCAGAAAACATAATTGTGTTTTAATGTGGCAGCAACGTCCCATACTCTACCCTGAAATTTGTAAACATTTTATGGAGTGTAATATACCCAAGACATCTACCTCCACCATCTAAGAAAGACTGTTGAAAATCTGTCATTCATGTCAGTGAACTGTTTCATCTGAGCTAGTTATGGTTGGAACACTCCTGCTTCTGTTTATGTTTTTTATTGCAGTGTACCCGAATGCTTTCTTACTTAGGCAGTTTAAAGGGGCCTACTTAAGCTGTACCATTTTAGTTCCTATCAGGAAATGAGGTAGTTTTATGTTTTTTTTTTTTTTAATATATCAAAGCCTTTAGTCTGTCTTCCTCTTTTTGCCCATATTGTCTTAGTCTTGGGCATCAACAGCATTTTTTGATTTCCAATCATAGAACATCCTCAGGCTTCAATCTCAACAGAATACAAAATTACTTAGTTTCTAGAGGGTTTTACACAAAGGAAGATTTGAACAAGGTACAGAGTTGGGGAGGCTAATACAGAAGGATTCAAGAGAGAAAGGACTACACTAATACCAAAGAAATGTAACTGGACCTGCAGCCTGTGTCCCTGCTTCTTCTTTCTCCTACACCCCACAAATCATGCAGCAAAAGTCTAAAAATTCCAATTACTACACAATCAAATATTTTTAGCATCTCTCATTGAAATTTTGTTCTCTTAAATACAGACTGATTATATATACAGTCATAGCCTAGTAGCGCTTGTCTTATTTTAAACAAGTTTATTAAATTGTCACTTAAAACACAGGCAAAAATACATTAACAGAAAAGAAAACAAATATTTTTTTTGCATACATTATACAATGCATATATGTTTTCTTTCTTTATAGCAACTGTCATACACTCCAAAATTACACGTCTTGTTTAATTTTGTCACTCTTAAACTTCATTGCTGAACATTTTTCTGCATGTATTGTTCCCACAACTTACATTTATTTCTATGTAATTTCCTTCTTCCCTTTTTAAAGATCTCATTTTAAGTTATTTTATCTCTTTAAACTTCAGTTACAACTAGTCTGAATTTTGATTTCCATTTTCTAGTAATTGCTTTTTTGGCAGCCAGTAACATTAAACTTAATAAGGTGTTAACTATGTCTAGGCAATTCAGATCATGTTGTCCAGCTGAAAAGACTTGTTTCCTTAGTTACAATAATTTACTCCACCAATATTTCTGATAAAGTACTCTGTAATGTAGTTGTAAAATCTACATTTAAATCTAACAAATTATCACATTCCCATAAAATATGTTCCCAGTTACCTCTCTTTACCTTCACACCCCCAACATTTGCAATCCACCTGAGGGTTTTTTTTTAAGCCTACTTGAGGAATAAAAATACCTATGCAAACACAAACAAACAAAGATTTTAAATCTTCTGGACTTGTTGCACACTTGAGAGCCATACATATGTCATTCCATTGTTCCTTTGCAAACTACTTTTCCAGACCCTCTTCCCAATCTCTTTCTAACCTCATCTAATTGATGCTTATAGTTATTTTGCAATATTTTATATGCCTTACTAGTTATCCCTATTTAACAGCAGCTTCTGTTCTAAGTTTGACTAAAACTTTACTAGATCTGGTCTTTCATTTAGGATCCCCCTGTTTTGTTCTCTTTACCTATGCTTTGATATCAATCCTTGGTAGAGAAAGCAGTCTCTTAACTTGCAGTGCAAACTTCTGCTTAGCCTCAACTCTTTCTATTATGGTCCCTTCTCTACTTATTTGTTACTAAAGTCTTGGTTCCTTTGCCAGTTTTCTCCAGTAAAATGCATTCCCATCCTGCATATTTTCTCTACCCTTACTTGCAGTCATCCATATTGACAAAACTCATTTCTCTTTTTCCATGTTGACGTAGTTCTTAGAATACATTTTTCAACTTTCTGAATATAATACACTGTATGGTTACTGTTATTTTTCCTAAGGATCTGAATCCAAAATCATACTCTCTCCTTGTTTCTAGTAACCTCATTTCATCATCATCCCTTTCTACTTTGATTTTAAACTTCTGCTTGTTTTGAGGGGTAGTGGTGTGTGTGTGTGTGTGTGTGTGTGTGTGTGTGTGTGTTTTGAGGGCTTTCAATAAAACCAAAAGTTTTTTTAAGATGTTACATAGGCTCAAATGGATACGACAAGAAACAACTGTATAAAAAGATCAACCTACCAAATAATGTATGCATGTAACACAAAAGCTGGAACTAGACAATTAACCAAAAAGCTGTTACACATAAAAGTTGGGAATAATAACTTTTTAACACAATGATGCTTTCTGTAATGTCTTTAAATGTCAATGATCTCACATATAAATACAAAAAGGAAGAATAGGGAACTATGTTAAAAATGTAGAGTGTAAATAGCTATGCTACAGGAGACACACTTGGAAAGAACTAATCATGTGAATCTGATTAAAAAAAGATTTTCAGGATGGTTATTCAGCGGAATACCTGGGACAAAGGAAAAGAGGAGTACTTATATTGCAAGAGGTGCTCCAACAGTCATAGAAGAGGATAAAAATGATAATAATGATAGAAGGGACTACTGGCAAGGGAGAAGGATTACAGTGGCATGTATTTATATTCCACCTAAAACTACTACAATGAAGCTTAAGAAAATTCTGGGAGAAATAATTAGCTTTTAGCAAGGAATATTATTTTTATTTTAACATTTGTTAACCAGGAAAGTTTGACTGGGACAGAGCCCATTTTCAGTGGACGCACAGGGAGAAATGCTCCATGTGCATTTCTTTGGAATGTGGAAGAAAACCAGAACACCCAGAGGAAACCCACATGAACAAAGGGAGGACATGCAGACACCACACAGAAGACACCCTAGCCAAGAATGAAACAGGAGATCCTCTTGCTGTGAGGCAACAACAGTAATTGCTACACCATTGCACCATCCAAAGTCTTTGTACCTTACTTACATGTGGGAACTAGAATTTGATTTGCAGCAGTGAATATGTGTCTGGGGTGCCTATAAAGGAAAATACAACAAAGGAGGGTAGTTTTTTAAGAAATTAATGAAAATATTTGGCATGGAAAATGTGAATTCAGTACAAGGAGTTCAGAGTGAATTTACATATTATTAAAAAACCTCAGGAAGCAAATAAAATAAAAACACAAACCAGTGACCCAATAAAATTAAAATTTATTCGTTCTCTGACATCTCGGCCAGTTTGGCTCGAGAGTTTTTTGGCTGATGCGAGCTTGGTATAAGGCCAGTTCGGTTCCAAGGACAGAACCAATAACCCATCGTAAGGAATGAACGAAGATCAACAACACAGATGGAACGTTATGGTAAGGCATAACTTGTTTATATGCACCCAATAACTATTTCAGACCATGCACCAATAATAAATAAAATAAAATCACAGGGTAATGAAATAAAATGATATTCTGGTGCTTTCCCACCTATCTGTTGAAAAGAGAGGAATTTAAGAAATAGGTAGTGGAAATTATTCAGGAGTTATTAGAGAAGATAGAAATTTCTTCTGAAAATAGGGAGTGGGATAAAATTAAAGTGAAGTTTACAAATAGGGTGGAAATAAAAGAAAGGGAGATATGGTTAAGAAGTAACAAGAATTATTTAGAGGGACTGCAAATGTTAAATTATTGCAGAATATGGGGAATCTCACAGAACAAGAAGAGGAGTGAATGCAGAATGCTAAGCATAAAATAAGGGATTACCTCGATGGTATGTATGAGTTTTGAAAGATTGCTGTTAAGCAACTGTTTTTAATAAATCTAGAGCATAAAAACTTTTAGCACAATGGCTCAAGCAACAGAAAACAGAAAAGGCTGTCAACAGTCTTAAGGAGCCTACAAGGACGATAACAAGAGATCCTGTAGAGGTATTAGAAATATTTTGGAAATTCTATGAAAGTCTGTATAAAGTAGAGAAATATATATAATAAGAAAAGATACAAATGGAAATGTTTGTGGAATAATTAAATATTTCAAGGTTAGAGGTAGACAAGGTTCAATTACAGTTACGATAGGAGGAGATGAAATATAAATGGTGATATATAACCAGTCCACAGGAATGTCCCCAGGAATAGATGGTATTCCTGTGGAAGTTTGGAAGCTAGGAGGGAAAAAAATTATATGGAATATAATGATAGTAATATTAAAGTTAGTACGTTTACAACAGTCTCTGGAAAGGTGTAATTTGGGTGTTTGGTTAGAGTGCCTTAGAATAGAGGTGGGAAGATAATCAATTAGGGAGTCTGGTAAGGTAGTTGGGCTATGGTAGAGGTTGGGAGAGTTAATGAGAATCCAGTCAAGAGTAGAGCTGGATGACAAGTTTTTATGGAAGCGGGTGGGGGATGTTATCAGTTGATGGACTCCAAGGAGGTTTATACTAAATTGTGGAGAGTCAGTTGTAAGTTTGGACTAGTCTATACTGACATCTCTGAAGATGAGGGCTTCAGAGTGTATTTTATGGGAAAACTAGGAGAGGATATTTTCTAGGGTAGGGATATTGTTTCCTGGAGGGATATAAATGGTAGTGATGGCAAATTTCTTATGTGGGTTAAGGTGGCAGTTTAGAATGATTAGTTCAGCTGGGTGGAAGTCAGGGATAGGGATGGTGAAGGGTGAGAGATTAAGGTTGTCTGAGTAGAGGATGGCTACTCCTCCCCCTTTTTGGGGGCATCTGTCGGACCGGTAGATATTATAACCAAGTGGGAGAATTTCACTGTTTCTGATATGGAAGGTTTTGTTTAACAGTATTTTAGGAGGAGGAGAAATACCAGCATCCTGAAAGAAAGTAGTGATAGCTGTAATACCTAAAAAGGGTAAAGACCCATCAGATCCAGCTTCAACAGGCATATTTCAATAGTAAACCATGATTATAAAGTGTTTATGTCTCTAATGATTAAAAGAATGGCAAAAGTAATGTCAAAATTGATAGATTTGGATCAATGTGGTTTTGTGGAGGGGACAACATTAACAGTACATTAAAAAATAAATAAAAAAAGCATTAACAGAAGATTGATGATCCAGAATGTAGCATAATACAAGAAAATACCACTGTTGATGGGTCTTGATGCAGAGAAAACATTTGACAGAGTAAGATGGAACTTTATGGGCAGGGCAATGGAAGCATTTGCATTCCCTCATAAAATTATAAGCTTGATTAGCAGGATATATGAGGGATTGAAGGCAAAAATTAAAGTGGATGGGTTCCTCTCTGATAATTTCTGTTTGAGCAGAGGAACCAGGTAGGGGTGCCATCTTTCCCCTTTGTTTTTTGCATTATATATAGAACCATTGGCAAAGAAAATAAGGGACTAAAAATTTCAAGGATATAATTGTTGTGGTAATCAAGAAAATATGGCTCTATTTGCAGATGATAATATTTTATACCTGATAAAACCAGAAAAGGACATTTCAGTGTTGTGGAACATTTTGAGACAGTTTCAGATCTTTTCAGAATACAAAATTAATGAAGCTAAAACAAAGGCAATAGCTGTAAATGATGTACCCACACACAAATTGGTTCTACAGTATCCATATTTATGGGGACATGATAAAATGAAGTACTTAGGAGTATGGATTAAAATGATTCTGGTGTAGCAGTTAAGGATATGTGGGAAGACACAAAAAAAAATATATAAAAACTGAGAAATTGGAAGCTCTGTTATATGGATATGGATAGTAAGATACAAGCAATTAAAATGTTTTTAGTCTCTTTAGTCTTATACACAGGTCACACATACTTTTATCAACCAGAGGAAAAGTTGTGGATAGCAATTAATAAAGAGCGGAAGGATTTTATCTGAGGGGTGAGGACAGCAAGATTCATTCAATAGTACAAGGCGACTTCGGATTATCCAATTTGAAAGGGTATTTCAGAGCTACACAGTTAAGGTTCCTATACATAGCACAAGCAAAAACCTGTAATTCAAAGAGAAAAGGGATGATGATTAAATGGGGGGGGGGCTCAAGAAACAAGGAGTGACTGGGATTTTGGATGCAGGTCTTTAAGGAGTATAACAATAATCATACAGAATATATTTATTTATTGACATTTGTTAACCAGGTTGGTCCAACTGGGCCAGTAGCCCATTTTCAGTGGAGACCCGAAGAGAAAAGCTCCAGATTACAAAGAAATTTCAGATTAAAATTCACACTCAAAAGCATTTACAGTACATATAATAATTCATACTTCGAGATAGTACAAAGTTAGAAGTACATGAGTGAAAAAGTAAAAAGGTTAGAAACAAAACACATAGTGCATAAACAAATAGCATTTGTCCAAATAGATATAGAATAATATACATCACAAGATTGAAATCTTCACTATTGAGAGGATGAGTTAACCAGGTAAACACATAGTAGGTACTAGTTTAAAAATAGGGAGAGAGTATTATAAATTTACAAGTGGTGGGAATATGAAGCGGGAGAGTAGTAGAGATTAGGTTGGGTCATGGCAGGGGCAAGTCTTGGTGTTGAGAAGGTGAAGTTTAAGTTCTTTTTTAAAGTGTAGTGAGTGGGTAATGGAGCAAATGTGTATAGGAAGTTTGTTCCAAGCTTGGGCAACAGACCATTTATATAGAAGTTTGGCCACATTTTTTGGATGGTAAATATCTAGAAGTTGCTGGTTAGAGGTACTTATGGTCCGAGATGGGTAGTAGGTGGATATGAGGGAGGATAGAGCAGGACAAGAAGATGGTTTATATAGAATAGTGTGTAATATTTGAAATTGTGACAGTAGAAGTTGTTGGTGGAGTTCAAGCCATTAGAGACCGTTTAGTGCTAGGCAGTGGTGTGAGTTGTAAGTAGAGTTCATAATGAATCAAGCTATTTTGTGGTATGTTTGTTGAAGTTTGAGCAAGGCTGTGGACTGAATATTAGAATTGGGGCAGCGTATAGAAGGGAGGGGAGGAGGAGCACCTGTGCCAGGGAAAGTCCTGCTTTGGAGTTTAGGAATTTCTTGTTGTGATATAGTAAGCCTAGTTTCTGGTGTGTTTTTTTAATACGTTGAAGTAAGTGAAGGTTAAAATTAAGTTCTTCATCAATGATGACAGCTAGGAGCTTTGTGTGGGGTCCGGGTTTTATGATAGTGTTATTGGAGGATGTAATAGTGAAGGTAGATTTATGATGAGAGAGGGAACAGGGGAGAAAGAGCAAGAGTTTGGTCTTTTTAGGCTTAAGGATGAGTAGATTATCAGACAGCCACTTTTCAGTGGATAGAAAGGTATTTTAGGTTAAGGTAAGAAGTTCAAAGATATTGCTGAGGTAGAGATTAGAGTTGAGTCATCTGCATATTTGATGAAGGAGAATTGTTGGCAGGATGTGTATAGTTCATTAGTGAAAATGTTAAACAGGAGGAGACCCAAGATCGAACCTTGTGGTACTGGAATATAGGGAGAGCAGGACAAGAAGTCATCTGACAGATTGCTGCCTACAAGAGAGATATGCTGCCTACAAGAGAGATCGCAAGAGAACCAGGCTAGGGAGGTAGCAGATAGGTTGAGATTAGCAAGTCTGGATAGCAGTATAGGGTGACAGACAATATCAAAAGCTTTGGATAGATCAAAAAAGAGACAGGATATAACTTGGTTGCTGTCACCGGCCTCAGCCATGGTATAGGTAAATGACAGAAGGACAGTAGTTGTGCTATGCTTAGGACAGAAACCATGCTAAGTGGAAATGAGAAGGTTATGCTGGAGGAGATAGCTGAAAAGCTGTGAATGAATGCAGTTTTCAAGTATTTTATTGAGAGGGCTAGGATGGTGATGGATCTGTAGTTAGATGAGTAAGCTGAGTTTCCTCCTTTATGGAGGGGGGTTGTGAAAAAGGATTTCCAAATTAGAGGAACAGTTGCTTCTTGAATTGATCTGTTGATGAGAATGGATACAGGGTAGGCTATAGATTCAGCAGCTAGTTTGAGGAAGGTAAAGGGGAGATTGTGGAAGGAGAGCAGGGATTCAGCTTCAGAAGAAGTGTTTTGATGTAGGAAGTGGGAATGGGTTAAAAGGAGAAGAGGTTTTTGTTGAGAGGGTGGGGGGTAGAAGGAGAAGTAGGTTAGAATTGGAGGGAGTGAGTATTTGGGCTGTATCAATGAAATGTTTGTGGCGGAGGGTAGCTGTCTCTAGTGGAGATTTATTTGGGAAAGGGGAGGGGTTGGAAGGGTGGTCTGGAGAAAGAATATTGTTTAGAGTCGACCAGAATTTATGTGGGTTGGATTTGCCATTGAGTTGGGCAGAGTTATAGTAGGTTTTTATGTCCTTATTGATTTGTTTCTTGACAATATTCCATAGTTCTCTATAATTATGTAACAGGGGTAGTTTTTTTTTTAAGCCAGGCTTTCCAAGCATGATCTCTTTTGTGCATAAGGAATCTGGTGTCTTTGGAAAGCCAGGGAGCATAATTTGTTTTGATTCTAATTTTCCTGGATGGGGCAAGGGAGTTGAGGGTGTCCAGGAAAAATTCTATTAAACGTACTCACTGTGTCATCAAGAGGGAGTTACCAAAGTATGGACCAGTCAATATTAGACAGTATGGAGATGAAATGAGTGATATTAAAGTTAGTACGTTTACAACAGTCTCTGGAAAGGTGTAATTTGGGTGTTTGGTTAGAGTGCCTTAGAATAGAGGTGGGAAGATAATCAATTAGGGAGTCTGGTAAGGTAGTTGGGCTATGGTAGAGGTTGGGAGAGTTAATGAGAATCCAGTCAAGAGTAGAGCTGGATGACAAGTTTTTATGGAAGCGGGTGGGGGATGTTATCAGTTGATGGACTCCAAGGAGGTTTATACTAAATTGTGGAGAGTCAGTTGTAAGTTTGGACTAGTCTATACTGACATCTCTGAAGATGAGGGCTTCAGAGTGTATTTTATGGGAAAACTAGGAGAGGATATTTTCTAGGGTAGGGATATTGTTTCCTGGAGGGATATAAATGGTAGTGATGGCAAATTTCTTATGTGGGTTAAGGTGGCAGTTTAGAATGATTAGTTCAGCTGGGTGGAAGTCAGGGATAGGGATGGTGAAGGGTGAGAGATTAAGGTTGTCTGAGTAGAGGATGGCTACTCCTCCCCCTTTTTGGGGGCATCTGTCGGACCGGTAGATATTATAACCAAGTGGGAGAATTTCACTGTTTCTGATGTGTGGTTTGAGCCAAGTTTCAGATAGGGATAGAATGTGAGCGGGAGGTATGGGCTATCCATGTGTGTAGTTCAGTGATTTTGTTAGTGAAACCTTGAATATTTAGTGAGTAGATAGGTGTTTGTATAAGGAAGAGTATAGGTTGGGAGAATGAGGTTGGATTGAAACATGAGGGGAGTGGGAGATGCAGGGAGTCTTGTGAGGTATGTGGCTGAGAGGGGAGGCGAGGGGGCCTGGGTTGAGGTAAATGTCTCCAGAGATGAGTATGTTATTAGTAAAAAATGTGAATGGAGAAAATTGTAAGAGATGGTTATAGAGTTTAGATTTGGATTTGCAGATGTGTGGATAGTTTTGATGTATGGTTGGTTTATGTAGACAGTTAACAGAGAAGTTGAAGAGATAAGGGGAGATAATAAAGGAGCAGGTATAAGGAAGAGTTTCAGAGAGGCTTGAGGTAGGGGAGCGAATATGAGAGTGGGGTATGAAGGAGTGATAGGAGGTTAGTATTGACAGGAGTATGAGAAGTGGAGTGGTAAAGAAAAGGAGTTGCATATTAGAGTATGTGAGAAGTTGTGGAGAGGGGGGAGTAGATTGGAAGTAGGAAGTGGCGTATTGCAATTATGGGTATTGAATGGTGGGAGTGAATTTAGGCAAGAAAATGGATTTTGAGTGGGTGAGCAAACAGGAAGGGGAGGGATTGGATAGTATAAATGTAATTAAAGTGGGGTGGGTGGGAATGGGGTTAGGGTAGAGTAGGGGAACAAAATGAGCCCGAGCACAGTGAGGGCAAATGGACCAGGGCCACACCCATTGAGAGCTCTCTGAAAAAACCAATCAGTAAGCTGGTAAGTTTGTCAGAAGTGGGAACTAGAGAGGCAGGGTGTAGAGCAGCCTGGAGATATAGTCTGAGAAAAATCTGTAGAAGGGGAGGCAGTAGTAGAAAGTACAGGAACAGGAGATGGGCAGAAGGAATAGAGGAATGCAGGAGGGACAGTTCAGTGTAGGAGAGACCAGAGAATGAGCATAAGGGGGTGTAGCCAACAGAGAACTTTAAGAGTCAAAACTAGTTGCAGGAAGGTAAGAGAGAATGGGGGAACAGGGTAGATGGAGTGGCAGGGAGAGGCCAAGAGATACGCAAGAGAATAGCCTATACAGGAGCAAGAGTTCAGGTATCAAACCTAGTGCACTTAGCAGGACATACTTAGTCTCCAATAAATGGCAGGAGGCAGCAATGGAGAGGACTTGACTACAGGTAGTTCCAGGCAGGGTAGGTCAGTGGGCTTTGCAGAAGTGGAGTTATTACTAACCAATGTCATCCAGGGCACACCACAGGACCACTTGAAGAGGGAGATAGAGAGAATGAAGGATTTTATTTATATTCATAAAGATTTTATTTATATTCATAAAGTAGCAGAAAGTATTCTAAGCACTAAGCCAACATGGGAATGGAGAAAGGAGATTCTACTGATAGAGATGACTGCAATTAGGGATACAGACAATAGGTTAGAGAGGGCTGGAATTTATTGTAGAAAACTGGCAAAGGAACCAAGGTATTGGGAGCAAATAACTAGAGAGGGAAATGTAATAGAATGGGAAGATGCTAAGAATTTATTTGGACTGCAGGTTAGAGATTGCCTTCCTTATCAAGGCTTGCTATCAGAGTATAGACAAAGAGAAATAAATAGTGGGACCCTACATGAAGGACCAACTCTGATAGAGTTTATAGTAGAATCTAGAACATAAGCTGCTGTTAAAAAAAAGGAATAATTAGTACAGTGTATAAAATATTGCATGATAACTACAAGAATCAATCAGAGAAGGTTAGAAAGGACTGGGAACAGAGAGATTATATATGCAATTCACAAAAAAAAAACAAAAAAAAAAACAAAACAATGGGGGATATATGTGTGTCTCCCAAATATGCAACAAAATCTAGAAGATTTGGAATGTTTTGCTTAGAAATGTTTACATAGGTATTTTTATACCCCAAGTAGACTCCAGAGAATTTTTCCTCAGGTAGACAGCAAATGTTGGAGGTATGATGGGGAAGAAAGAGATAATTGGGAACATATTTTCTGGGAGTGTACTGAGTTGGCAGACTTTAAAGATTCCCTGCAGACTATTCTATCAGCAAATTGGTGTATCTAGGGAAATCATTTACCTGAGCTATGATACAGAAGCAGATTTGCCTAGACATAGTAAGGCCTTGTTGAGCCTAATTATGGTGGCTGCCAACAAAGCAATTACTAGAAAATGTTAATCAAAGTCTATACCAACTGTACTAGAGGTACTGAATATAGTAACAGAGATAAAATAACTGGAATTGGAGTGTTTTGAAAAGGGTAGGAGCAAATTACATTAGAAAAAAATGGGAATTGTGGGAACAGTACATACAGGGGAGGAATGAGGTTTAAAAGAAGCCAGGATTTAAATTAGATATATAGTGTTTGAAAATGATTGGGTAGATTGTAAATGCTGTATAATGTTTGTAACTAAAATGATGTTAATATGGTTTGTGACGTATATTGCTTGTAACTAAAATTATGTCAGTATTGTTAGCTTTCATATATATAAATGTATGATTGCCTATGTAATAAGTGATAATTTTATAAAGATGCTTCTTGTTAAAAAGCACTTCTACTTGTGTTATGTATATGAGTTCTAACTGCACAGCCCTAAAATATCCATGCAAATTAGGTAATCCTAAACCAGCTTGTTCTATGTGGAAGATCAACTTATTCCACTAAACTCTTGCCCTCCTCCCTTCCCAATAAATTGCTTCAACTCTTTATTAATTATTATCAATGACTTCTCCTCTGATAAAAATATGCCTGATTTGTGTATGAAACTAAAGGAACTAAAATATTTTCACTGCTTGTATCTTAATATCCATATCCATAAAAAGAACTTTGAGTTTCTCAGTTTTTGTATTATCTTTCATTTACTCTGTTAACCATATGTCCATAGCTACCATAACAGATTCTTTTTTTAATCAATACACCTAATACTTCATATTTTTTATATCTTTTTAACATCATTATTGAATTATCACTTAAGACATAGACAAACATGCATTTATATAAAAGAAAACAAACATATTAACATGTTCCCTATTACAAACATTATATATCATATGTATTCTTAAAACTATCATCAAGCCAACATTACATAAATTGCAAAATTCCTGCCTTCCCTTAAACCTCTATCCTCCTCCAAATTATTCTGCATTTTTCCTATGTAATTTGCTCCTACCCTTTTCTAAAGATCCCACTTCCAGTTCTTCTCAATATTCAATACTTCAAATACAGTTGGTTTAGACCGTGATTTCCATTTTCTAGTAATTTCTTTTTTGTCAGACACCAGAATTGAATTTAACAAGGCCTTACTATGTCTAGGCACTTCAGATCCTGGATCCCTGCTCGAAAAAATAATTTCCTTAGCTACACCCAGTTGCTCGCCCAATATTTCTGACAGACTACTCTGTAGGGAATTTTTAAAGTCTGCTAACTCATTACACTCCCAAAACTTGTGTTCCCAGTTAACTCTTTCTTCCCCATCACACCTCCAACATTTGACATTTACCTGATGAAACATTCTTTTGAGTCTGTATGGGCTATAAAAATACCTATGCATACAGTTCCAAGCAAACATCCTAACTCTTCTAGACTTTGTTGGATATTAGGGAGCCATACATATGTTCCCCATTGTTTCCCTGTGAATTACTTATCCAGTCTTTTCTAACCTCCTCTGATTCCTTCCTATAGTTATTGTGCAATATTTTATATGCCATACTAATTATCCATTTTTAACAGTAGCTTCTGTTCTAAATTAAACTAAAAACTCCAGCAGAGTAGGTCTTTCATTTAGAATTCCCCTTTCCCTTACTCTTTGCCTATACTCTGATATCCATCCATAATAGGGAATGCAGACTCTAGCCTGCAGTCCAAATGTCTTCTCTGCATCTTCCCATTCTGCTGCATTTCCCTCTGTAGTTATTTGCTCCAAATACCTTGGTTCCTTTATCAGTTTTCTCTAGTAAATTCTAGACCCCTCTTGCCTATTATCTGTACATCTAATTGCAGTTATCCCTATTGGCAGAATCTCCTTTATCCATTCTCACTTTGGCTTAGTTCTTAGAATACTATATGCAACTTTTGGAATATAATATTATGTATGACTCTTGTTATTCTCCTTAATGAATTCCATCCAAAATCTGACTTTTTTTATTTCCCCGTTTCATCATCATCATCATCATCATCACTTTCAACTTTGAATGATAACTTTTTGTTAGTTTTATGTATAGGAGCCTTAAATGTGCAACTCTAAAATATTTTTTTCAAATCGGGTAATCCTAAACCACATTCTTCTATTGGAAGGATCAACTTATCCCACTTGACCCCAGCCCTCTTCCCCTTCCCCTCCCAGAAAAATTATTTCAACTCTTTATTAATTATTGTCCAAAACTTCTCTTCTGGTTGATAAAAATATGTCTGACCTGTATATAAAAACTAAAGGAACTAAAACATTTCCACTGCTTATATCTTGCCATCCATATCCATAAATAAGAGCTTTCAGCTTCTCAATTTTTGGATTTTCTTTTTTTTTTAGTCTCTTGTCTACATATCGTTAGATGCGACAACAGAATCCATTTTTTAATCCATACTCCCAAATACTTCATTTTATCATGTCCCCATAAGTAGGATATTGCTGAACCAGTTCATGTGTGGGTATATAGTTTACAGCTGTAGTCTTTCTTTTATCTTCATTAATTTTATATCCCAAAAAAGACTTGAAACTGTCTCAGAAGGTTCAACAATGTGATGTCACTTTCTGGTTTTATCGGGTACAAAATAATATTGTCTGCAAGTAAAGGCAACTTTTCTTAATTGCCACACCAATTATATCCTTGAATTTCTAAATCTCTAATTTTCTTTGCTAATTGTGCTAAACATAAAGCAAATAACAAAGGGGAAAGAGGACACCCCTATTAGTTCCTGTGTTCAGACACAACTTGTCATACAGGAGCCCTCCCACTTCAGTTTTTGCCTTTGATTCCTCCTATATCATCCTTATTAACTTTATTATTATATCAGGGTATGCAAATGATTCCATTGCCCTACTCATAAAATCCCAGCTTCCTCTGTTGAATGCTTTCTCAAGACCCACCACCAACAGTGGTATTTTTTTTTACATTATACTTGCCTCTGGATCATAATTGTTCTATTGATTTTATCAGATGTTTGCCTGCCCTCCAAAAAACTTTTGAATTATTTTAGCTATTACAGGTGTAAACACTGTATAATCATTGTTTAAAATTGAAATGGATCTACACGAAGCTGGGTCTAATGGTTCTTTACCTTGTTTGGGTGATACAGTCACCACAGCTTTCTTGAAACATTCTGGTGTTTCCCTTCCTTTTAAAATACTATTAAACAAAACCTTTGAGATCCTTATTACTTCCTCCTCTCCTAACTTTCAAACGTCCACAGAATACCATCTGTTCATGTGACATCCCTGTACACTGACCACAAATAACCATTTTTAACTCTTCTTCTCCTGTCTTAACTGTTAGCTGTTGAGCCTCATTTTCCTTTAACATTGGCATTTTTTTATAAAATGTCTGAAATACCTCTCATTTCTCTATACGATCACTGGTTATTGTTTTTGTTATTAGCTCCCTGAATTTTTTGACAACCCATTCTAATTTCTGTTGCTTAATTTGTGCAAAATGTTGTGCTCTGGAGCTGTTTTTCAAAACTAGTTGATTAACAGTAATCTTTCTAAACTCATGCATATTAACCAAATACTCCCTTATTTTCCCTATAGCACTCTGCAGTTGCTCCTCTTCTTTTTCTGTAAAATTTCTCTTATTCTGCAATAGTTTAACCTTTATCAGCTCCTCTAAATAGTTCCTATTGCTTCTTAACCATATCTCATTCTCTTTTATTTCTGTCTTATTTATAAGCTCCACTTTCATTTTATTCCCTCCAATAGCTATAACTTCTGAGGAAATGTTTACCTTCCCTAATGACTCTTGAATAATTTCCACTACCCATTCCTTAAATTCCTCTCTATTTATCAGATAGGTGAGAAAGCACCAGTGTCTCATTTTTATCTCCTTATCCTGCATTTTTCTTTTAGTTATTATTGTTGCATGATCTAAAATAATTAATAGATGTGTACCAAAACTTTCAATTAGATGTACATGTTCCTGTAAAATATAACTCTTTCTAGCCTAGCCCAGTTTTTGTTCCTTGGGGAATAATATGAATAATATGTAAATTCTCTCCAAACCCCTACTATGGAATTCACATCTTCCATACTAAATATTTTTATAACTTTCTTCAGAAATCAACCCTATTTTGTTTCATTTTTTTCCTTCTGATACATCCAAACTATTGGAAATCAACTTCCAGTCCCCACCTATAAATATTATTCTCTGCTGAAAGCTGACTGTTTCTGTCAAATTTTCCTTGAGCTCCATAATAGCAGTTTTGGTGGAATATAAACACATGCCAGCATAATCCTCCTCCCTTGACAATATCCCCTTTCTACTGCAAATCTACCATTCCATTATTGTCTTTTTTCTCTGCTTCTATCATTATCAAAGCTCCTCTAGCAATTTGAATAATTACTCCCCTTTTCCTCTGTCCTTGATAGTCTGCTGAACGATCATCCTGAAATCATTTCTTTATCAAATTCACATGCTCACTTCTTTTCAAATGTGTTTTCTGTACCATAGCTATTTGCAGTCAACATTTTAATATAGATCAGTACTCTTTCTTTTTGTATATATATATATATATATATATATATATATATATATATATATATATATATATATATATATATATATATGTGAGACCATTGACATTTAAAGATAATATGAAAAGTGTAGTCATCATGATAAGAAGTTATTATTCTCACCTGTTATGTATAACATTTTTTAACTGTCTAGTTTCAGCTTTTCTGTTACATGCATACACTATTGTTTGACAGGTTGATCTTTTATATAGTTGTTCCTTGTCATATCCATTTGAACCTATGTCACATCTTACAAGACCTGTTGTTTTAATGAAAACTCTCAAAAGTCAAACAAACCCTAGAACACTCCCATAACCTTTTAACTTAATGCAAACACACACAACTATGTACATCTTCAAATAATGAAGTTTAACTCTCTAGTAGGAACAATTATTCAAGACTGACAGCCACACACATATTGGCTTGAATTAACCTATAATGAAGGTTATCCATGCTAAAACACACAGTAGAGCCTGTGCTTCTACTTACACTATGTACTGTCTGTTTTTGTCTTATTTTTATTCTCTCCCAGATGTAGAGCACAACTTGAATGTTTTCAGAAAACATGATCTCCTAGTCATTAAAAGAATGTCTTGACTGTTTTTATAGCCCTTATCAGTCTGTCACCAGAGAAATATGAGAACCAGATACACAGTTTTCTCATATTACAAGCTTCCCATGTTGCACTGTGAACATTTATTTGCTAGAGAAAAACTTTTCATTATATTCAGTGTTATTTTATTTCCTTGCTTCCCTTTAAAACCTACTATTAGATCAAGCTAAGGGCCAGAATCCAGTCATTGCATTATGCAAAAGTAAGGAAAAGCATATCAGTTTTACATATATAATGCTCTTTTGTCCAGGCTTTTTTTTTAAACAAAAAAACTTTATTAAATTTCCATGTATGACATAGACAATCTTACATTTATATAAATGAAAATAAACCATAACAACACAATCTCAGTTGCAAACATACCTTACAAATTGTGCCAAGACAACTGTAGCTGCAAACATTATATAACACTTTTAATATAGCCAGTCATTGTCAGTCAACCATTACATAGCTCATTTCAAATTCTGCCTTCTTTTAAAACTCGTTCCTCCTCTGCATATATTGTTCCCACCTTTCCCATTTTTTTCCTATGTAGTTTGCTCCTATCTTTTTCCAAAGATCCCCATTCCAGTTGTTTTATCTATGTTACTATCTAGACTTTGATTTCCATTTTCTAGTAATTGCTTTTTTGGCAGCCATCATAATTAGAAACAGTAAGGCCTTACCATGACTAGGCAATTCCGATTCTATATCATAGCTCAAAAAAATAATTTCCCTAGTTACTCCAATTTGCTCACCCAGCATCTCCGACAGTGCAGACTGCAGGGAATCTTCAAAAATCCACAACTCATTACACTTCCAGAAAGTATATTCCCAGTTACCTCTTTCTTCCCCATCATACCTCCAACATTTGCTATCTACCTGAGGAAAAATTCTTTGCAGTCTGCTTGGGGTATAACAATACCTATGTAAACACTTCCAGGTAAAAATCCTGAATCTTCTAGATTTTGTTGCATAGTTGGGAGACATACATATATCCCCCATTGCTTCCTTGTGAATTGCTTATCCAGTGTCTCTTCCCAATCCTCCCCAACCTCCTCTGATTGATTCTTATAGTTATCATCTAATATTTTATATGCTGTACTAATTATTCCTTTCTTAACTGCAACTTCTGTTCTAGATTCTACCAAAAACTCTACCAGTGCTGGTCTTTCATTTAGGACCCCCCTAATTCCTTCTCTTTGCCTATACTTTGATATCAATCTTTGATATGGAAGGCAGTCTCTAACCTGCAGTCCAAATAAGTTATTGACATCTTTCCATTCTATTATCTCCCTCCCCTCTAGTTATTTGCTTCCAATACCTTGGTTCCTTTGCCAGTTTTCTCCACAATATTCCCACCATCTCCTGCCTATTGTCTGTATCCCTAATTACAGTCATCCCTAGCAGCAGAATCTCCTTTCTCCATTCATGTATTGAATTAGTTCTTAGAATACCTTCTGCTACTTTATAAATATAATCTTCTGTATGATTATTGTTCTCTTTAAAGGTCTGCATCCAAAATACCAGTCTCTCCCTGTTACTTGAGCTTCCCCCCTTTTCATCATCATTTCTTAAAGTATTGAATTATAGTTTTCTGCTTGTGCTATGTATAGGAGCCTTAACTGTGTTGCTCTGAAATACCCCTTCAACTCAGGTAAACCCAATATGCCATGTTATACTGGAAGAATAAGCTTATCCCACTTGACTCTTGCCATCCTCCCCTCCCATATAAAATCCTTCAGCTCTTTATTAATTACTTTCCACAACTTCTCCTCTGGTAGCTAAAAATATGCCAGACCTGTGTATAAAGCTAAAGGGACTACAACATTTTAACTGCTTGCATCTTACTATCGATATTCATATAACAGAGCTTCCATTTCCTCAGTTTTTGTAATATCATTTGTTTAGTCTCTTCCCACATATCCTTAGCTGCCACACTGGTATCATTTTTAATCCATACTCCTAAAAACTTAATTTTCTCATGTCCCCATAAGTATGGATATTGCTGAACCAATATGTATGTGGGTACATAGTTTACCACTGTTGCTTTTGTTTTAGCTTCATTAATTTTGTGTCCCAAAAAGATTTGAAACTGTCACAGTATGTCCCACAGCACTGTAATGTATCTGTCTGGTTTTGTCAGCTATAAAATAATGTCATCTGCAAATAGAGCCAGCTTTTCTTGACTACCATACCAATTATATCCTTGAATTTTTAAGTCCCTTATTTTCTTTGCCAATGGTTCTAAATATAATGGAAATAACAAAGGGGAGAGATGACACCCCTACCTGGTTCTTCTACTCAAGCAGAGATTATCAGAGTGAACCACACCCACTTTTATTTTCACCTCTAATCCCTCGTATATTCTCCTAATCAGCCTAAAAATTGTATCAGGGAATGCCAATGCTTCCATTGCCCTGCTCATGAAGTTCCAGCTTACTCTGTCAAATGCTTTTGCTGCATTAAGACCTACCAACAACAGTGGTATTTTCTTACATTCTACTTCCCCCTGGATCATCAGTGTTCTGTTAATGTTGTCAAGTGTCTGCCTCCCCACCACAAACCACATTGATCCATATCTGTCAATTTTGGCATCATGTTTGCCACTCCTTTAGCCATTATAGACATAAGCACTTTATAATCATGATTTAGTATTGAAATGGGCCTGTATGAAGCTGGATCTGATGGGTCTTTACCCTCTTTAGGTATTACAGCTACTACCGCTTTCTTCCATGATGTTGGTACATCTCCTCTTAGAATACTGTTAAACAAAACCTTCCAGATCTTTATCAGTTTCCCCCTTCTAGCTTTCAACCTTCCACAGGAATACCATCTATTTGTGAGGACTTTCCTGCAGATTGGTTATATATCACCATTTTTATCTCATCTCCTCCTATCCTAACTGTTTTAATTGGTAAACCTTGGCATATTTAATTCTTCTATAAATGTTTCCATTTGTACTTTTTCTTGATTTCCATATTTCTCTGCTTTATACAGACTTTCATAAAATTTTCAAAATATTTCTAGTACTTCTATAGGATCCCTTGTTGTAGGCTCCCTAAGCTTTGTGACAGCCCTTTCCACTTTCTGTTACCTGAATCTCTGTACTAAATGTTTTTGTGCTCTAGTTATCAAAAACAGTTGCTTAACAGCAGTCTTTTTAAACTCATGCATATTATTGAGATGATCCCTTATTTTCTGGTTAGCATTCTGCAGTTGCTTCTCTTCTTGTTCTGTGAGATCCCCCAATTTTGCAATATTTTAACATTTGTCAGTCCCTCTAAGTAATTTTTGTTACTTTTTAACTATATCTCCCTTTCTTTTATTTCCACGCTGTTTTTAAATTCCACATTAATTTTAACCCACTCCCTAGCTATACTTTTAAAAGAAATTTTTATCTTCTCTAATACCTCCTGAATAATTTCCAATGCCCATTCCTTTAATTCCTCTCTTTTCAACAAATAGGTAGGAGAGTGCCAGTGTCTCATTTTTATTTCATTACTCAGTGTTTTTATTTTAGTTGTTATTGGCACATGATCTGAAATAGCTATTGGGTGCATATCAAGACCTTCAGTTAAATGCACTTGTTCCTGTGAAATGTGAATTCTATCTAGCCTAGCCCAGTTTTTGTATCTTGGGGAATATTTAAATTCACTTAGAACTCCTAGCACTGAATTCACATCTTCCATGCCAAATATTTTCATACATTTCATAAAAATCTACCCTTCTTTGTTATATTTTCCCTTCTGGCCCCCCAGACACATCATCACTGTTGCAAATCAAATTCCAGTCCCCACCTAGAACTAATATTCCTTGCTGAAAACTGATTATTTCTCCCAAAATTTTCTTAAGCTCCATTATAGCAGTTTTCGGTGGAATGTAAATGCATGCCATTGTAATCCTTCTCCCTTACCAGTATCCTCTTAGTACTACAAATCTGCCATTATTATATTTTATATTTTCTTTTATTATTATTGGATCACCTCTTGTAATTAATATAAGTACTCCTCTCTTCCTTTGCCCCAGGTATTCTGCTGAAAAAGCATCCTAAAAACCTTTATCAAATTTGTATATTCAGTTCTTTCCAAGTGTGTCTCCTCGAGCATATCTATTTGCACTCTACATTTTAATATAGTTCACTACTCTTTCTTTTTTGTATTTATCTGTGAGACCATGAATGTTTAAGGACATTAGAGAAAAAATCATATTATTGAGGGATTATTATTCAAATTTATATATAACAATTTTTGTTAAATGTCTGGTTCCAGCTTTTGTGTTACATGCATGCACCATTTGGCAGGTTAATCTTATATACAATTGTTTCTTGTCATCTCCATTTGAGCCCATGTCACATCTTGCAGAATTTTTTGTTTTATTGAAAACCCTCAAACAAAAATACACACACCCCAATAGCTCCCTAAAACATATTAACTTAATAATAACACAAACAACTATGTACATAATAACAACAAACATTCTAAACTGATACTCACACCCGCAGGCTAGAGACAACAAAAAAGAAAGGTCATTCATGACAAGATGCATGGCACAGCCTGTGCTTTTAGCAAGTTGTTAAATAAAAACAAATGATAACAACACAGGAGGCTCAGATGCAAAAGTTTACTAGTGTACACCAGGAGGCAAAAAAACATACAAGTACAGAGTTTTGTCTGACATGATGCAGGAAATACACAATTTTATATAGTCTTACATTCAAGCTGTGCCCACCTTACTGATGTGGTTAGTCACAGGGCACCTACATCACTATGGTCTACAATATTCTATTCATAAGAAAAAGCTGATGTTATACATTTTAAAAGTTTTCCCATGGGAATAATACAGCCTTGCAAAGCACCTGGTTCGTTATAATGTCTTTCTGTAAATGTTACTCTTCCAAGGTCTCAGGCTTGCTTGAATACAATAGTTGGTTCAATCTTCTTGCAACTTTACTTTAGCAGCTGTGTCTTATCTCTGATACATTCACAAGGTCAATTATCTCAGAGGAAGGAATAAGAATATTCAATGCTTTATACATTTAATTTTCCTGACCCAGCAGATAATCATTAGTGAAAAACATAAGCTTGCTGAGCTGGCTACTGCCAGGGTCAGAGTTCAAATACACTGCAGCTCCAAAGCTTCAAGCAATTACATGTAAAATCATTCTTATTGCCATATTGTAAATAGAATAAAATGCATTATATACTATTTGCTTTTAAACTAGCACTTTATACATGTTCAAATACATATTTTTCTAACATTTTCCTCCCTTTTAATACTTTTATTCTATTCAGAAACATAAACAATGTTATATCATCTCCTAGCCTTCTCCTTTAAGGACTTTTAACTAGGCAAGTCATTTAGTTTATATTTCGGAACAAGTTTCGTCTGGAATCAATAGTTCCAATTCAATGTCTTGGTACAAAGTTTCAGTTACAGATATATCAACAAAATCTTTGACTAATCTTTTCATACAGGGGATCCCACAACAGACACATGCTCCTAATAGGAGCAGACCAACATAAATAGCAATCAAAATATTCATTAGGATAGAACCCCACCCACCAAACAGACTCTGGAAAAAGTTCGTCAGTGGGTTTGGGCCTGGTTCAGTCATGGCCGATACCTGCTGTATTACCTCTAGGTGATCATTAATCTCATGTCGATTGTCTGGTATATACGCACAGCATTCTTCTTTGATAAGCGCACAAGTACCACCTCTCGCCGCTAGGGTGAAGTCAAGAGCCATTCGATTTTGTAGCACAACAGTTCTCATTGCATTCAGTTCGTCAGTCACTAGTTCGAGAGCAGAAAAAGTTGCGTTACTCATTACTTCGAGAAGCTTCGACAGTTTTTTCAACTCCCAGATCGATTTGACTGCTCCATATGCTGGAAATATTCCAGCCCAGGATATAACACTGTCACTCAAGTCCATATGAGTCAATTTTTCTTTATCTTTCACAGAATGATGGTTCTTCCAACCAGCTTCGATTTTTCCCATTGGATTTACAGGTTTTCCAATAGGATCTTCAGGTTTTTGGGCTACATCTCTTACATTTCGTATCTTACCTAGAGGTAATTCTGCAGTATGCCTTATAGCTGGAACCAGATAACCCAAAAAACAACTGCCGGACCAATTCTCAGGTAGCCATTTGTATGCTTTTTTCCCACAAATAAAATAACAGTTTTCTACTTTGGTACTGATGCGGGTTAGTTCTGAATGAAACATTTTCTTGTCTATAACAGACAATTGTTTATGCAAGACAGGATTTCTCTGCACTTCACTTAATGTTGTTTTCATTAAGCTCAAATATGAATCATAATTTGCTACAAATAGTGCTTTTATCTTTAGTTTTAATATAGCATTTATAAGATATAGTTATGTTACAGTTACTCCAACCCACTTGGAGTGTATCATTCTTATAGAAACATACAATTCCCCTCTGTGTAATAGGCAAATACAATGCAATTTTGTCCTGTGATCTTACAGAACCTGTATCGAAAAGTAAATTTTCCCAAGTCTCATTTATCCCCAAGGGGACAGCGGACATCAACAGTCCTCCATATGCTGTTGGTATGGCAGTACAAACCCAGCAATTTGAAATGTTCATAGTCTCTACATATACACGCTTCATAGCTGGGTATGTGTTAAAGTTTGGATGCCAGTCTATAGACAGTTCATCACGTTTCTCCACTTTCACTTGTGTGGTTATATGTAGGAAGAACCACAACAAAAGGAAAGTCATCACAATCATAGTCAATAAATGCATAGTTAGCAAGATGATTAAACAATATCTTCGGAGTTGATCTGTATTTTTACTCATTTCGCTCTTGGCCATCCTGCCTTTGTTGTGTGTCAGTCACAAAATGTTTATCAAGCTGAAAATTCTTTACCGGTTTACAGTGCGTCAGGTGGACCCAGGACGACCTCTCAGCAACTTTGACTGCAGTAGGCATCGCCAACAGTACCTGGTACGGTCCTTCCCACTTTGGACTCGCCCAATTCTTCCTCTTCGTGACCTTCAACCAAACCCAGGACCCTGGGGTCAGCACTGCTTCCAATGGTCTGGTCTGCCTTTTATCTGAAAAAGAGTTCAACTGCAAAACAGTTTGATTTGATAACAGTTTCCTCATGTAATTAGCTAATGAGCTGTCAGCCTCTAGCTCCGCAGGCATGAGAGCTTTCCACTGTGGCACATAATATGCCCTTCCAAATATCACTTCAAAGGGGATCAAACCCTTTACATTTGGAACTGTTCTCATGCTCAGCAGTGCCAAAGGCAAACAGCAAATCCAATTCTTCTGTGTATCATCTATCAATTTCCTCAACTTACTTTTTAAAATTCCATTGTATCTTTCCACCAGTCCTGCAGACTGTGGGTGGTAAGCACAATGATTCTTCAAGGAGATCCCAAAGAATCTCCCAAGTTGGTGAATCGTCTGATTCACAAAATGTGTCCCATTGTCACTATAGATTCTTTCCGGTATGCCAAATTTAGGAATTATTTCTTTTATTAGGGCCTTTGCCACTGTTGCTGCATCCGGATTTTTAGTTGGAAAAGCTTCTACCCATTTGGAAAACATGTCTATAATTATTAAGCAGTATTTTTTCCCTTCACATTTGTTCAGTTCTATGAAATCCATACAGATAGTATGGAACGGATACGGTGGTATAGGAAAACTCCCTTGCTTGGGTTTGAATGCTCCTTGTGCATGATGTTTATTACAGATATGGCATGCTGCACAAAATTTTTGTGTAAAGTTTGTGAATCCGTATGTTTGGAATATTCGATTTACTAACTGTACCATCCCTCCTGTTGAGACATGGCACTGCCCATGGCTCAACAAAGCTGCATATCTAAATAAATTAGACGGCAATATTGTTTTTTTCTCTTTAAAGATATACAGTCCATTTTCGAGAATTGCACCTCGTTTCTCCCATTTTTGTTTCTCAGCTTTTGTAGTTAATGTCTGCGTTGTTTTTAACATTTCTAAATCTAAAATCTCAGAGGGTTGTAATTCCTCGGTTAAAAGTAAAGTTTCTGAGTCTGAGGCTGCTTGCTTTGCAGCTGCATCAGCTTTTGCATTTCCTTTTGAAATTGCATCCTGTTGTTTTGTATGAGCTAAACATTTACAAATAGCTACTTTAGTAGGTAACTGAATGGAATCTAACAAGTTCAAAATAAGTTGTGCATGATTAATCGGTTTGCCAGTAGATGTTATCATTCCCCTATTTTTCCATTGTTGTGCAAAAACATGCACTGTAGAGAAAGCATACTGACTGTCAGTATATATGTTCACACATTTATCTTTCGCTAGAGTACAAGCCCGTGTTAAGGCTATCAGTTCTGCTGCTTGAGCAGACAGGTTATGCTGTAAGGGTTGGGCTTCTAAAATCTCTGTATCTGTGACTACTGCATACCCTACTAGATTTTTCCCTGTAGGACCCTTTCTGCATGAACCGTCCACATAAAATGTCACCTCGGCATCATCCAAGGGCATATCAGTAAGGTCTTGTCTGGGCAAAGTTATTTGCTCAATTTCCTGCAGGCAACTGTGTGGTGTGCCATCCACAGGAGTTGGAAGTAACGTTGATGGATTTAATGTTGTACAACGTTCAATTACCATATGAGGTTGGCTTAGCAGTATGGTCATACATGAAAGATGTCTAGCAGGAGATAGATATGCTATTTTCTCTTGCAGTAAAATTATCGTGACTGCATGAGGCACTCTCAATGTGAGAGGGTGGAACAACACCACTGAGGCGGAAGCCTGTACTGCCATTGCAGCTGCGACTACTGCTTGCACACAGTGAGGCAATGATCATGCCACTGGATCTAACTGTGATGAATAGTAAGCTATGGGGCGTTGCTTATCCTCATGCTGTTGCGTCAAAACTGACGTCATGTATCCCTGCTTACAATCTACAGTCTGAAAAAATCTTTTGTGGTAATTTGGAAGTCCTAAAACTAGAGATGAAGCTATCAATTGTTTTAGTCTGCAGAAAGCTGTTTCTGCTTTCGGTGTCCATTGTAATACATCTTGTGCTGCCATTGGTGTTTTATATATTAAATCAGCCAGTGGAGCAGATTCTAAAGCATAGTTTGATATCCAGCTTCGACAAAAATTAGTCGTTCCCAAGAAGGACATCATTTCCTTCTTGGTTGCTGGTTTGGGTGCCTGTAAAATCACTGTTTTTCTGTCTTCGTCTAATATTCTACCTTTATTGGATATTACATATCCTAGGTATCTAACCTGTTTTCTCCAAAGTTGTAACTTACTTTTGTTTACTTTGTGTCCTTGTGCTGCTAAAAATTTCAATAATGCTATCGTATCTTCCCTGCATTGATGCTGGGTAGGGGCTGCTAGCAAGATGTCATCTACATAAAGTAGAATCTGACTACCTCCTGGTGGAGTAAACCCTGCCAGGTTGCTTGCCATTTCTTGTGCAAATATCGTTGGACTTTCACAATATCCCTGCGGTAGCTGAGTATAGGTATATCTTTTACCCTGAAATGTAAATGCAAACCAATACTGGCTATCAGGATGTATAGGTATTGAAAAGAAAGCATTGCTTATATCTACCACAGTAAAATATTTTTGTTGTGGTTTGAAATCATTCAACAAGGTGTGTGGGTCTGGCACCGTAGGTGTTCTGGGTATTATTGCATTGTTTACAGCTTGTAAATCCTGTACCATCCGCCATTCCCCGTTTGCTTTTTTAACAGGAAATAGAGGGGTGTTACATGGTGAATCAAGAGATTCTACTAGTACTCCTTCCTTGAGTAATGCTGCTATTATAGGCTTGATTCCTTGCTCTGCATCTTTCCTCAAGGGGTATTGTATTTTTTGTGGTCTAAATGCTGATTTTGGTGTAATAGTTACTGGTCCTGCTGTTTGAATAAGTCCTACATCTGATTTACCTGTTGACCAAAGAATATCTGGTATATCACACAAGGCTTTTTCTTCTTCTTCTAATAAGAATGCTAATCAGCTGTCTTCACTAGTTTGTAAGTGTACAGCTGGATGTGTCTGTGTTAGCCAATTCAATTTCTGTTTTTGTATTCCCTGTTCTGATAATTCTAAATCAGTTTGTTTTTCCCATCTTGTTACTTTTTCTCCTAAGTCTGCCCATCTCACATCCTTATTCTTTGTCAAGCTGACATGTGGTAGTCTATTAGATTTGTACAGTGTCATGAATTCCTGAGGTAGTGAACAGCTTACCACACTGTTTCCCTCAGTATCCCAATACAAGGTTCGTAATACTAATCTGTTAGCAGGATTTTTGAACAACTCTTGCTCATATTCTTTATCAGGTCCTGGCATGCTACAGCAGTATAGAGTACAATGTAACAAATGCTGTTGGTCAGTGTTAAGGGAGGGGGCCTTACTGATGGCTACATTCATCAGTTCTCCGGTTACTGCCCCTGGACCAGTCGTAACTAGGTCCTGGCTGTACCAGTAAAAGGTTTCACCCTCTGGTCGCACCACAAAAGTATCCATTTGTCTTTGTGCTTCCATACCCTGCATAGTGGGAACTACCGCTATGCCAAATATCTGCATAAGATCTCTTCCCAGTAAGTTTACTGAACATTTTGCAGAAACTACCATTTTACTTTTCTGAGTCATGCCTGAAACAGGGTCAGTTATTGCTATATCATGGGAGAGTGGCTCCCTATATAGCTGTCCATTTGCTGCTTTCACTAATATATAGTCAGGTGATTCAGAATATTCTGGTAACTTTGAAGGGTGTATCAAAGTTCGTGACGCTCCTGAGTCACACAAGAATTTCACTTCCCTTCCTTCCACCAGAAGTGTAACTTCCGGTTTTGTGTCTGCCAAATAGAGCTCCAAGCTCAGTAATGCCAAATCTAAAATTTCACTTTCTTCATCCTCTATATCTGCTTGCACTTCCTCTGTTCCTTCCACTACATTTACGTTTGCCCTTTGTTTGTTTTCCTTCCCTAATGATTTCTGATTTTCATCACTATCATATAGTCAGTCCTTATCACCTTTATTTTCTGTAGTCACCTTTTTATTTAGCCTGCAATCCCTTGCTAAATGTCCTTTCTTGCCGCACTTAAAGCACTCACCTTTCTTTTTTCTCTCTTCAAAATCTTCTGACCTTTTGTCAGATTGTCTATTTCCCTGGGTATTTTTCTTACCCTTTTTACCTGACTGTACTACAAAGACCTCTGCTCCATCTTCAGCTGTGAAGACCTGTGTCTTCTTTTTCTTTTTAAAATTAAAGTGTCTTTCAGCATGTCTGGCATATTCAAGTAAGGCTTGTAGCCTACTTGTTCGATGATCTATCATATGCTTTGTAATAAAGCTACTGATAGGTGCAATGCAACCTTTCAAAAACGCATTTTTCAGTTGCTGTTCATATGAGGTATCATGTGTCTGATTTTCAGGAATAGCCATACCACTATGGTTATTGAAACATTCCAATAATCTACCATAGTACCCATCTACAGTTTCATTCTCTTGCTGTATGCATTGATTAATGCAAGTCCAATCTGCTCTAGGTTTCCATTTTTCAGAAATTCGGTCTGTAAGACCTTTCACTCTGTTGTCTAATTCTGCGTCACTATGTGGGAGTGGTTTAAGCTCTGCATTACGAGGATTCCAGGTGCCACAAATCATGTGCCAGTCTGGACCCACAATCTGTCTAACTACCTTTTCTACTTCTTCCCCATTCAAGTGGTAACTTAGTCTCATACCTTGTAAATCTTGTAAAAACTTTGTGTAATTAACTTTTGGATGAGGGATTCCCTCTGTAGCTTTCCGAATATCTTCCGGTGTCCATGGTCTATATACTAGAAGAGTTGGGTCCTGCCCTTGCTGTCCTGCTTGAGGATTTGGTACCTCGATCAGTGGACAGATTTCTTCCTCACTCTCTTCTAGTGTATTTTTCCCTATTTGATATAAGTCTGTGTCCCCAAGTGTTTTACGTGTCCGGGACCTAGTTTCAATAGGATCTCTAACAAATGGTTTTAGTACTCTTGTGACTTCAGGATAACGTGGAGGTGGACCAACTTGTCCTCCTGCTTCATATCCTGAAAAAGGCATTGGAGGGGGCGGAGGGGGAGGGGCCGTCGCTATTACTGTATTATTATCCTCTTTGTCTAAAAATAATGTTTTGCATTTTTAGTTTTCTGTTTCCTTCGTTTACTTCCTCAATCCACCTGTGTGCTTGAGGAATGCCTAATCGCTGTTGTTTTTTTTGCCTGACCTTCTGCGTCAGATTTAAGCTGTTTTAAAAGTTTAACTAATGAAATCTTGTTTAATTTACCATCAAATCCGTATTTATTAACCCATTTTGTATAATACCTTACATTATCAGTCCGTTGTAATTGCATATATTTTGCGTCATCAGTTAGGGGCGGATCTCGCGATTTTTTAGTGCACTGATTTCCCATTCTAAAAAAAATGTTACGTAACCCTTTTCACCACGTGGTATTTCAGTTCCTTATACAGTTTATCTAGAATAACTGCCTACCTTATTCTGTTTCCCTGATCTCTGACAAAATATACAGTAATTTCCTTTTGTCCCTGATCTGTATAACAAATCTCTGACAATGACATTTACTGTAACCTAGTCCCTGATCTAAAACAGAAAAAGGCAAATATTTTCCTACCTGAGCCTCCTGGGTCGACCAGTTCGAGACCGCTCTTCGGCCGCAGATCAGAAAGTGGCCAGCCTCTCAAGACGACAATTCAGTCGGAGGTCTTTGTGTTTCAAGAAGAACCATTTTGGTAACTTCTCCTGCAGTATTCACCACCGATACACTCTGATCTGCAGCTTACCAAGGGAATTCCGGTTCAAGGAGGACCAAACTGTTAAATAAAAACAAATGATAACAACACAGGAGGCTCAGATGCAAAAGTTTACTAGTGTACACCAGGAGGCAAAAAAACATACAAGTACAGAGTTTTGTCTGACATGATGCAGGAAATACACAATTTTATATAGTCTTACATTCAAGCTGTGCCCACCTTACTGACGTGGTTAGTCACAGGGCACCTACATCACTATGGTCTACAATATTCTATTCATAAGAAAAAGCTGATGTTATACATTTTAAAAGTTTTCCCATGGGAATAATACAGCCTTGCAAAGCACCTGGTTCGTTATAATGTCTTTCTGTAAATGTTACTCTTCCAAGGTCTCAGGCTTGCTTGAATACAATAGTTGGTTCAATCTTCTTGCAACTTTACTTTAGCAGCTGTGTCTTATCTCTGATACATTCACAAGGTCAATTATCTCAGAGGAAGGAATAAGAATATTCAATGCTTTATACATTTAATTTTCCTGACCCAGCAGATAATCATTAGTGAAAAACATAAGCTTGCTGAGCTGGCTACTGCCAGGGTCAGAGTTCAAATACACTGCAGCTCCAAAGCTTCAAGCAATTACATGTAAAATCATTCTTATTGCCATATTGTAAATAGAATAAAATGCATTATATACTATTTGCTTTTAAACTAGCACTTTATACATGTTCAAATACATATTTTTCTAACACAAGTGCTATCTGGTTTTGTCTTATCTTTATAGATCTTCCAGCTAAGAAAACATTTGAATGCTTTCAGTAAACATTTTCTCTAAGCAATTTCTCTTTATCAGATTGTCTTCTGGTGACATACAAACCAGACACAATCCCCTAAGGATACCCTGTTTACCAGAAAAAAAACTTATAACATTCAATATTTTTTTTCCATTTATATACTTTGTAGTAAACTTGTTACTGAATAAATCCTAGGGTTAACCCAACCATTTCCCTATGCAAGTATGAGAAAAAGCACATTAATGTTTCTGTCATACTGTCTTAACCAGACCTTTCCTCTCTCCCTTTAATTCCCCACACTGCAGTACCTACATTTCTTAAAACTGAACAAGGAAAAAAGAGAAGAAGGGAGAAAAAGAAAAAAAGCACCTGTTTATATTGCTATCCCTATTACATTAAAAAAGAACTAAGAATACTTTACTTCATAGCTTGCTAAGAAATTCATGCAACAATTAAACATTACCATTAAGAAGAAAAAAAAGAAATTTGTTTTACTTACAGTTAACTTTCTCCCTTCTCCTCCCCTCTCTAAAGTAGTTCTCTGAAGATTAATGATATATTGTAGGGCATATGCTTTTGAGTCCCCTACAAGTTCAACAAAGTCCACAAAAATCCAATATTTCCAAATCCTCTTGTTCTGCCATGTTTCACAAATATAATTATTGCTTTGGAAACCCACATTGTCTGTTTCCATGTTACTGATTTTATTCTCCAAACATTAATAACATGGAGCAGGGTATATGCTTTAAAGTCCTCCACGAGTTTAACAAAGTCCAAGGAAGTCCAATATCTTCAGATTTTCTTGTTCTGTCATGTTTCAAAAATATAATTATTGATTTATCATCCCACAGTTATGGGTTTCCAAGTTACTAGCTTTTATCCTTTTCATTGCCATCTCCCAAATCCTGTTTCTCTTTCATTTCCAACATATTCTTGATTCTTCTAATTGATTATTATGTTTCTGTCCTTCTCTCAGGCAGCTGAAACAGTGGAAAATACTTCATAGGCTCAGTCTCTCTTTAGTCCTTGTCACCAGGAGAACACGAAGCAAGAATCTCCTTCTGATTCACAGCTCAACCTTTGTTGGACAAACCTTTGTATTTCCTCATTAGCATGCACTTCCTCAAAAAATTATGTTGGTCCTCCAAGGGAATAAAATGAAGATGGCTGGGTACAGCAGTTTGAATGCCATGCCTGCTTTATGATATTCCACAAATAAAGGGATATATTTACTCATCTTCTGCCTGGTGTATACTGAGTAATCATTCTCCACAAACACTCTACTGTCTCCCACTTTTAGCACATTATTCTTCTGTCACAGCTTTGTCAGAATCAACTCCTTCTGCTGATAAGACTGCATCTTTACTATTAATGGTCTAGGTTGTTTTCTAGTAACTAGATTTGGAGCATACGCATGATTTGCCCTTTCAATTAACAGCTCCTGTTGTGGAATGCTAGTCTATTTGCTTATCTGTGCTTTCATATAAAATTAATACAGTTTGTTCCTTCCAACTTTTCTGGTACAACATAAAATCTTAGGTTTTCTCTACATGCTCTGTCCTCTAACTCTATTACTTTTTGAAACATCTATTCTTGTGTAGTCTCATATTCAATCAGCCTTTTCCTCATTTCAACCTCTGAGTTTTGTCATGTATGTCATGTATTACAAAAGTACTGTAAAGAACAAAATTTGTTTCACTTACAGTTACCTCTTTCCTTCCTCTTCCCCTCTCCTTAGCGTTCTTCTAAACATTAAAGACATGAAGTAGGGCACATACTTTGGAATCCCTTACAAATTTAACAAAGTCAAAAACTCAAGTATTTCCAGGTTTTCTTGTTCAGACATATTTCACAAATATAATTGATGCATTATAATCCCACATTTATTTGTTGATTTCCAAGTTGCTGGTTTTCTTCCAGTTGCTCTCCATCTCCCAAATTCAGTATCTGATTCAATTCCAGCATATGTATGGTTCTAGTTAACTCATGTGTTTTTTTTCTGTCTCTCAAGCATTTTCCTTTGGAACACTGGAAAAGGTTTCACTGGTATAGTCTCTGTATGAGCTGTATTATCAGAAAAATAAGAAGCAGAATTCCCTTTTGTTTGATAGCTCACTTTTTGTTGGACAATTTTTTTTGTATTTCCTCCTTAGCATGTTCTGCATCAAAAATGACTTTGAACCTCCAAGAAAAATATCCCCTAAGATAGCTGGATACAACAGATTGAATCTCACACCTGCTTCTTGACCTTCCCTGATTGCTGCAATAAATTTACTTTGCATCTGCCTGGTGTAAAATGAGTAATTATTTTCCACAAACACTCTACTGTCTCTGTCTTTTACTACATTGTCCTTCTGGCACAGTTCTGTCCGAATCAACTTTTTCTGCTGGTAGGAATGCATCTTTACTATTAAAGGTCTTGGCTTCTTTCAAATGGCCAGGTTTGGATTATACACATGATGTCCCCTTTCAATTAACAACTCCTGCTGTGCAATCCTAGTCAGTTGCTTATTTGTGCTTTCATAAAATTAATACAGCCTGTTCCTTTCAGTTTCTGTGGTACAGCAGAAAATTTCAAGTTTTCCCTATGTGCTCTAACCTGTAATTCTAGCATTTTTTGAAACATTTCTTCTTGAGCTGTCTTATGCTCAGACAGCCTTTTCTTCATTTCAGCTTCTAATTATTGCATTTTTATCAGCTCATATGAATATCTGTTTAAAGTTTCTTCCGTGTTTCTAGCCTTTTGTTATTTGAATTGATATACTCATTCAGTGTTTCATTTATATTATTCAGCTTTGCGCACATTTGACTTATGATTCCTCTAGATTACTGGAAGGCATGATTTGCACCAAACCGAGTTTGAACTTTTTTTTTTTTTTTGCTGAACAGTTGCAGGATTATTTCCAGACAATGTTTTCTCCTCATCTTCTCAAACTGATTTTCTTTCAGGTTCTCTGAATTTTTTTTTTCCTGCCATCCAGGTAGTGCACTCACCAGCTAGTAAATGACATTTACCCAGAAAAGACAAATTCACTGGTTCTGTTTTCTGTGTTTCTGTTTTAA